>NW_027266286.1:64570747-65143247 GCF_022045235.1 Haliotis cracherodii
GCTCTTGTTTAAGATGATATGTTTCTATGACATCATGTTATGTCCACAGCAAAAGATTTCACAATTACGCAATTCCGTCTTCGAAAGGCTTAGATCTTATGAAGCAACCGTCGAAAGCCAAAAACTTGCAAATCAATATGTCTGTCATGTAAACGTTCACTATAATATTTAAGGTTTTCCTTAACTTAAATTACTTTTGGGCCAGATTACATTCATCAGCAATATTCCATCCCTGTGACGGCGGTCTAGAAATAATCGAGTCTGAACCGGACAATCCAGTGATTGATATCATGAGCATCGATCAACGCAACTGGAGTACGATGATATGCATTAACCAAGTCAGCGAGCCTGACCACCCGATCCCGTTAGTCGCATCTTACAGCAAGCATGGGTTGCTGAAGACTTAATTCTTTCCAGGGAACTTCACTGGTCAGGTATCATATGATATGTCCTTTTCGATACACGATTTGTTCTTACGCTTGTATACAAATGGTTTCATACTGAACGAAACGCTTTCAACACTTACAATCTTTTATGACCACCGGCACAGTCCTCCTAAAGATGTCTGGCGTTGCATTTGTTGCAGACCTTGACGAAATAAATATATACAAACATGACAATTTATCTAATTCACCATAACCATTTCCATAACAACATGAAGAATATCAAACATGTGAAATAATTCTAAGTTATCGATTGTAATTCGAAGCGTTTGTTTGTCAATAGATTGCCAAACAACAATTTGCATAATGTTTACGCTCTATGCATTGCGTAAATCAATTGTCAATTATGTGACTCCGTGCCGCTGAAAGGAGCTTTATAGTGCAGAGATTTGCTAATTCAAATAGAGACAGGCAAAATGTCGGTTGCCATAAGGACGGTAAATATTAAATTTTGTTGGTTGGTTGGTTGGTTTGTTGGGACCGATGACATGTATCAACCAAGTCAGCGAGCCTGACCACCCGATCCCGTTAGTCGTCTTTCACGACAAGCATAGTCGCCTTTCAAGGCAAGCATGGGTTGCTGAAGACCTAACCTACCCCGGATCTTCACGGGTCTGTTATCAATTGCATACTGCTGTAATGCTTATATTTTGCTGTTGATCGTTGCCTTTGACATGTTTGCACAAACAATAGCAGGAACACCTTTCAATGCGTGTACATGGGAAGATTAAAAGCGCCGTTCTTGGGCAAATATCAATATCGGATTTACAACCGGTTTCTACCTGTTAGTTTTTTTACGTATAAATTTGCATTTAACGTTGCTACAAAATACAACACCACCCTTTTACGAATGTCCAAACCCGAAGTGAAGCCCGCATGCTGACAAACCTAGAAACATAATCGTGGAAAACCGGGATGCGAACCCACGATCAGAGGTTTCTGGCGTGCCCAAGGGACGCAACTCTGCACAGCGAATCGACGACTAGGGCACCAGTGCCTCGTATATACCGAGAACTCGTTCAATAGTCTAGATATATCATGTCATCCTAGTGTGGGAGGAGAACCCCATTCAGGACATACAAGTTAATCACTTTTAATGGTCCTGAGCACGGGTATACTGATGAGAGATCAAGGACCATTTCTGAAATTTCTGTCCCGACGAAGGGCCCCCAACTAAAAATGGTGAATCTTTAAATGTAGAAAAAAAGATGAAGAAGTTATACATACCAACTTAATATTGTGTTTTCAGTGCTATTATTAAGTTTGTAGTGGATGTTTGTTGCAGAGAACGTCTCGACCCACATGTCACAATTCGTCAAGTTGTTCTTTGATTTCATGCAGTACCAGAGAAATCCATCATTTTCTTGAGTCAAATTGCACCAATGTGTCTGTGCAAGAGTGTTCGGTCTCGTAAAACATCTTGGTTTCTCTGTTATATTCTTCCCCTTGAATACAGCATGTATCGACCAGAGACTTGAATACTTTTGGTACAACTTATACAGGAGAACTATCTCCTCCCTTCTTGTGGCAAGGAATGCTTTGATGGTGGCTTTTCCTGACCACACAGCTCTAAAAGCGACAGAGTAGCTTCCGTTATTGTGATCGGACGCGACACCGGAAACGGAAGCTGAAGTCTTCTTGTCCTCCATCCACACCCTCAAAACATCGCCTCCAGATAACTTCCGATTACCAGAACCATCAAACAGATCAATTCGCACATGGATCAGATCACCCAAGATATAAGTTGTATTATGTATTGGGTAGATATAGGACATCTTTGCGTCTGCAGCAGTCGAACTGTTGTGAATTGACCCTGAACATAAAATCTCCTCTTTCAAATATAGAAGTCCCGTCTTTAAACTGCCCCTGTTCGTTTGTTCTCTGAAATCAATTCAAAACACATATGAAAGGTGTTATGTCAGTAGCCGTTAAAAGATGGTACTTGTTGTTACCCTGTCTGACGCTCGGCATTAAGGGGCTCCCTCTACATTCTCAACATAGTCTCTGTCAGAAGGGTTTGGCTTGTGTTCGACTTGTCCTGGGCTGTTAAAATCAACTTAAACCTCACCAGAGACCATAAATTTTAAATTTTATGGTCTTTGACCTCACATATGTATCATCAAATATGTTTACATCTATAGACACGTATTATATCTACCACTCCTGGTTGGTCTATCCATGTGTTTTATTCAAAAGCAAATTTGTATTTAATTCACTGAAACATGTAGACTGAATATATAAATGTATATTCAAAATATTAAGTAAACAAGAACCTTATCAGTGAGAGGTCCTTTAGCCTGCTTAATCGACTGCTTGTAAAAATCTGATATCTCAACTCACAGCTGGTTAATATATATTTTCTACTGAGTGTTCGAAACAGATTGAGTGAGCTTGTTTGAACGACATATATCACACTTACAGTTTGGTGACCTAAGCGTTGACAACACAAGTTCGTCCGAGGGTGCACAACTGTATATTTGGAGAATGGCAATGAACTATCAATAGAACTATTGACGGGAGTGCATCGAGTGTTTGCCTGATTGCATCCTTGGTTCAAGAGTTAATATTGATTCTCTGATTAAATACACTGTGGATAGATCCGGTCATTGTAGCTACTAGTGCCTTGTTGGCGTATTGTCAACATACAGCTATGCCGCTGTCCAATCTGCGGGTAGGATTGATTGATTGATTGATTGATTGATTGATTGATTGATTGATTGATTGATTGATTGATTGATTGATTGATTGATTGATTGATTGATTGATTGATTGATTGATTGATTGATTGATTGATTGTTGTTGTTTTTGTTGTTGTTGTTTAACGCCCCATTCAGCAATATTCCAGCTATATGACGGCTGTCTGTAAATAATCGAGTCTTGACCATGAACATCGATCCACACAATTGGGATTGATGACATGCATCAACCAAGCCACCCGATCCCGTAAGTCGCCCCTTACGACAAGCATAGTCGCATTTTACGGCAATCGTTGCTGATGACCTATTCTACCCCGGATCTTCATGGGCCAGGATTTATGAGGATTTATGCTTCCCTTGATCAGTTTATGATTTGTTGGGGGAGCAATCTGTCATAAGTAGTGGGGCAGCAATATAACAAAACCCTGCCTCCTCCATATGTATATGGCCTCTAGTTGAAATGGCTATAGAGCCCAAGTTTGAAATAGTGTATGAGTGTTTGCTGTTTAACGTCGCACTCAGCAGTATTCCAGTTATAAGACGGCGGTCAGTAAATAATCGAGTCCAGATCATAAAATCTAATGATTGATACTGAGAGCAACGATTCACTCTAAAAATCCGATCCATGAGTTTAGGTTGCTAGGTACCAATTCCAACCCTGATTCGACGCCGATATACCACAATGCATATTGACAAACTGACAATGGATGCGATCACAATTATTCCATGACATTAAAAATGTTGATCATCATTCAATTTAGTTATGCATTGTTTTAAGCTGTATTTTTCTTCACACTTAAAATGTGTGTAATTTCGAACACGCATGAAGGCTCAAATGTCCCTTGGAGTGTATTTGCGGGCGTCCACATACATGTACAAATATAATGTACTCATAACCGTAGAAAGAATAAACGTACATACAGCAAATGGGATTCTCTACAACAGGCGTTGGGTTGTCCAAACAAAACAGGCCGAGATGAATCGGATCCTATGCTACAAATCTACAATGAAGAAATCAACAACCTTGCCCCAGCAGAAGCTCCCGTGTCCTCCCGTAATTAAATCCTCTAAAAGCGTAGGCCAAATGGGAAGTAGGCCAATGGGGAGGACACCCATTACTAATCAGTCAGATGATAATCACAATAATCAAATTAGTTTAGAACTAATCAGTCAGATAATAATCCCAACAAGTCAATAGCCAGGTTTCAAAAGATGACCAACAGCAACCAAGCATTGGATGAGTGTTTTAATCCCTGGGCCAAATTTTCTTTTGAGCAGCACAAGCGATTCTCTACATCTCGGTAGACTCGTTTTCTACTCCTGGGTTCAGCACCAAAGTCGATCTGCGAAATATTGGCCCGATTTGCATGTTCTAGCTTCTTTATGACTTCAAACCTAAGGATATTATCAATCATAGTCACTTTCCCTTTACAGGTGGTTTTCACACACTTCCAGTGAATACAAGTCTGTCTCTCTACATTCTTGGTGTGACAATATCCATTAAACAAAACTTGTGCGCTTAATGTCTCAACATATAACAATAAACTCAACATTCTGGAGACCGGCCATGTTGATATGCAGTCTTACTTACTTACTTACTTACTGACTTACTGACTTACTGACTTACTTACTTACTTACTTACTTACTTACTTACTTTGGAGATTTAACGTGCGCTTTCAGACTGATGCGTATTTCGCACGCGGGCCCGGCCAGGCCATTTAATTGTAATAAAATTTGACGTAAATTGTAATACGCAAATTGTAATAATAAATGACTAGGACCTATCCTTGTCAGAGTTGGTACAGGGTTAATCGTACAATCGTCTGTGGGGGAGGATTGAGGTCGTTATCGTACATTGTTGTATAATTATATAAATATGTATATGTAAACGCATTGGAATTTCATTTCTATGGTTGACCAGAAGAGGATTAATTACTAGAATGAACTTAGTTTTCTTATTTATTTGAGAAATACTCTGTGTTTTGTATTATATTTGGACGAAGAATTCAAATACAACAAATGAGTGACAGATCTCCTGTGCAATGCCAAATGAAATAAAACAGTCGTCAGCAAATGCAGCATAGATTTCCCATACATAAGAAAGAAGAATACTTCATACAGAACATTATGTACAATGTTTGTTTTAATATCAAAAGAGGAGCGTGGATATTCTTTACCTACATTGCATATACTATTAGATATTGTGTATTCTGGATCTCTGTGAACTTCTCACAGATAAAGAAATGATAATAAATAAATGTAAACCATGTTAACTTATGCAATATTTGTTGCAATGTATGATTAACATATGGATCATTAATATAACAGAAAAATATAAAGAAGTATATTTAATGAAATAAATGAATAAATGTAACTGTCTGGATTCCTTTAATATGTCATGAAGAACTAACAACAACTTACTGACAACTTTTGCTGGGATAATAACTCCTTGACCCAACAATAAAAACAGAATCCATCATGATAACAGCACGAAATCATAATTCAAAGCATACACAAATAATATCCAGTATCTTCGGGCATGTCTTGTTGAGTTTCAAAGAGCATCAGAATGTATAATAAATTTGTTGCAATCAATTATTGCTGAAATAAATCTGTTTTGATCAAAATTGAAAGGATGGTAAATCTATAATGAAAAGGGTTTTGTCACTAACGTAAATATTCTCTTTGACCTTATACGAAGAGTATTCTAAGATCATTAAACTCGGCAATCGTTGATGGATTGCGCCAAGCAACCTTGTTACCAAATTTGGTACCTCACCTATAATGCGGTACATAATTTTCGAAACAGATAATTACTTTTTTCATAAGTTATCACTAATTTGTGACATATATACGGAGAAAAATTACCTCAGAGGATAATCTTCTATGGGGGTTTAAGAGGATTGAAATAATTCCAGCTAACATCAAACACTGTAATAAAATATTGAAATTATAGCATACCTTCTTAACATTCCAATGAAAAGAATAGTGACTAAGTAAGAAATCAAATTATATTTATCTCCGATACTATGCCCTCATCAGTATACACACACACACATACATACACACATACATACACACATATATATACAGACATACACACAAACACACATATACACAGCAACACACACACACATACATACAAACACATACACACATAGGTATGTATCTATGTGTGTGTTTGTGTCTGTGTTTATGTATGTATGTATGTATGCCAGTAAATACGACCTCTATATGTCATTGGTATCAGCTCTATGACTGCACTTCTACACATAGTTCCAAGTGAAAGATGAGTGACACTACTTTGTGAGAGGTCCCACAAAAATGCTAATATGAGCAATTAAAGGTTATACAAAATGTAACAAATGAACAAAGTAAGATATTTCAAAAGATAAAATAGAAACACAAACCTATAGACATACGAATTAGAATGTAGCAAATACATTAGATAAACGTATCTTCTAAGTAGATAAAAGTATGTCCAACGAAGACATAAGTTTATTCTTCGTAGATAATACCTTTATCACTAATTTGAGACGGACAATAATCCCCTGAAAGCATAATCTCCTCCGGGGGGTTAAGAGGGTTAAAGTAATTCCAACAAACAACAAGCACTGTAATGAAATTAAAACATACTTTGTTAAAATTCTGATGAAAAGACTAGTAACTATCTAAGAAACCAAATCATACTGTTGCTGCGATACTTGGGCCTCATCAGCATAGACACACAAACACAAACACACACACACACATGTATGTATGTATGTATGTATGTATGTATGTATGTATGTATGTGTGTGTGTGTGTGTGTGTGTGTGTGTGTGTGTGTGTGTGTGTATGTGTGTGTGTGTGTGTGTGTGTGTGTGTGTGTGTGTGTGTGTGTGTGTGTGTGTGTGTGTGTGTGTGTGTGTATGTATGTATGTATGTATGTATGTATGTATGTATGTATGTATGCGCGCATGTAGGTGTGTATGTAATGACAGTAAATGTGAGCTCTATGTCATTGGTATCACATATATGACTGCACTTCTACATACTCTAGATGACAGTATCATGTACGTAGATGAAAGTATGTAAGTGGGCATTAGTATCTGGATGGCATACTATCATCTACATAGATGAAAGTATGTTCTAGTATGTAGATGATAGTATCTTCTACGTAGATGATAGCATGCCACAAACATCACATCACTTCCAATAAATGTCTTTCATTATGTTGACACCACCCTTTAATGACGATTGTACGATAAAGCCTATACCAACCATCCCTAACTTAACAGTTCTGTACGTTTGTCATCATACACATCATTTCTCGAATTGTACATGTGAAACGCAAGCTCAACTGACAAAGATCATTTCTAGTCAATTGGCGTCTTGGACACTACGGAAGTAAGGTTATTACAATTTACGTAAGAATGTATTACATTTTACCGCAAGTAGAGATTATTACAATTTACGTCAATTTAAGGGAGAACTAAGGGAGCTGGGTATGGTGGATGTTTGTTTGTTTATGTGATTTTGATTTGGTAGATTATTGTGTTTTTAGATGCGTTTTATTAGTTCCGTTTTGATTAAGCATACGCCGAAAGCCTTGAAGTTTTCTAGTTTATTTTGTGGGTTTAGTATTGCCTCTAGGGTGAGAGCCTTGTTTAGATTGAGGGTGGTTTGTAATGCGGTTCGATGTGTTAGGTAGTGTGTGCAGTGGATGAGTGCGTGTTCTGGGGTTTCTAGTTGTTTGCAGTGTGGGCAGTTAGTTACCTGTAGTGTGTGGGTTTTTTTAAAATTTAGGTGGTTATTTAGGTTGGTGTGTCCTGTTTGGAGTTTAGTGATTACTCTGTCGATTGTTTTTGATGGATGGAGAATGTTTGGTTTGGTTAGTGGTTTGCTGAGTACTTTTTTGATTTGGCTATTTGAGTTTAGATATAGGATATACCATTTTTTGGTGATTTTTTGCTTGTTTACACTTTTAATTTCTGATTTTGATGGGTAAGTTTAAGCTTATATCTTGGATTTTGAGGTATAGTTTAGCTGCTTTATCGGCGTTTTCATTACCGTATATTCCTACGTGGGCAGGTATCCACAAGAAGGTTATTTGTTTGCCTGCCTTAGTTAGGTCGTTGGAGCTTTTAAGTATTTGATTTATTAATTTAGGTCGGTTTTTGGTATTTTTGTTTTGGAGGGCTTGCAGTCCACTTAGGGAGTCGGTTTGTATTAGGATTTTTTGTGGTTTTTGGATTCTTGATTATGGAGGGCTGAGGCCTTGCCCATTAGTTCTGCCGTGAATATTAATTGTTTTTTTGGGAGTCGGAAGGATTGTGTGGTTTTAGTTGGTTTTGTGGTATGGACTCCGAAACCTGTGTGTTTGGAGGTCGGATCTGAAGATCCGTCCGTGTAAATGTGACACCAATTTGATTGGGACGCGGCCCAGAAATTTAAGCTTAGCTGTTCCCTGCATAGACTTAGTGGCATTTCTCCTGTTAAGGCCTGAAGTGAAGTGTAGGAGGTGCCATGTTGGGTGCGTGTAATTAGTTTGAGAGCCTGATATTGTATTGAGTCAAGTTTTTTAGATAGATAGTTGTTTAGGGTGTTGTATATGGCGCAACCGTAGTCTAGTTTTGATCCCATTAGTGATATGTAGAGAGATAGGAGGGTATCTTTGGAGGCTCCCCAGTTAGAGCCAGTTAGGCATCTCAGGGCGTTTAGGTCTTTACTGCATTCAGTTGTTAGGTTTTGGATGTGAGCATCACAGGTGAGATGTTCATCGAAAATAAGTCCTAAGAATTTGTTCCTACGTTTGTCAGCACCATATTCGTGCTCGTGGGTTTCACCGAAATGGTAAACGTCTGAGACCTGCATCACTTCTGGCTTTCCTTCCACATTAAACTGACACGCCGCGATATAACTGGAATACTGTTAAAATCGGCGCTAAACCCAACTCACTCACTCATAATGAAACAAAGTATTGAGGATGTGCTGTTGCCGGTTGTTCTGCACGCCTTTCAACCAGTGAAGACAGACTCAACAAGGTTGAAGAACTGACCCACGCTCATCCTACTGAACCATTTGAGATGGAAGTAGCGGCATTCAATATGTTTGTTTGTTTGTTATTTAACGACGCACTCAGCAATATTCCAGCTATCTGTAAATAATCGAGTCTGGATCAGAAAATACAGTGACTGATGTCATTAGTATCGGTCTCCGCAATTTGAATACGATGACATGCATCAACCAAATCAGCGAGCCCGACCACCCAATCCCGTAAGTCGCCTCTTAAGACAAGCATGTAAACTCTTAACTTTTATACATTTTAACTTTAAGTGCATTAATTAAACATTGACTTCTCGGACAGTCTTAACCGGGACTGAACATTAATATGAATATGTTTAGTCTTTAACTGTAATGCATAAATACAGTAATGAAATTGATGAGTGGTACTCCTTTGTTTTCGTTTTATTTGCCTGGTACCGTGAGCGCCAAATCCTGGGTCAATGAACCGTGTCCGAGTCCTTACTGGTCCCGGGAATGCCAAATTCTAAATATCAAATTTGGCACTCCCGGGCCTCCGTCGTCCCGACTTCACCCCTCGCATACCAGTACGACAACTGGGACGTCCATCTCCCTTTCATCACAGGTCTTATACTTCACATCATACAAATAAAAATGTGTACCGTTGTTAGTATTTGTATTGTTGTGATCAAATAACATAAAATTAAATTTATAATCATTTTACGTATTTTATGTATCGATACAACCATCATTAACATGCCATCTACAGTATGTATATAAAGTATACAGGTGGGCTACAATTGCAAGCTGTCATTTTGTCTGTACAGAGATATATTCTAGCTGTTCACAGTTTCACTACTTTGTTGTTAAGATCAGACACCCCCGCGCCGGAACGAATACAGTAAATTACGCTTATAACGAACGGACCGATAAAACGAACTTATTATTTAGTCCCGGTCATTTGTTGTATATATGCTGTGTTTATAACGAACTGCTTTTATTACGAACTAAAGTTAATGGTCCCTTTGAGTTCGTTATAACTGAAGTTTACTGACAGGTATATTTTACGAATCTGTAAGAGATATGGTTTCTCATGCTAATAAAAAGATTTGCCGGAAACAAGACAACTCTTTTAAAACAGAAAAATACGAAACAATGAAAAAGATATTTATTCTTTATTCTTTTTCAGTGAAGTACAGGCCACAGGCCCTTTGTACAAAATGTATGGCGTTTTTATGACAACAGTCAAAATGATAAAATACGTGTTCTCTCTTCTTTATTGTGATACAGATATTCAGCGATATTAATAATCAGCTTTGTGTTGGCTGTAGATAAAACAATATTAAAGTTATGGACATTTGGGTGTAGATAATATTTTAAGGAATATAGAGATGGCACAGGTGAGTATATGAGTATATGATATATACACAAGAACAAGGGAAAATGGTGAGTGTCGCCGCCAATGATTATCGCGTTCCGACGCAGTTTGTCTAACACGGCTAGATTAAGTGACTTTGTGTCGCAGAAACGATTGTCCCAAAAGTTCTCTTCTCATTCACTGGGCTATGTGAAGCATATTTTACGAATGTTCTCTCGTGTGGGAGATCACCGAAGCGGTCGTACAATCTCTCTACGTGTTACACATTCCCGCTTTTAGTCTGCCAGATAGATACAGGTCTAAGAGACGAAGTATCTATCGTGTGAGACAGAAGCATATGATCTCTCCTCGTTGGGAAGGCTTCGGCCAAACCGCGGGGATTCTACCATGTCAACTCGACACTCACCTTTTTTTCAATTTGTAATATTATTGAAATTGTATGTAGTTATGGACTATATTACTTATTAAATAACCGCGATATAAGGTTTTTAGAAAATAGCAGGCTCTTAACTGATAACTAAATTATAGTAAGTAATCTCAGTGTCTATTTGTCTAAAAAATAGCCGTGATGGTTCCTGAAGAGGCGACTTTGACTGATGTTTGACCGGTGGAAACAAACACAATAATATGATAAACACATTCAAAATGACAAACTTCACTACACATGCGCGAACGCATCGCGCACGTACCTCGCACTCACTCACTCAGAGTAAAAGAGAGAAAAAGTTGGAGAGAGAGAAGGGAGGAGTTGCGAAGAAGAGGGCTAAGAAGAAGAAACATTACATTTGGCAAATATTACAACAATATGCTTGTCGTGAATGTCAGTCACGTCTCTCCTCTCATACAATCATTATCATCCTTAAAATTTGATTAAACGATGCTCCGTGTTCCTGATGTAATTATACGTTACTGCATATTACTCTCGCAGAAAAAGCACGTATCTCTCCCTGGTCAGTGAAAGATAGAAGGCGATTACTACCGAGCGTGTCCGAGTGGTCTTTCACAACAACATGGCTGACAAGCCTATCGTTATATAGCTTAGCTTTGTGTAAGTCTATCGGGTGAGCCGTAGCATGGTGGTTAGATACAGGTCTAAGAGACGAAGTATCTATCGTGTGAGACAGAAGCATATGATCTATCCTCGTTGGGGCGGCTTCGGCCAAACCGCGGGGATTCTACCATGTCAACTCGACACTCACCTTTTTTTCAATTTGTAATTGAAATTGTATGTAGTTATGGACTATATTACTTATCAAATGACCTTTCTTTCAATTTGAGAGATATTGTTGGTATCCACCCAATTGGGATACGATGATATGCATCAACCAAGTCAGCGAGCCTGACCACCCGATCCCGTTAGTGGCTGTTTACGACAAGCATAGTCACCTTTAATGGCAAGCATAGGTTGCTGAAGTACTATTCTACCCTGGATCAACAATGACTGTAAAGGCAAATAGATAGAATATGTTTAACAACTTCAGTCTGTTTGGCTCCAAATGAGAACGATGAATTGCAAAATTACTCCATGTCGGGAATAGTCTATAGTCAATACAGTACATGGCAATGTGTACCCTGTCTCCAACAGCAACTGCTGTTTGTTACTTTTTTCCCATCACTGGAAAACTATCATGTTGCTGTGACATCTTGAACGGAGGAACTCACAACGGAGGGGGGAACATCGCAAACACGTACTGCACGTGCTAGATTGTATACGTCGTTGTTGACTGACAAGGTGTGCCGCTCAGCTGATGTGAAACAGTTAATTTCTAAGGTGTATGATTTCTTTCAATGTGAGCAGAAAGAGGAAAACCCGTTTGTGCCATTAATAAATACTTGAAACGGGCATCTAAATCTCTTGGTATGTCTCCTAACAAGATGAAAATTTGTCCATCGACGGGACTCTAGCAAGCAATCGAAGCGGGTGGGGAACATAAATAAAATAAGACAGTTTTCAGAATAATCAACTCAGACGTGCATTTATTAAACTACATTCAGAAAATATGTACAAGTCAATAAGACTCTTGATGAAATACCTTGAAACTGAGCATGATTTTATTATTACAATTTGCAAGCTATGGCAACTTTTGCATACATTTGGATACAGATACAAAAAGATAAGTGGTCAAACATGGACTGTGTTTTGTGAACGATCTGAAATCATTTTGCAAACTCTAGTTACATCATAATTATAATAGCAATGAAAATGTAACTCGGTCTTGTTTTTATGTACCATGTTAAATCAATAAAATGTAAGCCTTAAGATGTGCTGTTGAAGAAAACTAGTTTATTCCAAATTCGTATAGCAACAACAGGAATTGTATACATACTGATATACACGCAGCCGTCGTTATGAAGCGGGGTATCAAGGCTATTTAGGAGTATTGAGATCACAATGGTGACACATACATGTATGAGATAAACCTACTGTGTTTCCAGACTAATGGGATTTCCAGACTAACGAGGAGACCGGACTAACGGGGTTTCCAGACTTAAGGGTTTTCCAGACTAAAGGGTTTCCAGACTAACTGGGTGTCAGGACTACAGGAGTTTCCAGACTAACGGGGTTTCCGGACTAATGGGGTTTCCAGTCTATAGGGGTTTCCGGAATAAAGGGGTTTTCGAACGAACGGGGTTCCAGACTAACGAGGATTCACATTTTAGATCTAGCCTCGTTGCTTCACTACGTTTTACGCCCATAACGCCATTTCTAAATATACCCATCAATTATTTATGTCTATCATATTGCTGATATGTCCAGAATACTGTTTAGTTGAAAACAATGACGACTGTCGGCATTGACAAGTCTATCACGTCCTAAAGCACAACAATGACATCATATTGTGTACCAATTGTTTCACCGTGTTCATGTGTGGGTGAAAATCTTTAGATGGTTTAGCCATTGTCAAATCCCAGAAATCTAAATAAATAATTTTGTCCCAAAGCGAAGAGAATTCCTGATGCCAAATATCAGCATAAATCATACCCCAGTAAGACAGCATACCTCTCCTCGGTCTGAAATATGCATGAGGGCCACGAACTGCAATTGTAACATTTGGAGCGCGTGCCAAGAGGTTCTTTGCAGATGGAACAAGTCTCCGAACATGTCGCCTAAACACATCCGGATGGACAAGCGTGAAATGAACGTACATATATAACACAACGATGTCCTTGGTTGTGTTCGGGAGACGATCCATCATGATGTGCTGTGCCTGATTTGTTGACCGTGGGTAGTGCCGAGCTCCATGATAGAATGGTAATTCGTGAGCATGCCAGGAAAGCGAAAAATTATGTTTTAGATCTGTATCCGTAACAGGCGTATGTCCACCTGCATGAGACGGTAGGTTCAAGATGGAGCGAAGACGTCTATGGAACTGCATACTTGTTGAGTCCCCATGGAGCCAGAGCGTCCTTCCTTTCAAGCAATGTCTGTACGCATCAACGGTTCGAGGCAGCGTGTCATTACACAGAAGCGAGCTCCACTTGTTATTGTAAAAGAAGCCATTCGGAGCTTTTCTTTGCCATGTCAGATGTGGTGCGAGTCTGTTACAGGCAATAGGGGGTGATGTAAGTTTTGACGTAAATTTAGCTGAAACAGAAACATTGTGGCAATCAAATCATATCTTATATCATGTTGTCGGGACCAGGATGATGTTATAGAAACTAACATGGTGAAAGTTTATATTTCCAAGTTGAGGACGTTTTGGCCCAATTATAAGTTTAGCAAAGGAATATAACTCTGAGAAATCGAAATGAAATATGTATTCACATAAATGACAATTTGATCATATTATCAGATTTGTTTATTTTTTTATTTTAGATGCTTTATTTTTTTTAATTTATAACAATACAAGATGCAAAGGAAACCTAAACAATATGTTAATACATTAAAACGGATTTAGGGTATTGATTGTTTTTGGGACGGTGGGGTAGCCTAGTGGTTAAAGCGTTCGCTCGTCACGCCGAAGGCCCGGGTTCGATTTCCCACTTGGGTACAACGTGAGAAGCCCATTTCTGGTGTCCACTGCCTTGACGGATGGCCTAGTCTTCTAAGGCGCCGCGATTCGCTGTGCAGAGTTGCGTCCCTTGGGCACGCCAGAAACCTGTGATTGTGGGTTCTAATCCCCGTTCACCCCGATTATGTTTCTAGGTTTGACAGCACCATACCCGTGCTCCTGGTTTTCACCGAAGTGGTAAACGTCTGAGACCTGCATCACTTCGGGCTTTCCTCACACATTAAGCCGAGACGCTTATAACTGGAATACTGTTAAAAGCGGCGTTAAACCCAACTCACTCATGTTGAGGGTTGAAGGAATTACATAATTATGAAATGTGTGGACTATGGATGGAGATTGGGTCCGCCCCGGAGATCGGATGGTCCGGGGTTCGATCCCCGGCCGCGTCATACCAAAAGTTAAAAGATGGTACTTGTAGTTAAAACAAGGACTGGTCGGTCCGGAGTCAGTAAACAGTTGAAACGTGACCTCTCTTAATGATGTCAAACATATCGTCGATATGTGTAAACTATATGGGTTCTTGGTATAGTCGTTCTAAGTCAATGATTAGGGTGATCTGGTGGTAGATCGTCTGCTCGAAAAGCGGAAGGTCAGGGTTCTATCCCCGACCGCATCATACCAAAAGACGTTAAAAGTTGGTACTTGTTGTCACCCTGCCTGGAGCTCGACATTAAGGGGCTAAAACAAGGACTGGTCGGCTAGGAATCTGTATACTGTGTCTGAGTGGGGTATTCATGTTAAACTGCGGCATGGTACCTCTGTGAGCACTCCAGACTAGTACAAGCAGCCACATACAAACACGTGCACGCACGTCGCTATAGAAGTGCAATAATCTAGGACGCGACGTTAAACCCAATTTCATCTCACCTCACGCAAACAACAATCTGCTCAAACTCAAATGTGTCCAGTTTCGAAAGGTCGTAGACCCCTGCTAATTAAACTGACTTGTCACAGCGAAACAATTCGCTCTTGTTTAAGATGATATGTTTCTATGACATCATGTTATGTCCACAGCAAAAGATTTCACAATTACGCAATTCCGTCTTCGAAAGGCTTAGATCTTATGAAGCAACCGTCGAAAGCCAAAAACTTGCAAATCAATATGTCTGTCATGTAAACGTTCACTATAATATTTAAGGTTTTCCTTAACTTAAATTACTTTTGGGCCAGATTACATTCATCAGCAATATTCCATCCGGCGCAACTGGAGTACGATGATATGCATTAACCAAGTCAGCGAGCCTGACCACCCGATCCCGTTAGTCGCATCTTACAGCAAGCATGGGTTGCTGAAGACTTAATTCTTTCCAGGGAACTTCACTGGTCAGGTATCATATGATATGTCCTTTTCGATACACGATTTGTTCTTACGCTTGTATACAAATGGTTTCATACTGAACGAAACGCTTTCAACACTTACAATCTTTTATGACCACCGGCACAGTCCTCCTAAAGATGTCTGGCGTTGCATTTGTTGCAGACCTTGACGAAATAAATATATACAAACATGACAATTTATCTAATTCACCATAACCATTTCCATAACAACATGAAGAATATCAAACATGTGAAATAATTCTAAGTTATCGATTGTAATTCGAAGCGTTTGTTTGTCAATAGATTGCCAAACGACAATTTGCATAATGTTTACGCTCTATGCATTGCGTAAATCAATTGTCAATTATGTGACTCCGTGCCGCTGAAAGGAGCTTTATAGTGCAGAGATTTGCTAATTCAAATAGAGACAGGCAAAATGTCGGTTGCCATAAGGACGGTAAATATTAAATTTTGTTGGTTGGTTGGTTGGTTTGTTGGGACCGATGACATGTATCAACCAAGTCAGCGAGCCTGACCACCCGATCCCGTTAGTCGTCTTTCACGACAAGCATAGTCGCCTTTCAAGGCAAGCATGGGTTGCTGAAGACCTATTCTACCCCGGATCTTCACGGGTCTGTTATCAATTGCATACTGCTGTAATGCTTATATCTTGCTGTTGATCGTTGCTTTTGACATGTTTGCACAAACAATAGCAGGAACACCTTTCAATGCGTGTACATGGGAAGATTAAAAGCGCCGTTCTTGGGCAAATATCAATATCGGATTTACAACCGGTTTCTACCTGTTAGTTTTTTTACGTATAAATTTGCATTTAACGTTGCTACAAAATACAACACCACCCTTTTACGAATGTCCAAACCCGAGGTGAAGCCCGCATGCTGACAAACCTAGAAACATAATCGTGGAAAACCGGGATGCGAACCCACGATCAGAGGTTTCTGGCGTGCCCAAGGGACGCAACTCTGCACAGCGAATCGACGACTAGGGCACCAGTGCCTCGTAAAAACCGAGAACTCGTTCAATAGTCTAGATATATCATGTCATCCTAGTGTGGGAGGAGAACCCCATTCAGGACATACAAGTTAATCACCTTTAATGGTCCTGAGCACGGGTATTGTGATGAGAGATCAAGGACCATTTCTGAAATTTCTGTCCCGACGAAGGGCCCCCAACTAAAAATGGTGAATCTTTAAATTTTGGAAAAAAGATGAAGAAGTTATACATACCAACTTAATATTGTGTTTTCAGTGCTATTATTAAGTTTGTAGTGGATGTTTGTTGCAGAGAACGTCTCGACCCACATGTCACAATTCGTCAAGTTGTTCTTTGATTTCATGCAGTACCAGAGAAATCCATCATTTTCTTGAGTCAAATTGCACCAATGTGTCTGTGCACGAGTGTTCGGTCTCGTAAAACATCTTGGTTTCTCTGTTATATTCTTCCCCTTGAATACAGCATGTATCGACCAGAGACTTGAATACTTTTGGTACAACTTATACAGGAGAACTATCTCCTCCCTTTTTGTGGCAAGGAATGCTTTGATGGTGGCTTTTCCTGACCACACAGCTCTAAAAGCGACAGAGTAGCTTCCGTTATTGTGATCGGACGCGACACCGGAAACGGAAGCTGAAGTCTTCTTGCCCTCCATCCACACCCTCAAAACATCGCCTCCAGATAACTTCCGATTACCAGAACCATCAAACAGATCAATTCGCACATGGATCAGATCACCCAAGATATAAGTTGTATTATGTATTGGGTAGATATAGGACATCTTTGCGTCTGCAGCAGTCGAACTGTTGTGAATTGACCCTGAACATAAAATCTCCTCTTTCAAATATAGAAGTCCCGTCTTTAAACTGCCCCTGTTCGCTTGTTCTCTGAAATCAATTCGAAACACATATGAAAGGTTTTATGTCAGCAGCCTATGTTTATATTCTATTCTTATGATTAATCCTCAGGGTGTGGCTAATGGTAATTGTGGACCGCCTCCGTGGTCTAGTGGTAGAGCGTTCGCCCGGAGAGTGGAAGTTCGATCCCCGGTCGCGTCATACCAAAAGACGTTAAAATACGGTACTTGTTGTTACCCTGTCTGGCGCTCGGCATTAAGGGGCTCCCTCTACATTCTCAACAAAGTCTCTGTCAGAAGGGTTTGGCTCGTGTTCGGTCCGACTTGTCCCGGGCTGTTACAATCAACTTAAACCTCACCAGAGACCATAAATTTTAAATTTTATGGTCTTTGACCTCACATATGTAGTATCAAATATGTTTACATCTATAGACACGTACCGTATTCGACGTAATAAGCGTCCGCTCTAATAAGCGCCCACGGCGATATTTGCTAATATATTGGCTAGTGAACAATCCCCATCAGCAGCCCTTCCGATTTATCAATGTACACAAGACTTATTTATTCGTGTATAATACGCACTCGTGTGTTATATCACATACAAAATATTAAGTAAACAAGAACCTTATCAGTGAGGTTTATCAGTCCGTTATCCTCCTTTTTCGACTGTTTGTAAAACTCTGATATCTCAACTCACAGCTGGTTAATATATATTTCCTGCTGAATATTCGAAACAGATTAAGTGAGCAGGTTTGAACGACATATATCACACTTACAGTCTGGTGATCTAAGCGTTGACAACATAAGTTCGTCCGAGGGTCCACAACTGTTTTTTAGAGAATGGCAATGAACTATCAATAGAACTATTGACGGGGGTGCATCGAGTGTTTGACTGATTGCGACCTTGGTTCAAGAGTTAATATTGATTCTCTGATTAAATACACTGTGGATAGATCCGGGACACGTCACTGGCTGTAGCTAATAGTGACTTGTTGGCATATTGTCAACATATAGCTATGCCGCTGTCCCATCGGCGGTTAGGATGGATTGATTGATTGATTGATTGATTGATTGATTGATTGATTGATTGATTGATTGATTGATTGATTGATTGATTGATTGATTGATTGATTGATTGATTGATTGATTGATTGATTGATTGATTGATTGATTGATTGATTGATTGATTGATTGATTGAGCAATATTCCAGCTATACGACGGCAGTCTGTAAATAATCGATTCTTGGCCAGACACTCCTGTGATTGACATCATGAGCACCGATCCACACAATTTGGATACGATGACATGCATCAACCAAGGCAGCGAGCCTCACCACCCGATCCCGTTAATCGCCCCTAACGACAAGCATAAGCCCCTTTTACGGCAAGGGTTGCTGATGACCTATTCTACTCCGGATCTTCATTGGCCAGGATTTATGAGGATTTATGCTTCCCTTGATCAGTTTATGATTTGTTGGGAGGAGCAATCTGTCATAAGTAGTGTGGCAGCAATATAACAAAACCCTGCCTCCCCCATATGTATATGACCTCTATTTGAAATGGCTATAGCGCCCAAGTTTGAAACAGTGTATGAGTGTTTGCTGTTTAACGACGCACTCAGCAATATTCCAGTTATAAGACGGCGGTCAGTAAATAATCGAGTCCAGATCATACAATCCAATGATTGATACTGAGAGCAACGATTCACTCCAAAAATCCGATCCATGAGTTTAGGTTGCTAGGTACCAATTCCAACCCTGATTCGACGCTGATATACCACAATGCATATTGACAAACTGACAATGGATGCGATCACAATTATTCCATGACATTAAAAATGTTGATCATCATTCAATTTAGTTATGCATTGTTTTAAGCTGTATTTTTCTTCACACTTAAAATGTGTGTAATTTCGAACACGCATGAAGGCTCAAATGTCCCCTGGAGTGTATTTGCTGTTTTTACACGAATGTATGCGGGCGTCCACATACATGTACAAATATAATGTACTCATAACCGTAGGAAGAATAAACGTACATACAGCAAATGGGATTCTCTACAACAGGCGTTGGGTTGTCCAAACAAAACAGGCCGAGATGAATCGGATCCTATACTACAAATCTACAATGAAGAAATCAACAACCTTGCCCCAGCAGAAGCTCCCGTGTCCTCCCGTAATTAAATCCTCTAAAAGCGTAGGCCAAATGGGAAGTAGGCCAGTGGGGAGGACACCCATTACTAATCAGTCAGATGATAATCCCAATAATCAAATTAGTTTAGAACTAATCAGTCAGATAATAATCCCAATAATCAAATTAGTTTAGAACTAATCAGTCAGATAACAATCCCAATAATCAAATTAGTTTAGAACTAATCAGTCAGATAATAATCCCAATAATCAAATTAGTTTAGAACTAATCAGTCAGATAATAATCCCAATAATCAAATTAGTTTAGAACTAATCAGTCAGATAATAATCCCAATAATCAAATTAGTTTAGAACTAATCAGTCAGATAATAATCCCAATAATCAAATTAGTTTAGAACTAATCAGTCAGATAATAATCCCAATAATCAAATTAGTTTAGAACTAATCAGTCAGATAATAATCCCAATAAT
The DNA here is from genome assembly GCF_022045235.1 of Haliotis cracherodii. NCBI lineage: Eukaryota > Metazoa > Mollusca > Gastropoda > Lepetellida > Haliotidae > Haliotis > Haliotis cracherodii. The sequence goes on from NW_027266286.1 coordinate 64,591,091, forward strand.
CAAATTAGTTTAGAACTAATCAGTCAGATAATAATCACAATAATCAAATTAGTTTAGAACTAATCAGTCAGATAATAATCACAACAAGTCAATAGCCAGGTTTCAAAAGATGACCAACAGCAACCAAGCATTGGATGAGTGTTTTAATACCCTGGGCCAGATTTTCTTTTGAGCAGCACAAGCGATTCTCTACATCTCGGTAGACTCGTTTTCTACTCCTGGGTTCAGCACCAAAGTCGATCTGCGAAATATTGGCCCGATCTGCATGTTCTAGCTTCTTTATGACTTCAAAATGTAGAATTCCTAAGGATATTACCAATTATAGTCACTTTCCCTTTACAGGTGGTTTTCACACACTTCCAGTGAATACAAGTCTGTCTCTCTACATTCTTGGTGTGACAATATCCATTAAACAAAACTTGTGCGCTTAATTTCTGTGAAAAACAATTAACTCAACGTTCTGGAGACCGGCCATGTTCATATGCAGTCTTACTTACTTACTTACTTACTTACTTACTTACTTACTTACTTACTTACTTACTTACTTACGTACTTACGTACTTACTTACTTACTTACTTACTTACTTACTTACTTTGGAGATTCAACGTGCGCTTTCCGACTGATGCGTATTTCGAACCCGGACCCGGCCAGGCCATTGAATTTAATAAAATTTGACGTAAATTGTAATACGCAAATTGTAATAAAAATTGACGTAAATTGTAATAATCTCTACTTGCGGTAAAATGTAATAACATTTTACGTAAATTGTAAAAACCTTATAAGTTAAGTGTCAAAGGCGTTAAATGACTAGGACCTATCCTTGTCAGAGTTGGTACAGGGTTAATCGTACAATCGTCTGTGGGGGAGGATTGAGGTCGTTATCGTACATTGTTGTATAATTATATAAAAATGTATATGTAAACGCATTGGAATTTCATTTCTATGGTTGACCAGAAGAGGATTAATTACTAGAATGAACTTAGTTTTCTTATTTATTTGAGAAATACTCTGTGTGTTTTGTATTATATTTTGACGAAGAATTCAAATACAACAAATGAGTGACAGATCTCCTGTGCAATGCCAAATGAAATAAAACAGTCGTCAGCAAATGCAGCATAGATTTCCCATACATGGGGAAGGAGAATACTTAATACAGAACATTATGTACAATGTTTGTTTTAATATCAAAAGAGGAGCGTGGATATTCTTTACCTACATTGCATATACTATTAGATATTGTGTATGCTCGATCTCTGTGAACTTCTCACAGATAAAGAAATAATAATAAATATATGTAAACCATGTTAACTTATGCAATATTTGTAGCTATGTATGATTAACATATGGATCATTAATATAACAGAAAAATAGGAAGAAGTATATTTAATGAAATAAATGAATAAATATAGCTGTCTGGATTCCTTTCATATGTCATGAAGAACTAACAACAACTTACTGACAACTTTTGCTGGGATAATAACTCCTTGACCCAACAATAAAAACAGAATCCATCATGATAACAGCACGAAATCATAATTCAAAGCATACACAAATAATATCCGGTATCTTCGGGCATGTCTTGTTGAGTTTCAAAGAGCATCAGAATGTATAATAAATTTGTTGCAATCAATTATTGCTGAAATAAATCTGTTTTGATCAAAATTGAAAGGATGGTAAATCTATAATGAAAAGGGTTTTGTCACTAACGTAAATATTCTCTTTGACCTTATACGAAGAGTATTCTAAGATCATTAAACTCGGCAATCGTTGATGGATTGCGCCAAGCAACCTTGTTACCAAATTTGGTACCTCACCTATAATGCGGTACATAATTTTCGAAACAGATAATTACTTTTTTCATAAGTTATCACTAATTTGTGACATATATACGGAGAAAAAATTACCTCAGAGGATAATCTTCTATGGGGGTTTAAGAGGATTGAAATAATTCCAGCTAACATCAAACACTGTAATAAAATATTGAAATTATAGCATACCTTCTTAACATTCCAATGAAAAGAATAGTGACTAAGTAAGAAATCAAATTATATTTATCTCCGATACTATGCCCTCATCAGTATACACACACACACATATACATACACACATACATACACACATATATATACAGACATACACACAAACACACATATACACAGCAACACACACACATACATACAAACACATACACACATAGGTATGTATCTATGTGTGTGTTTGTGTCTGTGTTTATGTATGTATGTATGTTTGTATGCCAGTAAATACGACCTCTATATGTCATTGGTATCAGCTCTATGACTGCACTTCTACACATAGTTCCAAGTGAAAGATGAGTGACACTACTTTGTGAGAGGTCCCACAAAAATGCTAATATGAGCAATTAAAGGTTATACAAAATGTAACAAATGAACAAAGTAAGATATTTCAAAAGATAAAATAGAAACACAAACCTATAGACATACGAATTAGAATGTAGCAAATACATTAGATAAACGTATCTTCTAAGTAGATAAAAGTATGTCCAACGAAGACATAAGTTTATTCTTCGTAGATAATACCTTTATCACTAATTTGAGACGAACAATAATCCCCTGAAAGCATAATCTCCTCTGGGGGGTTAAGAGGATTAAAGTAATTCCAACAAACAACAAGCACTGTAATGAAATTAAAACATGCTTTGTTAAAATTCTGATGAAAAGACTAGTAACTATCTAAGAAACCAAATCATACTGTTGCTGCGATACTTGGGCCTCATCAGCATAGACACACAAACACAACACACACACACACACACACACACACACACACACACACACACACACACACACACACACACACATACACACGCACGCACGCACGCACACGCACATACACACATACATTCACACATACACACGCACACACATACACACACAAACATATGTATGTATGTATGTATGTATGTATGTGTGTGTGTGTGTGTGTGTGTGTGTGTGTGTGTGTGTGTGTGTGTGTGTGTGTGTGTGTGTGTGTGTATGTATGCGCGCATGTACGTGTGTATGTAATGACAGTAAATGTGAGCTCTATGTCATTGGTATCACATATATGACTGCACTTCTACATACTCTAGATGACAGTATCATGTACGTAGATGAAAGTATGTAAGTGGGCATTAGTATCTGGATGGCATACTATCATCTACATAGATGAAAGTATGTTCTAGTATGTAGATGATAGTATCTTCTACGTAGATGATAGCATGCCACAAACATCACATCACTTCCAATAAATGTCTTTCATTATGTTGACACCACCCTTTAATGACGATTGTACGATAAAGCCTATACCAACCATCCCTAACTTAACAGTTCTGTACGTTTGTCATCATACACATTATTTCTCGAATTGTACATGTGAAACGCAAGCTCAACTGACAAAGATCATTTCTAGTCAATTGGCGTCTTGGACACTACGGAAGTAAGGTTATTACAATTTACGTAAGAATGTATTACATTTTACCGCAAGTAGAGATTATTACAATTTACGTCAATTTAAGGGAGAACTAAGGGAGCTGGGTATGGTGGATGTTTGTTTGTTTATGTGATTTTGATTTGGTAGATTATTGTGTTTTTAGATGCGTTTTATTAGTTCCGTTTTGATTAAGAATACGCCGAAAGCCTTGAAGTTTTCTAGTTTATTTTGTGGGTTTAGTATTGCTTCTAGGGTGAGAGCCTTGTTTAGATTGAGGGTGGTTTGTAATGCGGTTCGATGTGTTAGGTAGTGTGTGCAGTGGATGAGTGCGTGTTCTGGGGTTTCTAGTTGTTTGCAGTGTGGGCAGTTAGTTACCTGTAGTGTGTGGTTTTTTTAAAAATTTAGGTGGTTATTTAGGTTGGTGTGTCCTGTTTGGAGTTTAGTGATTACTCTGTCGATTGTTTTTGATGGATGGAGAATTTTTGGTTTGGTTAGTGGTTTGCTGAGTACTTTTTTGATTTGGCTATTTGAGTTTAGATATAGGATATACCATTTTTTGGTGATTTTTTGCTTGTTTACACTTTTAATTTCTGATTTTGATGGGTAAGTTTAAGCTTATATCTTGGATTTTGAGGTATAGTTTAGCTGCTTTATCGGCGTTTTCATTACCGTATATTCCTACGTGGGCAGGTATCCACAAGAAGGTTATTTGTTTGCCTGCCTTAGTTAGGTCGTTGGAGCTTTTAAGTATTTGATTTATTAATTTAGGTCGGTTTTTGGTATTTTTGTTTTGGAGGGCTTGCAGTCCACTTAGGGAGTCGGTTTGTATTAGGATTTTTTGTTGTTTTTGGATTCTTTATTATGGAGGGCTGAGGCCTTGCCCATTAGTTCTGCCGTGAATATTAATTGGTTGTTTGGGAGTCGGAAGGATTGTGTGGTTTTAGTTGGTTTTGTGGTATGGACTCCGAAACCTGTGTGTTTGGAGGTCGGATCTGAAGATCCGTCCGTGTAAATGTGACACCAATTTGATTGGGACGCGGCCCAGAAATTTAAGCTTAGCTGTTCCCTGCATAGACTTAGTGGCATTTCTCCTGTTAAGGCCTGAAGTGAAGTGTAGGAGGTGCCATGTTGGGTGCGTGTAATTAGTTTGAGAGCCTGATATTGTATTGAGTCAAGTTTTTTAGATAGAGAGTTGTTTAGGGTGTTGTATATGGCGCAACCGTAGTCTAGTTTTGATCCCATTAGTGATATGTAGAGAGATAGGAGGGTATCTTTGGAGGCTCCCCAGTTAGAGCTAGTGAGGCATCTCAGAGCGTTTAGGTCTTTACTGCATTCAGTTGTTAGGTTTTGGATGTGAGCATCCCAGGTGAGATGTTCATCGAAAATAAGTCCTAAGAATTTGGTTTCTTTTTGAAATTTGATTGTTTGGTTGTTTAGCTGGAGGATTGGGGAGGCGGGTTTCATGTTTTTATGTTTGAATACTCTTCCTGTTGTTTTTTCTGAGTTAAGGGAGAAGCCCAATGTATGCAGTCATTTTTGACAACGCTTCTATACCACAGCAAACCTACTTTCAACAGAGTTGGTTGAAATATTTTAGGTACATTCATGCTTCAACCTTTACTCTGTATTAAAACAATTCTGTATTTCCCGGAATTGTCTTAAAATAAGCAAACCTGCTTGTTCACCAATTCAGGTTTCTTTAGAAATATAATATGTTTAAACAAACCAATCATTAGTTAATTCATATAATCTGTTACTCAGTTTAAGTCAATCTTTCCAAATGTTAATCCAGTTTATCTTTACTTGGTTCATCCTTTACTCTCATGGATTAATTAGTCTTTGGGACAGTTCCATTATCAGTAGGTGAAATCCGTTTATTGTTTTAACCAAGTGTAGGGGGACTGGGCTGTAGGTGTTTTGGCATGGGGACGTATTGGGAGATATGTCTATAATCAGGCAATATGTATATTGAATTGTTTGAAAGGCATAACTTAGAAGTTGTCGGATGTCAAAGTAGACACAATTTATGGATATCATCTTCTTTATTTACTGTTTGTTTGTTGTTTTACGCCGCACTCAGCAACCTTCCAGCTATATGATGGCGGTCTGTAAATAATCGAGTCTGAACCAGACAATCCAGTGATTGACATCATGGACATGGATCCACACAATTGGGATACGATTACATGCATCAACCAAGTCAGCGAGCCTGACCACCCGATCCCGTTTAGTCGCCCCTAACGACAAGCATAGTCGCCTTTCACGGCAAGCATGGGTGGCTAAAAACCTTTTCTACACCGGATCTTCACGTGTCTCTCTATTTACTGTGAAGGCGACGTTAAGGTTTAGATCCGTTGTCAAACGAGGTTGGAAGCCTTTACAGTAAATAAAGCAGTTGTTAATAAGTCAAATAATAGCTAGCAGTCAACCCATGAGCGTCACTTACATGCTGCACGTCAGCGTTCATTACAGTTCATTTTGGATTTATGGTATGCCCAAGGAGAAAGTACTTTGTAAATAAAAGCGACAAACCCCTTCCCATGGTAAAAAAAAAAATACCTGCCTGAAGCAGAGTCGATTGTACGATTCCGGCTGTATCATGAACATGTGTCCATAAATCACTGCCTGAGAGTGTTGTGCACATGCCATGTTCCTAATGTCATATCCTTTGAAACGTTCCCACAACCTAGCGATCCACGAATCACGGAACATATAATTATACATACACTGGTTGGATGAAGTACTGCCAGTTCCAGTAGTATAAAACACACAATCCGCAGCAAAACACCAACACGCTGTAAATGCGGGCCTTGGTATTGCAGGTCTTCATGACAATATCAGAGAAAAACACCCGTTTTCCCGAATGACAGTGATCTAATGCGGCAGGGCGGCAAACCAACTGACATGGGCCTGATATAAACGTGTCACTATGAATGGCTTGATGCTCTTCTGTCAACAGTGTCCTCAGTATTGAATGTGGAGGTATATTTAATCAGGGCACGTCAGTTTTCCAGTATCTGCCTATGGCAGGCATACTACGTCTCCCTGCCGAAGGTAACACCCCATTTTAAGAAACCTCATTGAACGACAATTCGACGACGACGATGAATTCTGTTCCGAGGTTCCAACCAAGGACTACATGGCAATTTAGAATCGCCACGCGTCCAACTTCCTGCAGGTGTATTAGTGACAGATGTAGTGTGACATTGACTTTGAACACAACAGGTTTGCGCCCTCGTGCTTTCCTGAAAATTACCTGTCCTAGTAGTTTCGACTATGATGGTGACACGAGGGCGGGTACACTACTGTGTGATAAATAGTACCCCAAGGTTTCTTGTGGTTGATAAAGCGTTGCGTGCTCTTACTATAGAGACTGTATTAACTTTCAATAATGTACTGTTTATTCAAGATGGAAGAGGACGACTTGTGAATAAATATTTTGTAATGTGATATCTAATGTTTTAAAACTGTTGCCGTTGCTTTACACGGCCAGAACGACATGCGGGTTTTTTTTGAGTGTCAAGATACATTTGTCTTGCGGTTTAGTATTGTAGAGAGCTTTACATAGACAGCATGACATTTACAGACCTCCTTCAAAATTTGTAATGCTATAACGAATGCCAGATCAACACTCACCTTCATTGTTTTCACTTTTCACAATTTTTTAATATTAACTGAAACAACAGGCTTCCAAACTAACGGGGCAAAGAAAGCATTCACTTGAACATCCACACATTACTTACCATTTATTGTTTAATTCAGTTGTAACCACCATCAAGCACGTGCGTATAATTTCTTTTGCCCGCCAGATTATTATAATAATAAACCCATATAGGAGGACATATTTTCATATTTCGGATATTTTAGAAGCATATTAGAGTCAAGTTTTTTAGATAGAGAGTTAATTAGGGTGTTGTATATGGCTCAGCCGTAATCTAGTTTTGATCTTATTAGTGATATGTAGAGAGATAGGAGGGTATCTTTGGAGGCTCCCCAGTTAGAGACAGTTAGGCATCTCAGGGCGTTTAGGTCTTTACTGCATTTAGTTGTTAGGTTTTGGATGTGAGCATCCCAGGTGAGATGTTCATCGAAAATAAGTCCTAAGAATTTGGCTTCTTTTTGAAATTTGATTGTTTGGTTGTTTAGCTGGAGGATTGGGGAGGCGGGTTTCATGTTTTTATGTTTGAATACTCTTCCTGTTGTTTTTTCTGAGTTAAGGGAGAAGCCCAATATATGCAGTCATTTTTGACAACGCAAACCTACTCTCAATACAATTGGTTGAAATATTTTAGGTACATTCATGCTTCAACCTTTACTCTGTATTAAAACAATTCTGTATTTCCCGGAATTGTCTTAAAATAAGCAAACCTGCTTGTTCACCAATTCAGGTTTCTTTAGAAATATAATATGTTTAAACAAACCAATCATTAGTTAATTCATATAATCTGTTACTCAGTTTAAGTCATTCTTTCCAAATGTTAATCCAGTTTATCTTTACTTGGTTCATCCTTTACTCTCATGGATTAATTAGTCTTTGGGACTGTTCCATGATAAGTAGGTGAAATCCGTTTATTGTTTTAACCAAGTGTAGGGGGACTGGGCTGTAGGTGTTTTGGCCTTTTAGAAGCATATTACTTCAGTTTATTAAAAAAAATAGAAAATTCGACTGAAGCCTCCCCACATCAAAAGACGCCCTCCACCATACGGCACGACCTCCTGAACGCAACATGCCGCCTTCGGCGGTTAACACGCAGTCTTCCATCAGCTCTGACAGACACGTCGCTGCCAACGACCTACAGGACGGGCACATCTCAATCCCTTACGACGACCTTGCGCTGCCAATAACGGTCCCCTGTAGGGATCGTGGGCCCTAATTCATTGAGGCCTGAGTCGCCTAGGTACTGTCTGTCGACTAACCATATGCATTCGTCGCTGATGACGCTACTGTCAGTAATCGATTCCGGAGATGCAGAGTACGCAAGTACAGGTCTTCATTGGGCGTAGTTACCCTGGGTCTGCCTGTTCTTGGCATGTCTGATGTCTGTCCGATCGTGCCTTGAATCGCTGCTCGTTGTTTTATTACCAAACAGGGGTTTGATAAACATGTTATTTGACAACAAAAAGACTCACGAGTGTGATGGCGTTATTGGTACACTAATACATGAAGCTATATTATGATAATCACTCAATCGGACTCGCGTCGGACGTATCGTTAATTGAGGGATATATGTTTTAGTGATGGTTTTACCAGGCTGTGGTAAGTCGGACATGTTATTGAGCAAACTATGTACAAACACGAGCTACACATCTGTTCTATTTTAGAACGAATGTTGAAGAACTTCGTGATATTTACATGATTAATATTTTTTATGACTTCTTTCATGTACAGAATATATAATAAAATTGTCAAAAAATACAAAAAGGTGAGTATCGAGTTAGCATGATGGTATCCCCGCGGCTTGACCGAGGCCGCCCCGACGAGGATAGATCCAATGCTTTAGGCTCATAGGAAAGATTCTATATCAACCCACCATGCCACGGCTCACCCGGCAAATAACACCAAACTTTAACTACATGTGTCAATATCAGCGGTAGCCATCTTGTTGTGCAAGGCTATTCGGTATCAGTCGGCCGCACTCGACAGCTTTCGTAGCAATCCAATCGATCATTTATAGTACCGCCACCATCGTTGCACCGTCAGGATACTCCTCGTTTATGCTGAAGATGAATTACCGTATTCGACGTAAAAGCGCTCAGGGCGCTCTCAAAATTAGAACCAAGGGGCTCTTATTACAATCTTATTTTGGTGGAAAAACAGATTTGAAAGATAAATTTCGTGGTTTATGCTGACAGACTGAAATGTGTATATACGACAGATATATTTTTTCAGAATTTAATTGCCCATAATTAAGGGTGCATATAACGCACGAGTGCGTATTATGCACGAATAAATAAGTCTTGTGTACATTGATCAATCGGAAGGGGTGCTAATTGGGATTGTTCACTAGCCAATATATGAGCAATTATCGCCGTGGGCGCTTATTAGAGCGGGGGAAAATGTTCAAAGATGAAGTTGTGGATGAATCTACATTCCCACAAATAAATCCTTGTTTTAAGAGATTTGTGGCAACGCGTGGCAAAGGACAACCCGTGCCGCTCATATATTTCAAACATGTGTCTATGCATTCCTGATAAATATTGGAATATTTTTATTTTGTCATTCATCTAGATACCTTATATAGCAAACATTACTTTTGGGCATGGTGTTTCAAATAATATACAAAAATTGTACATAAATTAAGAATATTAACGTTTTCACCCAAAATGTCACAAATGATTCTGCATATGAAACACGTTGTGTTAAACGAAGAATTCCACAAGTGATGACGTCGCTGGAAACCCCGACGATATATCAGTTCGAGTAGTCTCGGCGTTTCCTTAATCATTAAATTGCGTTAACTTACAACAGGTCAAACATAAGCCACCTTCAAGGTCAGTCCAATAATTCGGTATAAAAATCAATTTTGGTTTCAATATTTACTGTAACGTATATCTCATTAAAACAGAATGAGAAGGTATATAAAAGAGTATATTGATCTTATGTTGTTGACGGCAATACGTTCAATAGCTACACCCTCCTTATTACAACTTCAGCATACGACTTCACCACAGATAAATGTAAATTGAAAATTTATGAAAAGGTGAGTGTCGAGTTGACATGGTAGCATCCCCGCGGTTCGACCGAAGCCGCCCCGAGGAGGATAGATCATATGCTTCTGGCTCATAGGAAAGATACTTGTATCTATCCACCATGCTACGGCTCACCCGATTGACTTACACAAAACTAAGCTATATAACTATAGGCTTGTCAGCCATCTTGTTGTGAAAGACCACTCGGAAACCCTCGGAAGTAATCGACTTTAACAGATTGATCTACGTTCCATTGATCGCCTCTCGCCTCGGCTCTTGTATTGATATCGATCTACACAAAGCTAAGCTTAATACCTATTAGCTTGTCAGACATATTCTTGTTAATTTTGGTTAGTATAATGGTACATTCAGGTGTTTTCTCAATAAAATGTTCACAATAACATTGAAATAAACTTCATAAGTAGTCAGTAAATGAACATCGAATTTTAAATTACGGGATTGCACAAAAGATCAAGGATAACCCCGATCCATTTGTTTCACAGGGAGCTGGTCCTTCAATGCAACAAACGAAATCTTACATACCGACCGTATCATTATGTCCCAGAGGGGCGGATTGGTTGTTTGTTGTGCAGTATGCATGTCACATGACATCGGGAGTCAACGAAGCGTTCATACAATCCCCGTGCGTTCAATGTTTAGAATTACATCGCCAGAAACAGGGCCTATCGTCTGTCCAATTAAACAAGAAGAACGCCTTCAATCTTCAGAGAATAAGACACGCTTCTAACAATCACAAGATAAAACATAACCACATGATACGATGTACTAGTGCCTTTGAGTGTATCGTGTACTTAACGTGCCCATAAGTGTGTCTGATCCACAATTTCGATTGTCTTTCAACATTTCCATGTACAGTAAACTACGGTTAGTCCCGACTATATGCTGAAGTTATGCTGTATATATGCTTATAACGAATTACGGTTATAATGAACTAAAATATTAGTAGTCCATTTGAGTTCGTTATAACCGTCGTTTACTGTAAATCACCTAGAGGTTAAACACAGTGGTGGAAATGTTCTTTGCTAAACACAGTTTGTAGTTCAGTAATGCTAGGTTGTATAGTTTTAGATAACATGTTCCGGAAATGATATTACACGTCCATGGAAACTGTCGAACATACAAGTTTGGAAAATCTAAAAACAGCAACACACGCCATTGCTCAATGTCACCAATAAGTGTGTGGCGTTTCGTGAAGCTAGATCGTATAGTGTTCGAGATATGCTCATGAAAATAAATGATTACAGGCGAACGGACAGACAGACAGACTGACACACTGACGACCATATATGTCCCCGTCGTTATATGTCGGGGGTATAAGAATCAAGTCCAACATGTTTTCTATAAATGTAATGATGATCATCAACAACATTGTCATCTCCAAGTTTATATTTTTTGCTCTGACGAATGACGATAATATATGCCCGGCGACATGTACAATATATGCCGAAACATTCCCTCAATGAACAGTCAGTCGAGTTATTATGATAAATTAATATAACTACATGTAATGGTGTATTATTACTATTTAAATCCGGTATCTCACTTGTGTGACTTTTTTTTGTCAATTAACATGTTTATCTAACCTCGAGAACTGATAAAATTGGCATTTTCACTCGTGCCTGCGCCAGATATCCTCCAAGTACTTTGAATGCAAATTGTGTGAGTGGCGGTAGTACCGTTAGGGCAAATTGTGTGAGCGGCGGTAGTACCGTTAGGGCAAATTGTGTGAGTGGCGGTAGTACCGTTAGGGCAAATTGTGTGAGTGGGGGTAGTACTGTTAGGGCAAATTGTGTGAGTGGCGGTAGTACTGTGAGGGCAAATTGTGTGAGTGGCGGTAGTACCGTTAGGGCAGGACATACTTACCATTGTCGTGGAAACCTAGTGACATCACTCACTTTCAGTGATCCATTCATATATTTTCGCTACTATTTTCCATTTTACGCCTATGGAATCTGTTCCGGCGGATAATCCAGACTGGTTATCCTGTGGTGTTGAAGGTTTTTATTGCAGTTTGTTCAAGAGGGCAGACCACATTTGTTTGGGAATCTATCTATCATAAGATCAAGAGAACAGCATGCTTTAGTCAGTGATAACATTTTGCCATTTTGTGTAGAATGACCCGATAATGAGATGATGTGTTAACTGGAGATGCGTTAGTAAGACGTACAGGAATTGGGTTGACTCGAGTAATCGATTCCAAAGTGTTAAATGAAGTACCTTGATGTAGTAATACATTACACCTTGTTGGATTATCTATGTGGCTATGACAGCCATCAAACACAATGACAGTCTTTTTATTTATTGTTAGTCTTATATTCTCATGAAGTGTCTGACAAATGGAGTATGCTCGGGACTCATCCATTTTAACACTTGTGTTACAAGCATTTGATGGTGGGAGAACTCAAGGACCGAACTCAAACGTGGCATTTGTGATTTTAAGGTATCTGACAAATGAGGGAGATCATCCATCCATCCAGCCAGCCATTCAGCCAGCCAGCCAGCCAGCCATCCAGCCATCCATTTAGCTGAAATAACCAATTTTCTGCAATCCTAGTAATCAACACAAATGGATACAGCCTCTTATTAATTAACATGATAATAGTTTTTTTCCTTCTGTTTATTAAAATAGACGTAACATATACACTCACACACAAACACACACACACAAACACACACACACACACACAAACACACACACACACACACACACATACACGAAAACATAGACACATACACACAGAGACACACACACAGAAACACACATGCTCGGGAGCTCACAAAGTACAAATGTGACCAGGCAGTCCGAGGATGAGGTTCGGAGGTTTCTGCGGGTGTCCGCTGCCTAGTCAGTCACAATGCTTTGACATTCGTCACCACTCGCCCCTTTCCGTAACCTGCAAGAAGAATAACACGAGTTGGTCACGAATGAATGCTTTGAGTCAATGATCGATCTGCGCGACGCGACTTCGGCCGAGTTCTGCCGAGCGTTTACTTGTGGTGTTGCACAACAAGATGTCTGCCACCTCTATAGATAGATATAGCTGTGTTTTCTTTTTACTTAGCCGCGGCATGGTGGTATGTTTCCTATGAGCCAGAAGCATTGGATCTCACCTCGTTGGTGCGGCCTGGGTCGTACCGCGGGGCATCCGCCATGTCAAATCGACACTCATCATTTTTTATTTTTGCATTTTTTTAAACATTTATTGAAGTAACATATGCACTTGTAGATTATTTGGTTTTCTTACTTTATTCTCAAAACCAGAATTTGGAAAGTTTATGACCTTCTGGTCCTCATATCACAATCTCTTTATCTAGGTAAGATCTACTAAACGTCCAATGTTTACACAGCACTGATAATATGTTAAAATATTGTTCATCAATTCTTCTCTTTGAAATGTGTAAACAACCATAGGGTGTGCCTGCACCACCAAAAAAAAGAAAGTGATGAAAGTACATACGTAAAAAGTAAAAAGTAAAAACATGAGATTTTTTTCTGAATATTTTCTGTAACCTGTGTCTCAATTAAAATAGAGAGAGAAGGCATGTAAAAGAGTATATCATGCTTATGTTATTAACGGCAATACGGTTACACCCTCCTTATTACAACTTCAGCATATGCATTCACGACAGTTAAATGTAAATTGAAACTTTATGAAAAGGTGAGTGTCGAGTTGACATGGTAGCATTTAGTAACTACATCATGTTGTGAAAGACCACTCTGTAACACTCCATTGATCACCTCTCGCCTCAGCTCTTGTATTGATATCGGCCACGGCTCACACGTCAGTCTTACACAAAGCTAAGTTTAATAACGATTACCTTGTCAGACATATTCTTGTTAATTTTGGTTAATACAATGGTGTTTTCTCAATACAATCTTTACAATAACATTGAAATAAACTTAGTTAGTAAATAAGACCCCCACTAAACGATCCCAAAATATTTTCCTTTTTCGATTTCCTTCTTTTCTAAACACTGTTTCCTCATTTAGGTTCTGAACTTTGTATTCACTGTTTTCAATGTATGAATGTATTCACTGGATCATTTGTCACTGCAGCAATGTATTCACTGTATCACTGTATTTGTGTATCAATGCACCCATCCTGTTAGGATAACAAATCAGAGAGGACTCGCTGATCATGTAACTGACTATAAATAGATTATATTTATCAATGACAACTAACGTAAGAGGGATTAGATATCCATATACATGAATTTGAGGGTATCAATGCAGTCGTTATAGTCTCTATGTATGGTAGTGCAATGAACACCCTCTACTACATGGAACTAGTTATTGTACTACAAGAGCATTGCCTCCACAGTACCATAAATAATGATTTATTGCTTAATTGGTCAATGTATTCTACATTGGGTACGACGCAACACTAACACAGACAGCTGGTAACGGCCGAGGGTTGGTTTTACTTGGTGGTGGACTAACACATACTGGACCTTGGTCTGCTTGTCTCCCGCCAGTGCAAACAGCAGTCGCATCATGAATGCCACGACCAAGGTGAATCATTTCGAGTGAGCAATGATTTAACGCCGCTTTGATCAGTGAAACCCGCAGCAAGGGAATGGTGCGGCCAAACGAAGGTTTCTAACAGGGTCGAATCTGGGATTCCAACAAACGAGCAGCGGTTCCTTGCTGTTAAGAGATTTGTGGCAACATTTGGCAAAGGACAACCCGTGCCACTCATTTATTTCAAACATGTGTCTATGCATACCTGATAGATATTGGAATATTGTTATTTTGTCATTCATCTAGATAACCTATATATCAAACATTACTTTTGACGGGGTGTTTCAAATAATATACATAAATTCGGGGTCAGTACATAAATTAAGAAAATTAACTTTCTCACACAAAATGTCACCAATGATTCTGCAAATGAAACCCATTGAAATATCAGATCGTGTAGTCACGACATTTCCTTAATCACTAAATTGTGTTAACTTTCAACAGGTTAACATAAGCCACAAAGCGTCGTCAGCCACTTTCAAGTGCAGTCCAAAAAGTATGTTTAAAAATTAGATTTTTTTCTAAATGTTTACTGTAACTTCGGTCTCAATGAAAATATAATGAGAAGGTATGTAAAAGAGTAAATCGTGCTTATGTTATTAATGGCTACACCCTCCTTATTAGAACTTAAGCATATGACTTCGCGACAGTTAAAGGTAAATTGAAAATTTATAAAAGGTGAGTGTCGAGTTGACATGGTAGCATCCCCGCGGTTCGACCGAAGCCGCCCCGACGAGGATAGATCATATGCTTCTGGCTCATAGGAAAGATACTTCGTCTCTTAGACTTGTATCTAACCACCATGCTGCGGCTCACCCGATTGACTTACACAAAACTAAGCTTAATAACTATGGGCTTGTCAGCCATCTTGTGAAAGACCACTCGGAAACACTCGGAAGTAATCGGTTTTAACAGACGGATCTTCCTTCCAATGAACGCTTCTCGCCTTGGCTCCGTTCCACAAAGCCAACTCAGCGGTCAGGTGATCCTAACTCGAACATATGTCACATGATATCGGAAGTCAACGAAGCGTTCATACAATTACTATGCGTGCAATGTTTTTATACATCATAAGAAAGAGGATCAATCTTCAGTTCAGTTAAACAGAAAGTATGCTTTAAATCTTCAGAGAAAAGGACACGCTTCTCACAAACTCACAAGATAAAAAATAAGCACATGATTCGACATATGTTTGCCTTTGAGTGTATCGCGTACATAACGTGCGCATGTGTTCAATCACATCTTCCCAGTGCCGCTCCAAAACAGCAAGTATCAGCTACAGACAGAGACCCAGAGTTGCAAGCTGAACAGGTAGTTTACTAGTATTTGAGTCGAACCTCAGACACATGATACATCTGTCAGCATACGTGATACATCCATATACAATCAGGGAGAGACACTTGAAAACAACACCACATGGAGTTAATAGGATTTGGTTTGGTTTGGTTTGTTGTTTAACGCCGCACTCAGCAATATTCCAGCTATATGACGCCGGTCTGTAAATAATCGAGTCTGGACCAGACAATCCAGTGATTAATATCGTGAGCATCGATCCACGCTATTGGAATCGATAACATGCATCAACCAAGTCAGCGAGCCTAACCACCCGATCCGGTTACTCGCCTTTTACGACAAGCACAGTCGCCTTTTACGGCAAGCATGGGTTGCTGAAGACCTGTTCTATCCCGGAATCTTCACGGGTCGAGTTAATAGGCGGAAATTGAGTAAAAACTACAAGTTTCTGTGATAATCATGATCAAGCTGTGTACTTAACAAAAGAAAAAATAAGAATCATTTAGATATGTGTTTTAATGTTGTTTTTACCAGATTGTGGCCAGTTGGACATGTTATTGTGTAAACTATCTACAAATATGAGCTCCACACATCTTCATGAACTTTATCGAAGAAATTATTAGATTTATATTTTTCTGAATTCTTTTATATAGAGAAGATAAATAAAATTCTCTGTTTTCGAGATCAACTAAGACAAGGAAAGACATAGATTTCTGGCACGAGCAAAGGTGGCAACTTGCGACGCCTTCATGAGCTCTAGTCGGCCAGACATCTAAACATGAGCAAGGGAACAGGCGAGAGGCGAGCAATGGAACGAAGATCCGTCTGTAATAGGCAATTACCTCCGAGTGTTTCCGAGTGGTCTTTCACAACAAGATGGCTGACAAGCCTATTGTTATATGGCTTAGCTTTGTGTAGGTTTGTTGGGTGAGCCGTAGCATGGTGGTTTGATACAAGTATCTTTCTTATGAGCCAGAAGCATATGATCTATCCTCGTTGGGGCGGCTTCGGTCGAACTGCGAGGATGCTACCATGTCAACTCGACACTCGCCTTTTTATAAATTTTCAATTTACCTTTTACTGTCGTGAAGTCGTAAGTTCTGATAATTAGGAGGGTGTAGCTACTGAATGTATTGCCGTTCATTACATAAGCACGATATTCTCTTTTACATACCTTCTCATTATATTTTAATTGAGACAAACGTTAAAGTAAATAATGAAACAAAATCTCATTTTTATTCTTATTGGACTGACCTTAATTGGAGGTGGCTGACGACGATTTGTGGCTTATGTTAACCTGTTGAAAGTTAACCAAATTCAGTTATCAGGAAAATGTCGTGACTACTCGAACTGATATATCGATGGGATTCCAAAGACTTAGTTCATAAGCAAAATAATTAGAGTGACATTTTGGGTGAAGACGTTAATTTTCTTAATTTATGTACTAGTCTTTTTTGTATATTATTTGAAACACCTCGTCAAACAGTACTGTTTGATATATAGGTTATCTGGACGAATGACAAAATAACAATATTCCAATATTGATCAGGAATGTATAGACACATGTTCGAAATAAATGAGCGGCACGGGTTTCCCTTCGCCAAAACGTTGCCACAAATCTCTTGACAGCAAGGATCCGCTCCTCGTTTCAAGGTTGGCTGTCTTAGTGTTGCGTCGTACCCAATGTGGAATACATTGATCAGTTAAACAATTAATCATTTTCTATGATACTGCGGAGACAATGCTTCTATAGTGCAATAACTAGTTACATGTAGTAGAGGTTGTTCATTGCACTACCATACATAGAAACTATAACGATTGCATCCATACCCTCAAATCCATGTATATGGATATCTAATCCAAGTTAGTTGTCATTGATAGATAATATTTATTGATAATATTCATCAGTGCCATGATCAGCGAGTCATGCCCTCTCTGATTCATTATCCCAACAGGATGGGTACACTGATACAGTGATACAGTGACACAGTGAATACAGTGATACATTGATACAGTGAATACAAGGGTCAGAAACTAAATAAGGAAACAGCGCTAAGAATAGGAGGAAATTCAAAAAAGAAAATACTCGCTTCGGACTGATCGTTATCGAGGTTGGTTTTATCGAGGATGTGGTCAGTCGGACATGTGACTGGCTAAACTATATACAGATATGAGCAACACAACTCTAGTATTTTAGAACGAATTTTGAAAACTTCATAATATTTATAGAAGTAATTATTAGATTTATATTTTTCTGACTTATTTAATGTACAGAAAATAAAATGAAACGGCCCCCCAAAAAATACAAAAAGGTGAGTATCGAGTTAGCATGATGGTATCCCCGCGGTTTGACCGAGGCCGCCCCGACGAGGATAGATCCAATGCTTTAGGCTCATAGGAAAGATTCGATATCAACCCACCATGCCACGGCTCATCCGGCAAATAACACCAAACCTTAACTACATGTGTCAATATCAGCGGCAGACATCGTGTTGTGCAAGACCATTCGGTATCACTCGGCCGCACTCGACAGCTTTCGTAGCAATCCGATCGATCATTGATAAGAATGTTGGCTAAAGCCACTCGCATTAATACTAGCACCACCCTTGGTACACGGGAGGGTTTTGTTAAAACTGAAGATAGTAACTGTGGTTAGCGACGATTATTTCCAGCAACGTGTTTAGCCTTTACGGAATTTACATGAAAATGTTGAAAGACGAAGTCTTGTGGATGAAGTACAGGATCCCCACTAAACGATCACGAAAACATTTTCCTTTTTCCCTTTCCTTCTTTTCTAAGCACTGTTTCCTTATTGAGTTTCTAAGCCCTGTATTCACTGTATCAATGTTCCACTGTATTCACTGTGTCATTTATCACTACAGCAAGCATTCACTGTATCACTGTATCAGTGTACCCATCCTGTTGGGATAATGATTCAGAGAGGTCGTGACTCGCTGATCATGGCACTGACTATCAATAGATCATATTTATCAATGACAACTAATTTAAGAAGGATTAGATATCCATATACATGAATTTGAGCGTATCGATGCAGTCGTTATAGTCTCGATGTATGGTAGTGCAATGAACACACTCTACAACATGGAACTAGTTATTGCACTACAGAAGTATTGCCTCCGCAGTACCATAAATAATTATTTATTGCTTAATTGGTCAATGCATTCTACATTGGGTACTATACAACACTAACGCAGCCAGCCAGATGTTTGTTTTTACCAGATGGTGGTTAATCGGTCAGCCGTAATATGACTGAGACATAGTGGACATTGACCTGCTTGTCTCCTGTCACTGCAAACAGCAGCCGCATCGTGAATGCCTTGACCAAGGTGAATTATTTCGAGGGAGTCAAGATTTAACGCCGATTTGATCACTTTTATGTGGGTTTTAAACACACAGCGATACAGGCTGAAGAAACTTTGGTGAAACACGGAGCACGGGAGTGGTGCTGCCAAACGAAGGTTTCTAATAGGGTCGAATCTGGGATTCCAACAAACGAGCAGCGGTTCCTTGCTGTTAAGAGATTTGTGGCAACTTGTGGCAAAGGACAACCTGTTCCGCTTATTTATTGTGAACATGTGTCTATACATTCCTGATCAATATTGAAATACTGTTATTGTCATTCATCTAGATAAATTTTAACCCAAACATTCCTTTTTGACGAGGTGTTTCAAATAATATACATAAATTTGGGGTCAGTACATAAATTAAGAATATTAAACGTCTTCATCCAAAATGTCACCCTCATTATTTTGCGAAGGAAACACGTCTTTTGGAAATCCCATAGATATGTCAGTTCGAGTAGTCACGACATTTCCTTAATCAGTAAATTATGTTAACTTGGAACATGTTAAACATAAGTAAAAAATCATCGTCAGTCACCTTCAAGGTCATTCCAAAAATATCATATAAAAATGGGATATTTTCTGAATGTTTACTGTAATGAAAAATGAGATTGTTTTTTCAATATTTACTGTAACGTATGTCTCAATTAAAATAGAATGAGAAGGTATGTAAAAGAGAATATCGTGCTTTTGTTATTAACGGCAATAAGCTACACCCTCCTAATTATCAGAACATACGACTTCACGACAGTAAAAGGTAAATTGAAAATTTATTAAAAAGGTGAGTGTCGAGTTGACATGGTAGCATCCCCGCGGTTCGACGGAAGCCGTCCCGACGAGGACAGATCATGTGCTTCTGGCTCATAAGAAAGATACTTGTATCAAACCACCATGCTTCGGCCCACCCAACAAACCTACACAAAGCTAATCAATATAACAATAGGCTTGTCAGCCATCTTTTTGTGAAAGACCACTCGGAAACACTCGGAGGTAGTCGCCTATAACAGACGAATCTCTGTTCCCTTGCTCGTGTATAGGTGTCTGGCCTACTAGAGCTTATGAAGGCGTCGCAAGTTGCCTCCCTTGGTTGTGCCAGAAATCTATGCAACGGGTAACACGTCAGTCTTACACAAAGCTGAGCTTAATAACTATTGGCTTGTCAGACATCTTCTTGTTACGTTTGATTAATAGAATGGTACATTTAGGTGTTTTCTCAATGAAATGTTCACAATAACATTGAAATAAACTTCATAAGTAGTCAGTAAATGAGCATCGAATTTTAAATTACGGGATTGCACAAAAGATCAAGGATAACTCCGATCCATTTGTTTCACAGTGAGCTAGTCTCGCAATGCAACAAACGAAATCTTACATACCGACCGTATCATTATGTCCCTGAGGGGCGCACAGGCTGTGTGTTGTGCAGTATGCATGTCACATGACATCGGGAGTCAAAAAAGCGTTCATACAATCCCCGTGCATTCAGTGTTTTTATACGTCAGAAAGCGGGTCAATCTTGAGACCAATCAAACAGAACGTATGCCTTAAACCTTCAGCGAATAAAAGGGAGACGTGCTTCTTAAAATCACAAGATAAAACATAAGCACATGATACGATGCACTGGTGCCTTGGAGTGTGTATAAGATCACATGAAACACTTTAAATGTTAGGTACATTATATAGGATCATGATGCAGATCGACTGTATACAAATAATTTCCTTTTTTGAAAGATATGAGGACGTTTTGAAAGAACTGGACATTGACCTGCTTGTCTCCTGTCACTGTAAACAGCAGCCGCATCGTGAATGCCTTGACCAAGGTGAATCCTTTCGAGTGAGTCAAGATTTAACGTCGCTTTGATCACTTTTATGTGGGTTTTAAACACACAGCGATGCAGGCTGAAGAAACTTTGGTGAAACCCGGAGCACGGTAATGATGCGAGCAAACGAAGGTTTCTAATAGGGTCGAATCTGGGATTCCAACAAACGAGCAGCGGTTCCTTGCTGTTAAGAGATTTGTGGCAACGTTTTGGCAAAGGACAACTCGTGCCGCTCATATATTTCAAACATGTGTCTATACATTCCTATAATATATATTCCTACATAAATATTCGAATATTGTTATTTTGTCATTCATCTAGATAACCTATATATCAAACATTACTTTTGACGGGGTGTTTCAAATAATATACATAAATTCGGGGTCAGAACAGAAATTAAGAATATTAACTTTTTCACACAAAATGTCACCAATGATTCTGCAAATGAAACCCATTGAAATATCAGTTCGTGTAGTAACGACATTTCCTTAATCACTAAATTTTGTTAACTTTCAACAGGTTAACATAAGCCACAAATCGTCGTCAGCCACTTTCAAGGGCAGTCTAAAAAGTATGTATAAAAATGAGATTTTTTTTCTACATGTTTACTATAACTTATGTCTCAATAAAAATATAATGAGAAGGTATGTAAAAGAATATATCGTGCTTATGTTATTAACGGCAATACGTTCAATAGCTACACCCTCCTTATTAGACCTTCAGCATACGACTTTACGACAGTTAAAGGTAAATTGAAAATTTATAAAAAGGTGAGTGTCGAGTTGACATGGTAGCATCCCCGCGGTTCGACCGAAGCCGCCCCGACGAGGATAGATCATATGCTTCTGGCTCATAGGAAAGATACTTCGTCTCTTAGACTTGTATCTAACCACCATGCTGCGGCTCACCCGATTGACTTACACAAAACTAAGCTTAATAACTATAGGCTTGTCAGCCATCTTGTTGTGAAAGACCACTCGGAAACACTCGGCAATAATCGACTTTAACAGGCGGATCTTAGTTCCAATGATCGCTTCTCGCCTGGGCCCCGTTCCACAAAGCCAACTCAGCGCTCAGGTGATCCTAACTCGAACATATGTCACATGATATCGGAAGTCAACTAAGCGTTCATACAATCACCATGCAATCAATGTTTTTATACATCATCAGAAAGAGGGTCAATCTTCAGTTCAGTTAAACAGAAAGTATGCTTTAAATCTTCAGAGAAAAGGACACGTATCTCACAAACTTACAAGATAAAACATAAGCACATGATACGACATATGTTTGCCTTTGAGTGTATCGCGTACATAACGTGCGCATGTATGCAATCACATCTTCCCAATGCCGCTCCAAAACAGAAAGTATCAACTACAGGCAGAGACCCAGAGTTGCAGCTGAACAGGTAGTTTACTAGTATTTGAGTCGAACCTCAGACACATGATACATCTGTCAGCATACGTGATACATCCATATACAATCAGGGAGAGACACTTGAAAACAACACCACATGGATTTGATAGGATTTGGTTTGGTTTGGTTTGTTGTTTAATGCCGCACTCAGCAATATTCCAGCTATATGACGCCGGTCTGTAAATAATCGAGTCTGGACCAGACAATCCAGTGATTAATATCGTGAGCATCGACGCACGCTATTGGGATCGATGACATGCATCAACCAAGTCAGCGAGCCTGACAACCCGATCCCCTTAGTCGCCTTTTACGACAAGCATAGTCACCTTTTGGGTTGCTGAAGACCTATTCTACCCCGGAATCTTCATGGGTCGAGTTAATAGGAGGAAATTGAGTAAAAACTACAAGTTTCTGTGATAATCATGATCAATCTGTGTACTTAACAAAAGAAAAAATAAGTATCATTTAGATATGTGTTTTAATGTTGTTTTTACCAGGTTGTGACCAGTCGGATATGTTATTGTGTAAACTATATATCTACAAATATGAGCTCCACACATCTTCATGAACTTTATCGAAGAAATTATTAGATTTATATTTTTCTAAATTCTTTTATATAGAGAAGATAAATAAAATTCTCTGTTTTTGAGATCAACTAAGACAAGGAAAGACATAGATTTCTGGCACGACCAAGGGAGGCAACTTGCAACGCCTTCATTAGCTCCAGTAGGCCAGACATCTATACACGAGAAACGGAACAGGCAAGAGGCGAGCAATGGAATAGAGATTCGTCTGTTATAGGCGATTATCTCCGAGTGTTTTCGAGTGGTCTTTCACAACAAGATGGCTGACAATCCTATCGTTATATTGCTTAGCTTTGTGTAGTTTTGTCGGGTGAGCCGTAGCATGGTGGTTTGATACAAGTATCTTTCTTATGAGCCAGAAGCATATGATCTATCCTCGTCGGGGCGGCTTCGGTCGAACTGCGGGGATGCTACCATGTCAACTCGACACTCACCTTTTTATAAATTTTCAAGTTACCTTTAACTGTCGTGAAGCCGTAAGTTCTAATAATTAGGAGGGTGTAGCTACTGAATGTATTGCAGCTAATTACATAAGCACGATATTCTCTTTTACATACCTTCTCTTTCTATTTTAATTGAGACATACGTTAAAGTAAATAATGAAACAAAATCTCATTTTAATACTTATTGGACTGACCTTGAAGGTGGCTGACGACGCTTAGTGATTGATGTTTAACCTGTTAAAAGTTAACACAATTTACTAACAGGAAAATGTCGTGACTACTCGAACTGACATATCGATGGGATTTCCAAAGACTTGGTTCATACGCAAAATAATTAGAGTGACATTTTGGATAAAACGTTAATTTTCTTAATTTATGTACTGGCCTTTTTGTATGTTTTTTAAAACACCTCGTCAAACAGTAATGTTTGATATATAGGTTATCTGGATGAATGTCAAAATAACAATATTCCAATATTGATCAGGAATGTATAGGCACATGTTCGAAATAAATGAGCGGCACAGGTTGTCCTTCGCCAAAACGTTGCCACAAATCTCTTAACAGCAAGGAACCGCTCCTCGTTTCAAGGTTGGCTGTCTTAGTGTTGCGTCGTACCCAATGTGGAATACATTGATCAGTCAAACAATTAATCATTATTTAAGAAACTGCGGAGGAAATGCTTCTATAGTGCAATAACTAGTTACATGTAGTAGAGGGTGTTCATTGCACTACCATACATAGAAACTATAACGATTGGATCCATACCCTCAAATTCATGTATATGGATATCTAGTCCAAGTTAGTTGTCATTGATAAATAATATTTATTGATAATATATATATCAGTGCCATGATCAGCGAGTCATGCCCTCTCTGATTCATTATCCCAACAGGATGTGTACACTGATACAGTGATACAGTGACACAGTGAATACAGTGATACATTGATACAGTGAATACAAGGGTCAGAAACTAAATAAGGAAACAGCGCTAGGAATAGGAGGAAATTCAAAAAAGAAAATACTCGCGTCGGACTGATCGTTATCGAGGTTGGTTTTACCAGGATGTGGTCAGTCGGACATGTGACTGGCTAAACTATATACAGATATGAGCTGCACAACTCTAGTATTTTAGAACGAATTTTGAAAACTTCATAATATTTATAGAAGTAATTATTAGATTTATATTTTTCTGACTTCTTTTATGTACAGAAAGTAAAATGAAACGCCCCCCCCCCCCCTCCCCCCCCCCCCCCCCCGCCCAAAATACAAAAAGGTGAGTATCGAGTTAGCATGATGGTATCCCCGCGGTTTGACCGAGGCCGCCCCGACGAGGATAGATCCAATGCTTTAGGCTCATAGGAAAGATTCGATATCAACCCACCATGCCACGGCTCACCCGGCAAATAACACCAAACCTTAACTACATATGTCAATATCAGCGGCAGACATCTTGTTGTGCAAGACAATTCGGTATCACTCGGCCGCACACGACAGCTTTCGTAGCAATCCGATCGATCATTGATAAGAATGTTGGCTAAAGCCACTCGCATTAATACTAGCACCACCCTTGGTACACGGGAGGTTTTTGTTAAAACTGAAAATATTAACGAATAATTCCAGCAATGTGTTTAGCTTGTTTACATGAAAATGTTGAAAGACGAAGTGTTGTGGATGAAGTACAAGATCCCCACGAAACGATCGCGAAAACATTTTCCTTTTTCTTTTTCCTTTTCCTTTTTTTCTAAGCACTGTTTCCTTATTGAGTTTCTGAGCCCTGCATTCACTGTATCAATGTACCACTGTATTCACTGTGTCATTTGTCACTACAGCAAGTATTCACTGTATCACTGTATCAGTGTACCCATCCTGTTGGGATAATGATTAAGAGAGGATGTGACTCGCTGATCATGGCACTGACTATCAATAGCTTATATTTATCAATGACAACTAATTTATGAAGGATTAGATATCCATATACATGAATTTGAGGGTATCGATGCAGTCGTTATAGTCTCGATGTATGGTAGTGCAATGAACACCCTCTGCTACATGTAACTAGTTATTGCACTACAGAAGTATTGCCTCCGCAGTACCATAAATAGTTATTTATTGCTTAATTGGTCAATGCATTCTACATTGGGTACTATACAACACTAACACAGCCAGCTGGTGACGGCCGAGGGTTGTTTTTACCAGATGGTGGTCAATCGGTCAGCCGTAATATGACTGAGACATAGTGGACATTGACCTGCTTGTCTCCTGTCACTGCAAACAGCAGCGGCATCGTGAATGTCTTGACCACGGTGAATCATTTCGAGTGAGTCAAGATTTAACGCCGATTTGATCACTTTTATGTGGGTTTTAAACACACTGCGATACAGGCTGAAGAAACTTTGGTGAAACCCGGAGCTCTGGAATGGTGCGGCCAAACGAAGGTTTCTAATAGGGTCGAATCTGGGATTCCAACAAACGAGGAGCGGATCCTTGCTGTTAAGAGATTTGTGGCAACTTGTGGCAAAGGACAACCCGTGTCGCTCATTTATTGTGAACATGTGTCTATACATTCCTGATCAATATTGGATTATTGTTATTGTCATTCATCTAGATAACTTATAACCCAAACATTCCTTTTTGACGAGGTGTTTCAAATAATATACATAAATTTGGGGTCAGTACATAAATTAAGAATATTGAACGTCTTCACCCAAAATGTCACCCTCATTATTTTGCGAAGGAAACACGTCTTTTGGAAATCCCATAGATATGTCAGTTCGAGTAGTCACGACATTTCCTTAATCAGTAAATTATGTTAACTTGGAACATGTTAAACATAAGTAAAAAATCATCGTCAGCCACCTTCAAGGTCATTCCAATAAGATGGTATAAAAATGGGATATTTTCTGAATGTTTAATGTAATGAAAAATGAGATCATATGCTTCTGGCTCATAAGAAAGATACTTGTATCAAACCACCATGCTACGGCTCACCCGACAAACCTACACAAAGCTAAGCAATATAACGATAGGCTTGTCAGCCATCTTGTTGTGAAAGACCACTCGGAAACACTCGGAGGTAGTCGCCTATAACAGACGAATCTCTGTTCCATTGCTCGCCTCTCGCCTGTTCCGTTGCTCGTGTATAGATGTCTGGCCTACTGGAGCTAATGAAGGCGTTGCAAGTTGCCTCCCTTGGTCGTGCCAGAAATCTATGTCTTTCCTTGTCTTAGTTGATCTCAAAAACAGAGAATTTTATTTATCTTCTCTATATAAAAGAATTT
The DNA here is from genome assembly GCF_022045235.1 of Haliotis cracherodii. Taxonomy (NCBI): domain Eukaryota; kingdom Metazoa; phylum Mollusca; class Gastropoda; order Lepetellida; family Haliotidae; genus Haliotis; species Haliotis cracherodii. The sequence goes on from NW_027266286.1 coordinate 64,617,969, forward strand.
AGAAAAATATCATAAGAAAGATACTTGTATCAAACCACCATGCTACGGCTCACCCGACAAACCTACACAAAGCTAAGCAATATAACGATAGGCTTGTCAGCCATCTTGTTGTGAAAGACCACTCGGAAACACTCGGAGGTAGTCGCCTATAACAGACGAATCTCTGTTCCATTGCTCGCCTCTCGCCTGTTCCGTTGCTCGTGTATAGATGTCTGGCCTACTGGAGCTAATGAAGGCGTTGCAAGTTGCCTCCCTTGGTCGTGCCAGAAATCTATGTCTTTCCTTGTCTTAGTTGATCTCAAAAACAGAGAATTTTATTTATCTTCTCTATATAAAAGAATTTAGAAAAATATCATAAGAAAGATACTTGTATCAAACCACCATGCTACGGCTCACCCGACAAACCTACACAAAGCTAAGCAATATAACGATAGGCTTGTCAGCCATCTTGTTGTGAAAGACCACTCGGAAACACTCGGAGGTAGTCGCCTATAACAGACGAATCTCTGTTCCATTGCTCGCCTCTCGCCTGTTCCGTTGCTCGTGTATAGATGTCTGGCCTACTGGAGCTAATGAAGGCGTCGCAAGTTGCCTCCCTTGGTTGTGCTAGAAATCTATGCCACGGCTCACACGTCAGTCTTACACAAAGCTGAGCTTAATAACCATTGGCTTGTCAGACATCTTCTTGTTACTTTTGATTAATAGAATGGTACATTTAGGTGTTTTCTCAATAAAATGTTCAGAAAGCGGGTCAATCTTGAGTCCAATTAAACAGAACGTATGCCTTAAATCTTCAGCGAATTAAAGGGAGACGTGCTTCTTAAAATCACAAGATAAAACATAAGCACATGATACGATGTAATGGTGCCTTGGAGTGTGTTTAAGATCACATGAAAAACTTCAAATGTTGGGTATATTATACAGGATCATGATGCAGATTGACTGTATGCAAATAATTTCCTTTTTTTGAAAGATAGGAGGACGTTTTGAAAGAACTGGACATTGACCTGCTTGTCTCCTGTCACTGCAAACAGCAGCGGCATCGTGAATGTCTTGACCAAGGTGAATCATTTCGAGTGAATCAGGAATAAACGCCACTTTGATCACTTTTTTGAGGGTTTAAACACACAGCGATGCAGGCTGAAGAAACTTGGGTGAAACCCGGAGCTCTGGAATGGTGCGGCCAAACGAAGATTTCTAATAGGGTCGAATCTGGGATTCCAACAAACGAGCAGCGGTTCCTTGCTGTTAAGAGATTTGTGGCAACGTTTTGGCAAAGGACAACCCGTGTCGACCATTTATTTCAAACATGTGTCTATGCATACCTGATAAATATTCGAATATTATTTTATCATTCATCAAGGTAACCTATATATCAAACATTACTTTTGACGGGGTGTTTCAAATAATATACATAAATTCGGGTGAGTACAGAAATTAAGAACATTAACTTTTTCACACAAAATGGCACTAATGATTCTGCAAATGAACCCATTGAAATATCAGTTCGTGTAGTCACGACATTTCCTTAATCACTAAATTGTGTTAACTTTCAACAGGTTAACATAAGCCACAAAGCGTCGCCAGCCACTTTCAAGGGCAGTCCAAAAAGTATGTATAAAAATTAGATTTTTCTCTGAATGTTTACTGTAACTTATGTCTCAAAAAAAATATAATGAGAAGGTATGTAAAAGAGTATATCGTGCTTATGTTATTAACGGCAATAAGTTCAATAGCCACACCTTCCTCGTTAGAACTTAAGCATATGACTTCGCGACAGTTAAAGGTAAATTGAAAATTTATAAAAAGGTGAGTGTCGAGTTGACATGGTATGTTTACTGTAATGAAAAAATGAGATTGTTTTTCAATATTTACTTAACATATGTCTCAATTAAAATAGAATGAGAATGTATGTAAAAGAGAAATATCGTGCCTATGTAATTAACGGCAATAAGCTACACCCTTCCAGTTATCAGAACTTACGGCTTCACGACAGTAAAATGAAACTTGAACATTCATAAAAGGGTGAGTGTTGAGTTGACATGGTAGCATCCCCGCAGTTCGACCAAAGCCGCCCCGACGAGGATAGATCATATGCTTCTGGCTCATAAGAAAGATATTTGTATCTACCCACAATGCTGCGGCTCACCCGATTGACTTACACAAAACTAAACTTAATAACTATAGGCTTGTCAGCCATCTTGTTGTGAAAAACCACTCGGAAACACTCGGAAATATTCGACTTTAACAGACGGATCTTAGTTCCAATGAACGCTTCTCGCCTGGGCTCTGTTCCACAAAGCCAACTCAGCGCTCAGGTGATTCTAACTCGAACATATGTCACATGATATCGGGAGTCAACGAAGCGTTCATACAATCACCATGCTTTCAATGTTTTTATACATCATCAGAAAGAGGGTCAATCTTCAGTTCAGTTCAGTTCAGCTTTAAATCTTCAGAGAAAAGGACACGCTTTTCACAAACTTACAAGATTAAATATAAGCACATGATTCGACATACGTTTGCCTTTGAGTGTATCGCGTACATTACGTGCGCATGTGTGTAATCACATCTTCCCAGTGCCGCTCCAAAACAGAAAGTATCAGCTACAGACAGAGACCCAGAGTTGCAAGCTAAACAGGTAGTTTACTAGTATTTGAGTCGAACCTCAGACACATGACACATCTGTCAGCATACGTGATAAATCCATATACAATCAGGGAGAGACACTTGAAAACAACACCACATGGAGTCAATAGGTGGAAATTGAGTAAAAACTACAAGTGTCTGTGATAATCATGATCAAGCTGTGTAAAGCTACTTCTTTGAAATACTTTGAGATAAAAATGATGTAAAAAACTTCAAAAGTTGGGTATGTTATACAGGATCATGCAGATCGACTATATACGAATAGTTTTCCCTCATTGGGAGACGTATTGAAAATGTCTGTAAAAAAAATTAAGCATCATTTAGATATGTGTTTTAATGTTGTTTTTACCAGGCTGTGGCCAGTCGGACATGTTATTGTGTAAACTATCTACATATATGAGCTCCTCATATCTTCTATTTTAGAAAGAATTTATCGAACAATTTATTGGATCAATAATTTTTTGACTTCTTTTATATACAGAAAATAAAAGATTCTCTGTTCTCGAGATCAAATAAGACAAGGAAAGATATGTGAGTGAGATAGTGAATTTGGATACTCAACCCACCATGCCACCATTATTAAAATAGACGTAACACACACACACACACACACACACACACACACACACACACACACACACACACACACACACACACAAACACACACACACACACACACACACACACACACACACAAACATAGACACAGACACAGACACACACAGAGACACACATGCTCGGGAGCTCACAAAATACAAATGTGACCAGGCAGTCCGAGGATGGGGTTCGGAGGTTTCTGCGGGTGTCCGCTGCCTAGTCAGTCACAATGCTTTGACATTCGTCACCACTCGTCCCTTTCCGTAACCTGCAAGAAGAATAACACGAGTTGGTCACGAATGAATGCTTTGAGTCAATGATCGATCTGCGCGACGCGACTTCGGCCGAGTTCTGCCGACCGCTTACTTGTGGTGTTGCCACCTCTATAGATAGATATAGCTGTGTTTTCTATTTACTTCCAAGGTGAGCCGCGGCATGGTGGTATGTTTCCTATGAGCCAGAAGCATTGGATCTCACCTCGTTGGTGCGGCCTGGGTCGTACCGCGGGGCATCCGCCATGTCAAATCGACACTCATCATTTTTGATTTTTGCATTTTTTTAAACATTTATTGAAGTAATATATGCACTTGTAGATTATTTGGTTTTTTTTTACTTTATTCTCAAAACCAGAATTTGGAAAGTTTATGACCTTCTGGTCCTCATATCACAATCTCTTTACCTAGGTAAGATCTACTAAACGTCAAATGTTTACACAGCACTGATAGTATGTTATCATATTGTTCATCAATTCTTCCCTTTGAAATGTGTAAACAACCATAGGGTGTGCCTGCACCACCAAAAACAAATAAAGTGATGAAAGTAGATACGTAAAAAGTAAAAAGTAAAAACATGAGATTTTTTTCTGAATATTTCTAGAGAGAGAAGGCATGTAAAAGAGTATATCATGCTTATGTTATTAACGGCAAAACGGTTACACCCTCCTTATTACAACTTCAGCATATGCATTCACGACAGTTAAATGTAAATTGAAACTTTATGAAAAGGTGAGTGTCGAGTTGACATGGTAGCATTTAGTAACTACATCATGTTGTGAAAGACCACTCTGTAACACTCCATTGATCACCTCTCGCCTCAGCTCTTGTATTGATATCGGCCACGGCTCACACGTCAGTCTTACACAAAGCTAAGTTTAATAACGATTACCTTGTCAGACATATTCTTGTTAATTTTGGTTAATACAATGGTGTTTTCTCAATACAATCTTTACAATAACATTGAAATAAACTTAGTTAGTAAATAAGACCCCCACTAAACGATCCCAAAATATTTTCCTTTTTCGATTTCCTTCTTTTCTAAACACTGTTTCCTCATTTAGGTTCTGAACTTTGTATTCACTGTTTTCAATGTAACAATGTATTCACTGGATCATTTGTCACTGCAGCAATGTATTCACTGTATCACTGTATTTGTATATCAATGCACCCATCCTGTTAGGATAACAAATCAGAGAGGACTCGCTGATCATGGAACTGACTATCAATAGCTTATATTTATCAATGACAACTAACTGAAGAGGGATTAGATATCCATATACATGAATTTGAGGGTATCAATGCAGTCGTTATAGTCTCTATGTATGGTAGTGCAATGAACACCCTCTACTACATGGAACTAGTTATTGTACTACAAGAGCATTGCCTCCGCAGTACCATCAATAATTATTTATTGCTTAATTGGTCTATGTATTCTACATTGGGTACGACGCAACACTAACACAGACAGCTGGTAACGGCCGAGGGTTGGTTTTACTTGGTGGTGGACTAACACATACTGGACATTGGTCTGCTTGTCTCCCGTCACTGCAAACAGCAGTCGCATCGTGAATGCCTCGACCAAGGTGAATCATTTCGAGTGAGCTATGATTTAACGCCGCTTTGATCAGTGAAACCCGCAGCACGGAAATGGTATGTAAAAGAGTATATCCTGCTTATGTTATTAATGGCAATACGTTCAATAGCTACACCCTCCTTATTAGAACTTAAGCATATGACTTTGCGAAAGTTAAAGGTAAATTGAAAATTTATAAAAAGGTGAGTGTCGTGTTGACATGGTAGCATCCCCGCAGTTCGACCGAAGCTGCCCCGACGAGGATAGATCATATGCTTCTGGCTCATAGGAATGATACTTGTATCTACCCACCATGCTGCGGCTCACCCGATTGACTTACACAAAACTAAGCTTAATAACTATAGGCTTGTCAGCCATCTTGTTGTGAAAAACCACTCGGAAACACTCGAAAATAATCGACTTTAACAGACGGATCTTCGTTCCAATGAACGCTTCTCGCCTGGGCTCCGTTCCACAAAGCCAACTCAGCAGTCAGGTGATCCTAACTCGCACATATGTCACATGATATCGGAAGTCAACGAAGCGTTCATACAATCACCATGCTTTCAATGTTTTTTTACATCATCAGAGAGAGGGTCAATCTTCAGTTCAGTTAAACAGAAAGTATGCTTTAAATCTTCAGAGAAAAGAACACGCTTTTCACAAACTTACAAGATAAAAAATAAGCACATGATTCGACATACGTTTGCCTTTGAGTGTATCGCGTACATAACGTGCGCATGTGTGTAATCACATCTTCCCAGTGTCGCTCCAAAACAGAAAGTATCAGCTACAGACAGAGACCCAGAGTTGCAAGCTGAACAGGTAGTTTACTAGTATTTGAGTCGAACCTCAGACACATGACACATCTGTCAGCATACGTGATACATCCATATACAATCAGGGAGAGACACTTGAAAACAACACCACATGGAGTCAATAGGTGGAAATTAAGTAAAAACTACAAGTGTCTGTGATAATCATGATCAATTTGTTTAAAGCTACTTCTTTGAAATACTTTGAGATAAAAATGATGTAAAAAACTTCAAAAGTTGGGTATGTTATACAGGATCATGCAGATCGACTATATACGAATAGTTTTCCCTCATTGGGAGACGTATTGAAAATGTCTGTAAAAGAATTAAGAATCATTTAGAAATGTGTTTTAATGTTGTTTTTACCAGGCTGTGGCCAGTCGGGCATGTTATTGTGTAAACTATCTACATATATGAGCTCCTCATGTCTTCTATTTTAGAAGAATTTATCGAACAATTTATTGGATCTATAATTTTACGACTTCTTTTATATACAGAAAATAAAAAGATTCTCTGTTCTCGAGATCAAATAAGACAAGGAAAGATATGTGAGTGAGATAGTGAATTTGGATACTCGAAATATCTTATAAATGAAGCTATATTATGATAAAACTCGGCATCATTCAGACGTACTTGCGTCGGGCTGATCGTTCATCGAGGTTGGTGTACCAGGATGTGGTCAGTCAGGCTTGTTACTTGCTAAACTATGTACATATATGAGCTACACGCCTCTCCTTTCGATCGAATTTTGAAAAAACAACTTAATAATATTTATAAAAGTAATCATTAGATTTATATTTTTATGTACAGAAAATATAATAAAATTGTCAAAAAATACAAAAAGGTGAGTATCGAGTTAGCATGATGGTATCCCCGCGGTTTGACCGAGGCCGCCCCGACGAGGATAGATCCAATGCTTTAGGCTCATAGGAAAGATTCGATATCAACCCACCATGCCACGGCTCACCCGGCAAATAACACCAAACCTTAACTACATGTGTCAATATCAGCGGTTGCCATCTTGTTGTGCAAGACCATTCGGTATCACTCGGCCGCACTCGACAGCCTTTGTAGCAATCCGATCGATCATTGATAAGAATGTTGGCTAAAGCCACTCGCATTAATACTAGCACCACCCTTGGTACACGGGAGGGTTTTGTTAAAACTGAAGATAGTAACTGTTGTTAGCAACGATTATTTCCATCAACGTGTTTAGCCTTTACGGAATTTACATGAAAATGTTGAAAGACGAAGTCTTGTGGATGAAGTACAGGATCCCCACTAAACGATCGCCAAAACATTTTCCTTTTTCCCTTTCCTTCTTTTCTAAGCACTGTTTCCTTATTGAGTTTCTAAGCCCTGTATTCACTGTATCAATGTTCCACTGTATTCACTGTGTCATTTATCACTACAGCAAGCATTCACTGTATCACTGTATCAGTGTACCAATCCTGTTGGGATAATGAGTCAGAGAGGTCGTGACTCGCTGATCATGGCGCTGACTATCAATAGATTATATTTATCAATGAGAACTAACTTTAGAGGGAATAAATATCCATATACATGAATTTGAGAGAACGGATGCAGTCGTTATAGTCTCGATGTATGGTAGTGCAATGAACACCTTCTACTACAATGTAACTAGTTATTGTACTACAAAAGCATTGCCTCCGCAGTATCATAAATAATGATTTATTGCTTAATGATACGGTCGGTATGTAAGATTTCGTTTGTGGCATTGAGAGACAACCTCCCTGTGAAACGAATGGATCGGGGTTATCCTTGATCTTTTGTGCAATCCCGTAATTTAAAATTCGATGCTTATTAACTGATTACATATGAAGTTTATTTCAATGTTATTGTGAACATTTTATTGAGAAAACACCTAAATGTACCATTCTATCAATCAAACGTAACAAGAAGACTGACGTGTGAGCCGTGCCGATTTCTTGCACAACCAAGGGAGGCAACTTGCGACGCCTTCATAAGTTCTAGTAGGCCAGACATCAAAACACGTGCAAGGGAACAGAGATTCGTCTGTTATAGGCGATTACCTCCGAGTGTTTTCGAGTGGTCTTTCACAACAAGATGGCTGACAAGCCTATCGTTATATTGATTAGCTTTGTGTAGGTTTGTCGGGTGAGCCGTAGCATGGTGGTTTGATACAAGTATCTTTCTTATGAGCCAGAAGCATATGATCTATCCTCGTTGGGGTGGCTCCGGTCGAACCACGGGGATGCTACCATGTCAACTCGACACTCACCTTTTTATAAATTTTCAATTTACCTTTTACTGTCGTGAAGTCGTATGTTCTGATGATTAGGAGGGTGTAGCTTATTGCCGGTAATTACAAAAGCACGATATTCTCTTTTACATACCTTCCCATTCTATTTTAGTTGAGACATACGTTACAGTAAATATTGAAAAACAATCTCATTTTTCATTGCAGTAAACATTCAGAAAATATCCCATTTTTATATGATATTTTTGGAATGACCTTGAAGGTGACTGACGATGAGTTTTGACTATGTTTAACCTGTTTAAAGTTAACACAATTTACTGGTTAAGGAAATGTCGTGACTACTCGAACTGACATATCGATGGGATTTCCAAAAGACGTGTTTCATACGCAAAATAATGAGGGTGGCATTTTGGGTGAAGACGTTACTATTCTTAATTTATGTACTGACCCCGAATTTTTGTACATTATTTGAAACACCCCGTCAAAAAGGAATGTTTGGGTTATAAGTTATCTAGATGAAAGACAAAATAACAATATTCGAATATTGATCAGGAGTGCATAGAATGTATAGATAAATTTTCAAGTTACCGTTTACTGTCGTGAAGTCGTAAGAATTTTTTGCCGTTAATTACATATGCACGATATTCTCTTTTACATACCTTCTCATTCTATTTTAATTGAGACATACGTTAAAGTAAATACTGAAACAAAATCTCATTTTTATACTTATTGGGCTGACCTTGAAGGTGGCTGACGACGCTTAGTGATTGATGTTTAACATGTTAAAAGTTAACACAATTTAGTGATCAGGAAAATGTCGTGACTACTCGAACTGATATATCGATGGGATTCCAAAGACTTGGTTCATACACAAAATAATTAGAGTGACATTTTGGGTAAAACGTTAATTTTCTTAATTTATGTACTGGCCTTTTTGTATGTTATTTAAAACACCTCGTCAAACAGTAATGTTTGATATATAGGTTTTCTGGATAAATGACAAAATAACAACATTCCAATATTGATCAGGTGTGCATAGATACATGTTCGAAATAAATGAGCGGCACAGGTTGTCCTTCGCCAAAACATTGCGACAAATCTCTTAACAGCAAGGAACTGCCGTCGTTTCAAGGTTGGCTGTGTTAGTGTTGCGTCGTACCCAATGTGGAATACATTGATCAGTTAAACAATTAATCATTATTTATGATACTGCGGAGACAATGCTTCTATAGTGCAATAACTAATTACATGTAATAGAAGGTGTTCATTGCACTACCATACATAGAAACTATAACGACTGCACCCATACCCTCAAATTCATGTATATGGATATCTAATCCAAGTTAATTGTCATTGATAAATAATATTTATTGATAATATTCATCAGTGCCATGATCAGCGAGTCATGCCCTCTCTGATTCATTATCCCAACAGGATGGGTACACTGATACAGTGATACAGTGACACAGTGAATACAGTGATATATTGATAGTGAATACAAGGCTCAGAAAATAAATAAGGAAACAGCGCTAAGAATAGGAGGAAATTCAAAAAAGAAAATACTCGCGTCGGACTGATCGTTATCGAGGTTGGTTTTACCAGGATGTGGTCAGTCGGACATGTGACTGGCTAAACTATATACAGATATGAGCTACACAACTCTCCTATTTTAGAACAAATTTTGAAAACTTCATAATATTTATAGAAGTAATTATTAGATTTATATTTTTCTGACTTATTATATGTACAGCACTGAAATAAATTTAGTTAGTAAAAAAGCATCGAATTTTAAATTACGGAATTGCACAAAAGATCAAGGATAACCCCGATCCATTTGTTTCACAGGGAGCTGGTCTCTCAATGCAACAAACGAAATCTTACATACCGACCGTATCATTATGTCCCAGAGGGGCGGATTAGTTGTTTGTTGTGCAGTATGCATGTCACATGACATCGGGAGTCAACGAAGCTTTCACACAATCCCCGTGCGTTCAATGTTTAGAATTACATCGGCAGAAACAGGATCTATCGTCAGTCCAATTAAACAAGAAGAACGCCTTCAATCTTCAGAGAATAAGACACGCTTCTAACAATCACAAGATAAAACCACATGATACGATGTACTAGTGCCTTTGAGTGTATCGTGTACTTAACGTGCCCATAAGTGTATCTGATCATTAATTTCGATTGTCTTTCAACATTTCCATGTACAGTAAACTACGGTTATAACGAACACGCTTATAACGAACTAACGGATATAACGAACTAAAATTAGTAGTCCATTTGAGTTCGTTATAACCGTCGTTTACTGTAAATCACCTAGAGGCTAAACACAATGGTGGACATGTTCTTTGCTAAACACAGTTTGTAGTTCAGTAATGCTAGGTTGTATAGTTTTAGGTAACATGTTCCGGAAATGATATTACACGTCCATGGAAACTGTCGAACATACAAGTTTGGAAAATCTATAAACAGCAACACACGCCATTGCTCAATGTCACCAATAAGTGTGTGGGGTTTCGTGAAGCTAGATCGTATAGTGTTCGAGATTTGCTCATGAAAATAAATAATTACAGGCGGACGGACAGACAGACAGACTGACACACTGACGACCATATATGTCCCCGTCGTTATATGTCGGGGGTATAAAAATCAAGTCCAACATGCTTTCTATAAATGTAATGATGATCATCATCAACAACATTGTCATCTCCAAGTTTATATTTTTTGCTCTTACGAATGACGACAATATTTGCCAAGCGACAGGTACAATATATGCCGAAATATTCCCTCAATGAACAATCAGTCGAGTTATTATGATAAATTAATATAACTACATGTAATGGTGTATTATTACTATTTAAATCCGGTATCTCACTTGTGTGACTTTTTTTGTCAATTAACATGTTTATCTGACCTCGAGAACTGATAAAATTGGCATTTTCACTCGTGCCTGCGCCAGATATCCTCCAAGTACTTTGAATGCAAATTGTGTGAGTGGCGGTAGTACCGTTAGGGCAAATTGTGTGAGTGGCGGTAGTACCGTTAGGGCAAATTGTGTGAGTGGCGGTAATACTGTTAGGGCAAATTGTGTGAGTGGCGGTAGTACTTTGAGGGCAAATTTTGTCAGTGGCGGTAGTACCGTTAGGGAAAAATTGTGTGAGTGGCGGTAGTACCGTTAGGGCAAATTGTGTGAGTGGCGGTAGTACCGTTAGGGCAAATTGTGTGAGTGGCGGTAGTACCGTTAGGGCAAATTGTGTGAGCGGCGGTAGTACCGTTAGGGCAAATTGTGTGAGCGGCGGTAGTACCGTTAGGGCAAATTGTGTGAGTGGGGGTAGTACCGTTAGGGCAAATTGTGTGAGTGGCGGTAGTACTGTTAGGGCAAATTGTGTGAGTGGCGGTAGTACCGTTAGGGCAAATTGTGTGAGTGGCGGTAAAACTGTGAGGGCAAATTGTGTGAGTGGCGGTAGTACTGTTAGGGCAAATTGTGTGAGTGGGGGTAGTACCGTTAGGGCAAATTGTGTGAGTGGGGGTAGTACCGTTAGGGCAGAGCATACTTACCATTGTCGTGGATACCTGGTGACATCACTGACTTTCAGTGATCCATTCATATATTTTCGCTACTATTTTCCATTTTACGCCTATGGAATCTGTTCCGGCTGATAATCGAGACTGGTTATCCTGTGGCGTTGAAGGTTTTTATTGCAGTTTGTTCAAGAGGGCAGACCACATTTGTTTGGGAATCTATCTATCATCAGATCAAGAGAACAGCATGCTTTAGTCAGTGACAACATTTTGCCATTTTGTGTAGAATGACCCGATAATGAGATGATGTGTTAACTGGAGATGCGTTAGTAAGACGTACAGGAATTGGGTTGACTCGAGTAATCGGTTCCAAAGTGTTAAATGAAGTACCTTGATGTAGTAATACATTACACCTTGTTGGATTATCTATGTGGCTATGACAGCCCTCAAACACAATGACAGTCTTTTTATTTATTGTTAGTCTTATATTCTCATGAAGTGTCTGACAAATGGAGTATGCTCGGGACTCATCCATTTTAACACTTGTGTTACAAGCATTTGATGGTGGGAGAACTCAAGGACCGAACTCAAACGTGGCATTTTTTATTTTAAGGTATCTGACAAATGAGGGAGATCATCCATCCATCCAGCCAGCCAGCCAGCCAGCCAGCCATTTATTTGAAATAACCAATTTTCTGCAATCCTGGTAATCAACACAAATGGATACAGCCTCTTATTAATTAACATGATAATAGTTTTTTCCTTCTGTTCATTAAAATAGACGTAACCCGAGGTTTCTGCGGGTGTCCGCTGCCTAGTCAGTCAAAATGCTTTGACATTCGTCACCACTCGCCCCTTTCCGTAACCTGCAAGAAGAATAACACGAGTTGGTCACGAATGAATGCTTTGAGTCAATGATCGATCTGCGCGACGCGACTTCGGCCGAGTTCTGCCGAGCGTTTACTTGTGGTGTTGCACAACAAGATGTCTGCCACCTCTATAGATAGATATAGCTGTGTTTTCTATTTACTTCCAAGGTGAGCCGCGGCATGGTGGTATGTTTCCTATGAGCCAGAAGCATTGGATCTCACCTCGTTGGTGCGGCCTGGGTCGTACCGCGGGGCATCCGCCATGTCAAATCGACACTCATCATTTTTTATTTTTGCATTTTTTTAAACATTTATTGAAGGAACATATGCACTTGTAGATTATTTGGTTTTCTTACTTTATTCTCAAAACCAGAATTTGGAAAGTTTATGACCTTCTGGTCCTCATATCACAATCTCTTTACCTAGGTAAGATCTACTAAACATCCAATGTTTACACAGCACTGATAATATGTTAAAATATTGTTCATCAATTCTTCTCTTTGAAATGTGTAAACAACCATAGGGTGTGCCTGCACCACCAAAAACAAATAAAGTGATGAAAGTAGATACGTAAAAAGTAAAAAGTAAAAACATGAAATTTTTTTCTGAATATTTTCTGTAACCCGTGTCTCGATTAAAATAGAGAGAGAAGGCATGTAAAAGAGTATATCATGCTTATGTTATTAACGGCAATACGGTTACACCCTCCTTATTACAACTTCAGCATATGCATTCACGACAGTTAAATGTAAATTGAAACTTTATGAAAAGGTGAGTGTCGAGTTGACATGGAAGCATTTAATAACTACATCATGTTGTGAAAGACCACTCGGTATCACTCTATTGATCACCTCTCGCCTCAGCTCTTGTATTGATATCGGCCACGGCTCACACGTCAGTCTTACACAAAGCTAAGTTTAATAACGATTACCTTGTCAGACATATTCTTGTTAATTTTGGTTAATACAATGGTGTTTTCTCAATACAATCTTTACAATAACATTGAAATAAACTTAGTTAGTAAATAAGACCCCCACTAAACGATCCCAAAATATTTTCCTTTTTCGATTTCCTTCTTTTCTAAACACTGTTTCCTCATTTAGGTTCTGACCCTTGTATTCACTGTTTTCAATGTATGAATGTATTCACTGGATCATTTGTCACTGCAGCAATGTATTCACTGTATCACTGTATTTGTGTATCAATGCACCCATCCTGTTAGGATAACAAATCAGAGAGGACTCGCTGATCATGGCACTGACTATCAATAGATTATATTTATCAATGACAACTAACTTAAGGGGGATTAGATATCCATATACATGAATTTGAGGGTATCAATGCAGTCGTTATGGTCCCTATGTATGGTAGTACAATGAACACCCTCTACTACATGGAACTAGTTATTGTACTACAAGAGCATTGCCTCCACAGTACCATAAATAATGATTTATTGCTTAATTGGTCAATGTATTCTACATTGGGTACGACGCAACACTAACACAGACAGCTGGTAACGGCAGAGGGTTGGTTTTACTTGGTGGTGGACTTACACATACTGGACATTGGTCTCCTTGTCTCCTGTCACTGCAAACAGCAGTCGCATCGTGAATGCCTCGACCAAGGTGAATCATTTCGAGTGAGCTATGATTTAACGCCGCTTTGATATGTGAAACCCGCAGCACGGAAATGGTGCTGCCAAACGAAAGTTTCTAAGAGGGTCGAATCTGGGATTCCAACAAACGAGCAGCGGTTCCTTGCTGTTAAGAAATTTGTGGCAACTTGTGGCAAAGGACAACCTGTGCCGCTCACTTATTTCGAACATGTGTCTATGCATACCTGATAAATATTGGAATATTGTTATTTTATCATTCATCTAGATAACCTATATATCAAACATTATTTTTTGACGAGGTTTTTCGGATAATATACAGAAAAGGCCAGTACATAAATTCAGAATATTAACGTTGTTACACAAAATGTCACTCTAATCATTTTGCTTATGAAAAAGGTTTTTGGAAATCCCATCGATATGTCAGTTCTAGTAGTCACGACATTTCCTTAATCAGTAAATTGTAAACTTTCAACAGGTTAACATAAGCCACAAATCGTCGTCAGCCACCTTCAATGTCAGTCCAATAAGTAAGTATACAAAATGAGATTTTGTTTCGACATTCTCCGTGCAATCAATGTTTTTATACATCATCAGAAAGAGGGTCAATCTTCAGTTCAGTTAGACAGAAAGTATGCTTTAAATCTTCAGAGAAAAGGACACACTTCTCACAAACTCACAAGGACGTATTGAAAATGTCTGTAAAAACATTAAGCATCATTTAGATATGTGTTTTAATGTTGTTTTTACCAGGCTGTGCCCATTCGGGCATGTTATTGTGTAAACTATCTACAAATATGAGCTACACCCATCTTCTATTTTAGAAAGAATTTATCGAACAATTTATTGGATCTATAATTTTATGACTTCTTTTATATACAGAAAATAAAAAGATTCTCTGTTCTCGAGATCAAATAAGACAAGGAAAGATATGTGAGTGAGATAGTAAATTTAGATACTCTAGATATCTTATAAATGAAACTATATTATGATAATACTCGGCATCATTCAGCCGTACTTGCGTCGGGCTGATAGTTCATCGAGGCTGGTTGTACCAGGATGTGGTCAATCGGGCTTGTTACTGGCTAAACTATGTACAGATATGAGCAACACGCCTCTCCTTTCGATCGAATTTTGAAAAAACAACTTAATAATATTTATAGAAGTAATTGTTAGATTTATATTTTTCTGACTTATTTTATGTACAGAAAATATTATAAAATTGTCAAAAATAAAAAGGTGAGTATCGAGTTAGCATGATGGTATCCCCGCGGTTTGACCGAGGCCGCCCCGACGAGGATAGATCCAATGCTTTAGGCTCATAGGAAAGATTCGATATCAACCCACCATGCCACGGCTCACCCGGCAAATAACACCAAACCTTAACTACATATGTCAATATCAGCGGTAGCCATCTTGTTGTGCAAGACCATTCGGTATCACTCGGCCGCACACGACAGCTTTCGTAGCAATCCGATCGATCATTGATTAGAATGTTGGCTAAAGCCACTCGCATTAATACTAGCACCACCCTTGGTAAACGGGAGGTCTTTGTTAAAACTGAAGATATTAACTGTGGCTAGCGACGAATAATTCCGGCAATGTGTTTAGCCTTTACGGAATTTACATGAAAATGTTGAAAGACGAAGTCTTGTGGATGAAGTACAAGATCCCCACAAAACGATCGCCAAAACATTTTCCTTTTCCTTTTTCCTTCTTTTCTAAGCACTGTTTCCTTATTGAGTTTCTGAGCCCTGTATTCACTGTATCAATGTACCACTGTGTTCACTGAGCCATTTATCACTACAGCAAGTATTCACTGTATCACTGTATCAGTGTACCAATCCTGTTGGGATAATGAGAGGGCGTGAATCGCTGATCAATAAATATCCATATACATGTATTTGAGGGAACGGATGCAGTCGTTATAGTCTCGATGTATGGTAGTGCAATGAACACCTTCTACTACATGTAACTAGTTATTGTACTACAAAAGCATACTGGACACTGGCCTGCTTGCCTCCTGTCACTGCAAACAGCGGCCGCATCGTGAATGCCTTGACCAAGGTGAATCATTTCAAGTCAAGATTGAACGTCGATTTGATCACTTTTATGTGGGTTTTAAACACATAGCGATGCAAGCTGAAGAAACTTCGGTGAAACCTGTAGCACGGGAATGGTGCTGCCAAACGAAGGTTTCTAATAGGGTCGAATCTGGGATTCCAACAAACAAGCAGCGGTTCCTTGCTGTTAAGAGATTTGTGGCAACATATGGCAAAGGACAACCCGTGCCGCTCATTTATTGTGAACATGTGTCTATACATTCCTGATAAATATTCGAATATTGTTATTTTGTCATTCATCTAGATAACCTATATCTCAAACATTACTTTTGACGGAGTGTTTCAAACAATATACATAAATTCGGGGTCAGTACAGAAATTAAGAACATTAACTTTCTCACAAAATGTCACTAATGATTCGGCAAATGAAACCCATTGAAATATCAGATCGTGTAGTCACGACATTTCCTTAATCACTAAATTGTGTTAACTTTCAACAGGTTAACATAAGCCACAAAGCGTCGTCAGCCACTTTCAAGGGCAGTCCAAAAAGTATGTATAAAAATTATATTTTTTTCTAAATGTTTACTAGAACGTATGTCTCAATAAAAATATAATGAGAGGTATGTAAAAGAGTATATCGTGCTTATGTTATTAATGGCAATACGTTCAATAGCTACACCCTCCTTATTAGAACTTAAGCATATGACTTCGCGACAGTTAAAGGTAAATTGAAAATTTTTAAAAGGTGAGTGTCGAGTTGACATGGTAGCATCCCCGCGGTTCGACCGAAGCCGCCCCGACGAGGATAGATCATATGCTTCTGGCTCATAGGAAAGATACTTCGTCTCTTAGACTTGTATCTAACCACCATGCTGCGGCTCACCCGATTGACTTACACAAAACTAAGCTTAATAACTATAGGCTTGTCAGCCATCTTGTTGTGAAAGACCACTCGGAAACACTCGGAAGTAATCGGTTTTAACAGACGGATCTTCCTTCCAATGAACGCTTCTCGCCTGGGCCCCGTTCCACAAAGCCAACTCAGCGCTCAGGTGATCCTAACTCGAAAATATGTCACATGATATCGGAAGTCAACGAAGCGTTCATACAATTACTATGCGTGCAATGTTTTTATACATCATAAGAAAGAGGATCAATCTTCAGTTCAGTTAAACAGAAAGTATGCTTTAAATCTTCAGAGAAAAGGACTCGCTTCTCACAAACTTACAAGATAAAACATAAGCACATGATACGACATACGTTTGCCTTTGAGTGTATCGCGTACATAACGAGCGCATGTGTGTAATCACATCTTCCCAGTGCCGCTCCAAAACAGCAAGTATCAGCTACAGACAGAGACCCAGAGTTGCAAGCTGAACAGGTAGTTCACTAGTATTTGAGTCGAACCTCAGACACATGACACATCTGTCAGCATACGTGATACATCCATATACAATCAGGGAGAGACACTTGAAAACAACACCACATGGAGTTAATAGGATTTTGTTGTTTAACGCCGCACTCAGCAATATTCCAGCTATATGACGGCGGTCTGTAAATAATCGAGTCTGGACCAGACAATCCAGTGATTAATATCGTGAGCATCGATCCACGCAATTGGGATCGATGACATGCATCAACCAAGTCAGCGAGCCTGACCACCCGATCCCCTTAGTCGCCTTTTACGACAAGCATAGTCACCTTTTACGGCAAGCATGGGTTGCTGAAGACCTATTCTACCCCGGAATCTTCACGGGTCGAGTTAATAGGAGGAAATTGAGTAAAAACTACAAGTTTCTGTGATAATCATGATCAAGCTGTGTACTTAACAAAAGAAAAAATAAGTATCATTTAGATATCTGTTTTAATGTTGTTTTTACCAGGTTGTGGCCAGTCGGATATGTTATTGTGTAAACTATCTACAAATATGAGCTCCACACATCTTCATGAACTTTATCGAAGAAATTATTAGATTTATATTTTTCTGAATTCTTTTCTATTGAGAAGATAAATAAAATTCTCTGTTTTCGAGATCAACTAAGACAAGGAAAGACATAGATTTCTGGCACGACCAAGGGTGGCAACTTGCGACGCCTTCATAAGCTCTAGTCTGCCAGACATCTATACACGAGCAACGGAACAGGCGAGAGGCGAGCAATGTAACGAAGATTCGTCTGTTATAGGCGATTATCACTGAGTGTTTCCGAGTGGTCTTTCACAACAAGATGGCTGACAAGCCTATCGTTATATTGATTAGCTTTGTGTAGGTTTGTCGGGTGAGCCGTAGCATGGTGGGTTGATACAAGTATCTTTCTTATGAGCCAGAAGCATATGATCTATCCTCGTTGGGGCGGCTTCGGTCGAACCGCGGGGATGCTACCATGTCAACTCGACACTCACCTTTTTATAAGTTTTCAAGTTACCTTTAACTGTCGTGAAGTCGTAAGTTCTGATAATTAGGAGGGTTTAGTTACTGAATGTATTGCAGTTAATTACATAAGCACGATATTCTCTTTTACATACCTTCTCATTCTATTTTAATTGAGACAAACGTTAAAGTAAATAATTAAACAAAATCTCATTTTTATACTTATTGACCTTAATTGAAGGTGGCTGACGACGATTTGTGGCTTATGTTATCCTGTTGAAAGTTAACCAAATTTAGTGATCAGGAAAATGTCGTGACTACTCGAACTGATATATGGATTGGATTTCCAAAGACTTGGTTCATAAGCAAAATAATTAGAGTGACATTTTGGGTGAGAACGTGAATTTTCTTAATTTATGCACTGGCCTTTTTTGTATTTTATTTGGAACACCTCGTCAAACAGTAATGTTTGATATACAGGTTATCTGGATGAATGACAAAATAACAATTTTCCAATATTGATCAGGAATGTATAGACAAATGTTCGAAATAAATGAGCGGCACGGGTTTCCCTTCGTCAAAACGTTGCCACAAATCTTTTAACAGCAAGGATCCGCTCCTCGTTTCAAGGTTGGCTGTCTTAGTGTTGCGTCGTACCCAATGTGGAATACATTGATCAGTTAAACAATTAATCATTATTTATGAAACTGCGGAGGAAAGGCTTATGTAGTGCAATAACTAGTTACATGTAGTAGAAGGTGTTCATTGCACTACCATACATAGAAACTATAACGACTGCATCCATACCCTCAAATACATGTATATGCATATCTAGTCCAAGTTAGTTGTCATTGATAAATAATATTTATTGATAATATTCATCAGTGCCATGATCAGCGAGTCATGCCCTCTCTGATTCATTATCCCAACAGGATGGGTACACTGATACAGTGATACAGTGACACAGTGAATACAGTGATATATTGATAGTGAATACAAGGGTCAGAAAATAAATAAGGAAACAGCGCTAAGAATAGGAGGAAATTCAAAAAAGAAAATACTCGCGTCGGACTGATCGTTATCGAGGTTGGTTTTACCAGGATGTGGTCAGTCGGACATGTGACTGGCTAAACTATATACAGATATGAGCTACACAACTCTCCTATTTTAGAACGAATTTTGAAAACTTCATAATATTTATAGAAGTAATTATTAGATTTATATTTTTCTGACTTCTTTTATGTACAGAAAATAAAATGAAACGGCCCCCCAAAAATACAAAAAGGTGAGTATCGAGTTAGCATGATGGTATCCCCGCGGTTTGACCGAGGCCGCCCCGACGAGGATAGATCCAATGCTTTAGGCTCATAGGAAAGATTCTATATCAACCCACCATGCCACGGCTCACCCGGCAAATAACACCAAACTTAACTACATATGTCAATATCAGCGGCAGACATCGTGTTGTGCAAGACCATTCGGTATCACTCGGCCGCCTCTCGACAGCTTTCGTAGCAATCCGATCGATCATTGATAAGAATGTTGGCTAAAGCCACTCGCATTAATACTAGCACCACCCTTGGTACACGGGAGTTTTTTGTTAAAACTGAAAATAGTAACTGTGGTTAGCAAGGAATAATTCCAGCAATGTGTTTAGCTTGTTTACATGAAAATGTTGAAAGACGAAGTCTTGTGGATGAAGTACAACATCCCCACGAAACGATCGCGAAAACATTTTCCTTTTTCTTTTTCCTTTTCCTTTTTTTCTAAGCACTGTTCCCTTATTGAGTTTCTGAGCGCTGTATTCACTGTATCAATGTACCACTGTATTCACTGTGTCATTTGTCACTACAGCAAGTATTCACTGTATCACTGTATCACTGTATCAGTGTACCCATCCTGTTGGGATAATGATTCAGAGAGGATGTGACTCGCTGATCATGGCACTGACTATCAATAGATTATATTTATCAATGACAACTAATTTAAGAAGGATTAGATATCCATATACATGAATTTGAGCGTATCGATGCAGTCGTTATAGTATCTATGTATGGTAGTGCAATGAACACCCTCTACTACATGGAACTAGTTATTGCACTACAGAAGTATTGCCTCCGCAGTACCATAAATAATTATTTAGTGCTTAATTGGTCAATGCATTCTACATTGGGTACTCCACAACACTAACCCAGCCAGCCAGATGTTTGTTTTTACCAGATGGTGGTTAATCGGTCAGCCATAATATGACTGAGACATAGTGGACATTGACCTGCTTGTCTCCTGTTACTGCAAACAGCAGCCGCATCGTGAATGCCTTGACCAAGGTGAATCATTTCGAGGGAGTCAAGATTTAACGCCGATTTGATCACTTTTATGTGGGTTTTAAACACACAGCGATACAGGCTGAAGAAACTGGTAAAACCCGGAGCACAGGAGTGGTGCTGCCAAACGAAGGTTTTTAATAGGGTCGAATCTGGGATTCCAACAAACGAGCAGCGGATCCTTGCTGTTAAGAGATTTGTGGCAACTTGTGGCAAAGGACAACCAGTTCCGCTTATTTATTGTGAACATGTGTCTATACATTCCTGATCAATATTGAAATACTGTTATTGTCATTCATCTAGATAAATTATAACCCAAACATTCCTTTTTGACGAGGTGTTTCAAATAATATACATAAATTTGGGGTCAGTACATAAATTAAGAATATTGAACGTCTTCATCCAAAATGTCACCCTCATTATTTTGCGAAGGAAACACGTCTTTTGGAAATCCCATAGATATGTCAGTTCGAGTAGTCACGACATTTCCTTAATCAGTAAATTATGTTAACTTGGAACATGTTAAACATAAGTAAAAAATCATCGTCAGTCACCTTCAAGGTCATTCCAAAAATATCATTTAAAAATGGGATATTTTCTGAATGTTTAATGTAATGAAAAATGAGATTGTTTTTTCAATATTTACTGTAACGTATGTCTCAATTAAAATAGAATGAGAAAGTATGTAAAAGAGAATATCGTGCTTTTGTTATTACCCCCAATAAGCTACACCCTCCTAATTATCAGAACATACGACTTCACGACAGTAAAAGGTAAATTGAAAATTTATTAAAAAGGTGAGTGTCGAGTTGACATGGTAGCATCCCCGCAGTTCGACCGAAGCCGTCCCGACGAGGACAGATCATATGCTTCTGGCTCATAAGAAAGATACTTGTATCAAACCACCATGCTTCGGCCCACCCAACGAACCTACACAAAGCTAATCAATATAACGATAGGCTTGTCAGCCATCTTGTTGTGAAAGACCACTCGGAAACACTCGGAGGTAGTCGCCTATAACAGACGAATCTCTGTTCCCTTGCTCGTGTATAGATGTCTGGCCTACTAGAACTTATGAAGGCGTCGCAAGTTGCCTCCCTTGGTCGTGCCAGAAATCTATGCAACGGGTAACACGTCAGTCTTACACAAAGCTGAGCTTAATAACTATTGGTTTGTCAGACATCTTCTTGTTACGTTTGATTAATAGAATGGTACATTTAGGTGTTTTCTCAATGAAATGTTCACAATAACATTGAAATAAACTTCATAAGTAGTCAGTAAATGAGCATCGAATTTTAAATTACGGGATTGCACAAAAGATCAAGGATAACTCCGATCCATTTGTTTCACAGTGAGCTAGTCTCTCAATGCAACAAACGAAATCTTACATACCGACCGTATCATTATGTCCCAGAGGGGCGCACAGGCTGTGTGTTGTGCAGTATGCATGTCACATGACATCGGGAGTCAAAGAAGCGTTCATACAATCCCCTTACTTACTTACTTACTTTGGAGATTTAACGTGCGCTTTCCGACTGATGCGTATTTCGCACACGGGATATATACAATCCCCGTGCATTCAGTGTTTTATACGTCAGAAAGCGGGTCAATCTTGAGACCAATCAAACAGAACGTATGCCTTAAACCTTCAGCGAATAAAAGGGAGACGTGCTTCTTAAAATCACAAGATAAAACATAAGCACATGATACGATGCACTGGTGCCTTGGAGTGTGTATAAGATCACATGAAACACTTTAAATGTTAGGTACATTATATAGGATCATGATGCAGATCGACTGTATACAAATAATTTCCTTTTTTGAAAGATATGAGGACGTTTTGAAAGAACTGGACATTGACCTGATTGTCTCCTGTCACTGCAAACAGCAGCCGCATCGTGAATGCCTTGACCACGGTGAATCCTTTCGAGTGAGTCAAGATTTAACGCCGCTTTGATCACTTTTATGTGGGTTTTAAACACACAGCGATACAGGCTGAAGAAACTTTGGTGAAACCCGGAGCACGGTAATGATGCGAGCAAACGAAGGTTTCTAATAGGGTCGAATCTGGGATTCCAACAAACGAGCAGCGGTTCCTTGCTGTTAAGAGATTTGGGGCAACTTGTGGCAAAGAACAACCTGTGCTGCTCATTTATTGTGAACATGTGTCTATACATTCCTGATCAATATTGGAATATTGTTATTGTCATTCATCTAGATAACTTATAACCCAAACATTCCTTTTTGACGAGGTGTTTCAAATAATATACATGAATTCGGGGTCAGTACATAAATTAAGAATATTGAACGTCTTCACCCAAAATGTCACCCTCATTATTTTGCGAAGGAAACACGTCTTTTGGAAATCCCATTGATATGTCAGTTCGAGTAGTCACGACATTTCCTTAATCAGTAAATTATGTTAACTTGGAACATGTTAAACATAAGTAAAAAATCATCGTCAGCCACCTTCAAGGTCATTCCAAAAAGATGGTATAAAAATGGGATATTTTCTGAATGTTTAATGTAATGAAAAATGAGATTGTTTTTCAATATTTACTGTAACGTATGTCTCAATTAAAATAGAATGAAAAAGTATGTAAAAGAGAATATCGTGCTTTTGTTATTAACGGCAATGAGCTACACCCTCCTAATTATCAGAACTTACGACTTCACGACAGTAAAAGGTAAATTGAAAATTTATTAAAAAGGTGAGTGTCGAGTTGACATGGTAGCATCCCCGCGGTTCGACCGAAGCCGTCCCGACGAGGATAGATCATATGCTTCTGGCTCATAAGAAAGATACTTGTATCAAACCACCATGCTACGGCTCACCCGACAAACCTACACAAAGCTAATCAATATAACGATAGGCTTGTCAGCCATCTTGTTGTGAAAGACCACTCGGAAACACTCGGAGGCAGTCGCCTATAACAGACGAATCTCTGTTCCCTTGCTCGTGTATAGATGTCTGGCCTACTAGAACTTATGAAGGCGTCGCAAGTTGCCTCCCTTGGTTGTGCCAGAAATCTATGCCACGGCTCACACGTCAGTCTTACACAAAGCTGAGCTTAATAACTATTGGCTTGTCAGACATCTTCTTGTTACGTTTGATTAATAGAATGGTACATTTAGGTGTTTTCTGAATAAAATGTTCACAATAACATTGAAATAAACTTCATAAGTAGTCAGTAAATGAGCATCGAATTTTAAATTACGGGATTGCACAAAAGATCAAGGATAACTCCGATCCGTTTGTTTCACAGTGAGCTAGTCTCTCAGTGCAACAAACGAAATCTTACATACCGACCGTATCGTTATGTCCCAGAGGGGCGGATTGGTTGTTTGTTGTACAGTATGCATGTCACATGACATCGGGAGTCAACGAAGCGTTCATACAATCCCCGTGCGTTCAGTGTTTTTATACATCAGAGAGCGGGTCAATCTTGAGTCCAATTAAACAGAACGTATGCCTTAAATCTTCAGCGAATTAAAGGGAGACGTGCTTCTTAAAATCACAAGATAAAACATAAGCACATGATACGATGTAATGGTACCTTGGATTTAGTTTAAGATCACATGAAAAACTTCAAATGTTGGGTATATTATACAGGATCATGATGCAGATCGACTGTATGCAAATAATTTCCTTTTTTGAAAGATATGAGGACGTTTTGAAAGAACTGGACATTGACCTGCTTGTCTCCTGTCACTGCAAACAGCAGCCGCATCGTGAATGTCTTGACCAAGGTGAATCCTTTCGAGTGAGTCATGATTTAACGCCGCTTTGGTCACTTTTATGTGGGTTTAAACACACAGCGATGCAGGCTGAAGAAACTTGAGTGAAACCCGGAGCTCTGGAATGGTGCGGGCAAACGAAGGTTTCTAATAGGGTCGAATCTGGGATTCCAACAAACGAGCAGCGGTTCCTTGCTGTTAAGAGATTTGTGGCAACGTTTTGGCAAAGGACAACCCGTGTCGACCATTTATTTCAAACATGTGTCTATGCATACCTGATAAATATTCGAATATTGTTATTTTATCATTCATCAAGGTAACCTATATATCAAACATTACTTTTGACGAGGTGTTTCAAATAATATTCATAAATTCGGGTGAGTACAGAAATTAAGAACATTAACTTTTTCACACAAAATGGCACTAATGATTCTGCAAATGAAACCAATTGAAATATCAGTTCGTGTAGTCACGACATTTCCTTAATCACTAAATTGTGTTAACTTTCAACAGGTTAACATAAGCCACAAATCGTTGTCAGCCACTCTCGAGGGCAGTACAAAGAGTATGTATAAAAATGAGATTTTTCTCTGAATGTTTACTGTAACTTACGTCTCAATTAAAATAGAATGAGAACGTATGCAAAAGAGTATATCGTGCTTATGTTATTAACGGCAATACGTTCAATAGCTACACCTTCCTTGTTAGAACTTAAGCATATGACTTCGCGAAAGTTAAAGGTAAATTGAAAATTTATAAAAAGGTGTGTGTCGAGTTGACATGGTAGCATCCCCGCAGTTCGACCGAAGCCGCCCCGAAGAGGATAGATCATATGCTTCTGGCTCATAGGAAAGATACTTGTATCTACCCACAATGCTGCGGCTCACCCGATTGACTTACACAAAACTAAACTTAATAACTATAGGCTTGTCAGCCATCTTGTTGTGAAAAACCACTCGGAAACACTCGGAAGTAATCGACTTTAACAGGCGGATCTTAGTTCCAATGAACGCTTCTCGCCTGGGCCCCGTTCCACAAAGCCAACTCAGCGCTCAGGTGATCCTAACTCGAAAATATGTCACATGATATCGGAAGTCAACGAAGCGTTCATACAATTACTATGCGTGCAATGTTTTTATACATCATAAGAAAGAGGATCAATCTTCAGTTCAGTTAAACAGAAAGTATGCTTTAAATCTTCAGAGAAAAGGACTCGCTTCTCACAAACTTATATGATAAAACATAAGCACATGATACGACATACGTTTGCCTTTGAGTGTATCGCGTACATAACGTGCGCATGTGTGTAATCACATCTTCCCAGTGCCGCTCCAAAACAGCAAGTATCAGCTACAGACAGAGACCCAGAGTTGCAAGCTGAACAGGTAGTTTACTAGTATTTGAGTCGAACCTCAGACATATGACACATCAGTCAGCATACGTGATACATCCATATACAATCAGGGAGAGACACTTGAAAACAACACCACATGGAGTTAATAGGATTTTGTTGTTTAACGCCGCACTCAGCAATATTCCAGCTATATGACGGCGGTCTGTAAATAATCGAGTCTGGACCAGACAATCCAGTGATTATTATCATGAGCATCGATTCACGCTATTGGGATCGATGACATCCATCAGCCAAGTCTGCGAGCCTGACCACCCGATCCCCTTAGTCGCCTTTTACGACAAGCATAGTCACCTTTTACGGCAAGCATGGGTTGCTGAAGAACTATTCTACCCCGGAATATTCACGGGTCGAGTTAATAGGAGGAAACTACAAGTTTCTGTGATAATCATGATCAAGCTGTGTACTTAACAAAGGAAAAAATAAGTATCATTTAGATATGTGTTTTAATGTTGTTTTTACCAGACTGTGGCCAGTCGGATATGTTATTGTGTAAACTATCTACAAATATGAGCTCCACACATCTTCGTGAACTTTATCGAAGAAATTATTAAGTTAATATTTTTCTGAATTCTTTTATATAGAGAAGATAAATAAAATTCTTTGTTTTCGAGATCAGCTAAGACAAGGAAAGACATAGATTTCTGGCACGACCAAGGGTGGCAACTTGCGACGCCTTCATAAGCTCTAGTCGGCCAGACATCTAAACACGAGCAATGGAACAGGCGAGAGACGAGCAATGGAACAGAGATTCGTCTGTTATAGGCGATTATCACTGAGTGTTCTTTCACAACAAGATGGCTGACAAGCCTATCGTTATATTGCTTAGCTTTGTGTAGGTTTGTCGGGTGAGCCGTAGCATGGTGGTTTGATACAAGTATCTTTCTTATGAGCCAGAAGCATATGATCTATCCTCGTCGGGGCGGCTTCGGTCGAGCTGCGGGGATGCTACCATTTCAACTCGACACTCACCTTTTTATAAATTTTCAAGTTACCTTTAACTGTCGTGAAGTCGTAAGTTCTGATAATTAGGAGGGTTTAGCTACTGAATGTATTGCAGTTAATTACATAAGCACGATATTCTCTTTTACATACCTTCTCATTCTATTTTAATTGAGACAAACGTTAAAGTAAATAATTAAACAAAATCTCATTTTTGTACTTATTGGACTGACCTTAATTGAAGGTGGCTGACGACGATTTGTGGCTTATGTTATCCTGTTGAAAGTTAACCAAATTTAGTGATCAGGAAAATGTCGTGACTACTCGAACTGATATATGGATTGGATTTCCAAAGACTTGATTCATAAGCAAAATAATTAGAGTGACATTTTGGGTGAGAACGTGAATTTTCTTAATTTATGCACTGGCCTTTTGTATATTATTTGAAACACCACGTCAAACAGTAATGTTTGATAAAAAGGTTACCTGGATGAATGACAAAATAACAATTTTCCAATAATGATCAGGAATGTATAGACAAATGTTCGAAATAAATGAGCGGCACGGGTTTCCCTTCGCCAAAACGTTGCCACAAATCTCTTAACAGCAAGGATCCGCTCCTCGTTTCAAGGTTGGCTGTATTAGTGTTGCGTCGTACCCAATGTGGAAAACATTAATCAGTTAAACAAATAATCATTATTTATGAAACTGCGGAGGAAATGCTTCTGTAGTGCAATAACTAGTTACCTGTAGTAGAGGGTGTTCATTGCACTACCATACATAGAAACTATAACGACTGCATCCATACCCTCAAATTCATGTATATGGATATCTAGTCCAAGTTAGTTGTCATTGATAAATAATATTTATTGATAATATTCATCAGTGCCATGATCAGCGAGTCATGCCCTCTCTGATTCATTATCCCAACAGGATGGGTACACTGATACAGTGATACAGTGACACAGTGAATACAGTGATACATTGATACAGTGAATACAAGGGTCAGAAACTAAATAAGGAAACAGCGCTAAGAATAGGAGGAAATTCAAAAAAGAAAATACTCGCGTCGGACTGATCGTTATCGAGGTTGGTTTTACCAGGATGTGGTCAGTCGGACATGTGACTGGCTAAACTATATACAGATATGAACTACACAACTCTCCTATTTTAGAACGAATTTTGAAAACTTCATAATATTTATAGAAGTAATTATTAGATTTATATTTTTCTGACTTCTTTTATGTACAGAAAGTAAAATGAAACGCCCCCCCCCCCCCAAAAAAAAAAAATACAAAAAGGTGAGTATCGAGTTAGCATGATGGTATCCCCGCGGTTTGACCGAGGCCGCCCCGACGAGGATAGATCCAATGCTTTAGGCTCATAGGAAAGATTCTATATCAACCCACCATGCCACGGCTCACCCGGCAAATAACACTAAACTTTAACTACATATGTCAATATCAGCGGCAGACATCGTGTTGTGCAAGACCATTCGGTATCACTCGGCCGCCTCTCGACAGCTTTCGTAGCAATCCGATCGATCATTGATAAGAATGTTGGCTAAAGCCACTCGCATTAATACTAGCACCACCCTTGGTACACGGGAGGTTTTTGTTAAAACTGAAAATATTAACTGCGGTTAGCAACGAATAATTCCAGCAATGTGTTTAGCTTGTTTACATGAAAATGTTGAAAGACGAAGTCTTGTGGATGAAGTACAAGATCCCCACGAAACGATCACGAAAACATTTTCCTTTTTCTTTTTCCTTTTCCTTTTTTTCTAAGCACTGTTCCCTTATTGAGTTTCTGAGCGCTGTATTCACTGTATCAATGTACCACTGTATTCACTGTGTCATTTGTCACTACAGCAAGTATTCACTGTATCACTGTATCACTGTATCAGTGTACCCATCCTGTTGGGATAATGATTCAGAGAGGTCGTGACTCGCTGATCATGGCACTGACTATCAATAGATTATATTTATCAATGACAACTAATTTAAGAAGGATTAGATATCCATATACATGAATATGAGCGTATCGATGCAGTCGTTATAGTCTCTATGTATGGTAGTGCAATGAACACCCTCTACTACATGGAACTAGTTATTGCACTACAGAAGTATTGCCTCCGCAGTACCATAAATAATTATTTAGTGCTTAATTGGTCAATGCATTCTACACTGGGTACTACACAACACTAACCCAGCCAGCCAGATGTTTGTTTTTACCAGATGGTGGTTAATCGGTCAGCCGTAATATGACTGAGACATAGTGGACATTGCCCTGCTTGTCTCCTGTCACTGCAAACAGCAGCCGCATCGTGAATGCCTTGACCAAGGTGAATCATTTCGAGGGAGTCAAGATTTAACGCCGCTTTGATCACTTTTATGTGGGTTTTAAACACACAGCGATACAGGCTGAAGAAACTTTGGTGAAACCCGCAGCACGGAAATGGTGCGGCCAAACGAAGGTTTCTAATAGGGTCGAATCTGGGATTCCAACAAACGAGCAGCGGATCCTTGCTGTTAAGAGATTTGTGGCAACTTGTGGCAAAGGACAACCTGTGCTGCTCATTTATTGTGAACATGTGTCTATACATTCCTGATAAATATTGGAATATTGTTATTTTATCATTCATCTAGATAACCTATATATCAAACATTACTTTTTGACGAGGTTTTTCGGAAAATATACAGAAAAGGCCAGTACATAAATTCAGAATATTAACGTTGTTACACAAAATGTCACTCTAATCATTTTGCTTATGAAAAAGGTTTTTGGAAATCCCATCGATATGTCAGTTCTAGTAGTCACGACATTTCCTTAATCAGTAAATTGTAAACTTTCAACAGGTTAACATAAGCCACAAATCGTCGTCAGCCACCCTCAATGTCAGTCCAATAAGTAAGTACACAAAATGAGATTTTGTTTCAACATTTTCTTTAACGTATGTCTCAATGAAAATAGAATGAGAAGGCATGAAAAAGAGAATACCGTGCTTATGTAATTGACGGTAATATGCTACACTCTCCAAATTGACCCGTGAAGACTCCGGGGTAGAATAGTTCTTCAGCAACCCATGCTTGTCGTAAAAGGTGACTATGCTTGTCGACTAACGGGATCGGGTGGTGAGGCTCGCTGACTTGGTTGATACATGTCATCGATCCCAATTGCGTGGATCGATGATCATGATGTCAATCACTGGATTGTCTCGTCCAGACTCGATTATTTTACAGATCGCCGTCATTTGCTGGAATATTGCTGAGTGCGGCGTTAAACAACAAACAAACAAATTATCATAACTTACGACTTTACGACATGTTGGGTGTCAACGAAGCTTTCATACAATCTCCGTGCAATCAATGTTTTTATACATCATCAGAAAGAGGGTCAATCTTCGGTTCAGTTAGACAGAAAGTTTGCTTTAAATATTCAAAGAAAAGGACACGCTTCTCACAAACTCACAAGATAAAACACAAGCACATGATACGACATACGTTTGCCTTTGAGTGTATCGCGTACATAACGTGCGCATGTGTGTAATCACATCTTCCCAGTGCCGCTCCAAAACAGCAAGTATCAGCCACAGAGTTGCAAGCTGAACAGAGGGTTTACTAGTATTTGAGTCGAACCTCAGACATAGGATACATCTGTCAGCATACTTGAAACAACACCACATGGAGTTAATAGGTGGAAATTGAGTAAAAACTACAAGTTTCTGTGATAATCATGATCAAGCTGTGTAAAGCTACTTCTTTGAAATACTATGAGATAAAAATGATGCAAAAAACTTCAAAAGTTGGGTATGTTATACAGGATCATGCAGATCGAGAATATACACGAATAGTTTTCCCTTTTTAGGAGGACGTATTGAAAAACATTAGGCATCATTTAGATATGTGTTTTAATGTTGTTTTTACCAGGCTGTGCCCATTCGGGCATGTTATTGTGTAAACTATCTACAAATATGAGCTACACCCATCTTCTATTTTAGAAAGAATTTATCGAACAATTTATTGGATCTATAATTTTATGACTACTTTTATATACAGAAAATAAAAGATTCTCTGTTCTCGAGATCAAATAAGACAAGGAAAGATATGTGGGTGAGATAGTGAATTTAGATACTCTAGATATCTTATAAATGAAACTATATTAAGAAAGTACTCGGCATCATTCAGACGTACTTGCGTCGGGCTGATAGTTCATCGAGGCTGGTTGCACCAGGATGTGGTCAATCGGGCTTGTTACTGGCTAAACTATGTACAGATATGAGCAACACGCCTCTCCTTTCGATCGAATTTTGAAAAAACAACTTAATAATATTTATAGAAGTAATTATTAGATTTATATTTTTCTGACTTCTTTTATGTACAGAAAATATGATAAAATTGTCAAAAAATAAAAAGGTGAGTATCGAGTTAGCATGATGGTATCCCCGCGGTTTGACCGAGGCCGCCCCGACGAGGATAGATCCAATGCTTTAGGCTCATAGGAAAGATTCGATATCAACCCACCATGCCACGGCTCACCCGGCAAATAAAACCAAACCTTAACTACATATGTCAATATCAGCGGTAGCCATCTTGTTGTGCAAGACCATTCGGTATCACTCGGCCGCACACGACAGCTTTCGTAGCAATCCGATCGATCATTGATAAGAATGTTGGCTAAAGCCCCTTGCATTAATACTAGCACCACCCTTGGTAAACGGGAGGTCTTTGTTAAAACTGAAGATATTAACTGTGGCTAGCGACGAATAATTCCGGCAATGTGTTTAGCCTTTACGGAATTTACATGAAAATGTTGAAAGACGAAGTCTTGTGGATGAAGTACAGGATCCCCTCTAAACGATCGCCAAAACATTTTCCTTTTTTTTTTCCTTCTTTTCTAAGCACTGTTTCCTTATTGAGTTTCTGAGCGCTGTATTCACTGTATCAATGTACCACTGTATTCACTGAGCCATTTATCACTACAGCAAGTATTCACTGTATCACTGTATCACGGTACCAGTGTACCAATCCTGTTGGGATAATGAGAGGGCGTGAATCGCTGATCAATAAATATCCATATACATGTATTTGAGGGAACGGATGCAGTCGTTATAGTCTCGATGTATGGTAGTGCAATGAACACCTTCTACTACATGTAACTAGTTATTGTACTACAAAAGCATACTGGACACTAGCCTGCTTGCCTCCTGTCACTGCAAACAGCGGCCGCATCGTGAATGCCTTGACCAAGGTGAATCATTTCAAGTCTAGATTTAACGTCGCTTTGATCACTTTTATGTGGGTTTTAAACACATAGCGATACAGGCTGAAGAAACTTTGGTGAAACCCAGAGCACGGGAATGGTGCTGCCAAACGAAGGTTTCTAATAGGGTCGAATCTGGGATTCCAACAAACGAGCAGCGGTTCCTTGCTGTTAAGAGATTTGTGGCAACATATGGCAAAGGACAATCTGTGCCGCTCATTTATTGTGAACATGTGTCTATACATTCCTGATCAATATTCGAATATTGTTATTTTGTCATTCATCTAGATAGCTTATAACCCAAACATTCCTTTTTGACGAGGTGTTTCAAATAATATACAAATATTCGGGTTCAGTACATAAATTAAGAATATCAACGTCTTCACCCAAAATGTCACCCTCATTTTTTTGCGTATGGAAAACGTCTTTTGGAAATCCCATAGATATGTCAGTTCGAGTAGTCACGACATTTCCTTAATCAGTAAATTGTGTTAACTTGGAACATGTTAAACATAAGTAAAAAATCATCGTCAGTCACCTTCAAGGTCATTCCAAAAAGATCGTATAAAAATGGGATATTTTCTGAATGTTTACTGTAATGAAAAATGAGATTGTTTTTTCAATATTTACTGTAACGTATGTCTCATTTAAAAGAGAATGGGAAAGTATGTAAAAGAGAATATCGTGTTTTTGTTATTAACGGCAATAAGCTACACCCTCCTAATTATCAGAACATACGACTTCACGACAGTAAAAGGTAAATTGAAAATTTATAAAAAGGTGAGTGTCGAGTTGACATGGTAGCATCCTCGCAGTTCGACCGAAGCCGTCCCGACGAGGACAGATCATATGCTTCTGGCTCATAAGAAAGATACTTGTATCAAACCACCATGCTTCGGCTCACCCAACAAACCTACACAAAGCTAAGCAATATAACGATAGGCTTGTCAGCCATCTTGTTGTGAAAGACCACTCGGAAACACTCGGAGGTAGTCGCCTATAACAGACGAATCTCTGTTCCCTTGCTCGTGTATAGATGTCTGGCCTACTAGAACTTATGAAGGCGTCGCAAGTTGCCTCCCTTGGTCGTGCCAGAAATCTATGCCACGGCTCACACGCCAGTCTTACACAAAGCTGAGCTTAATAACTATTGGTTTGTCAGACATCTTCTTGTTACGTTTGATTAATAGAATGGTACATTTAGGTGTTTTCTCAATAAAATGTTCACAATAACATTGAAATAAACTTCATAAGTAGTCAGTAAATGAGCATCGAATTTAAATTACGGGATTGCACAAAAGATCAAGGATAACTCCGATCCATTTGTTTCACAGTGAGCTAGTCTCTCAATGCAACAAACGAAATCTTACATACCGACCGTATCATTATGTCCCAGAGGGGCGCACAGGCTGTGTGTTGTGCAGTATGCATGTCACATGACATCGGGAGTCAAAAAAGCGTTCATACAATCCCCGTGCATTCAGTGTTTTTATACGTCAGAAAGCGGGTCAATCTTGAGACCAATCAAACAGAACGTATGCCTTAAACCTTCAGCGAATAAAAGGGAGACGCTTCTTAAAATCACAAGATAAAACATAAGCACATGATACGATGCACTGGTGCCTTGGAGTGTGTATAAGATCTGTATGTGTGTATGCTGCGGCTCACCCGATTGACTTACACAAAACTAAGCTTAATAACTACAGGCTTGTCAGCCATCTTGTTGTGAAAGACCACTCGGAAACACTCAGAAGTAATCGACTTTAACAGACGGATCTTCCTTCCAATGATCGCCTCTCGCCTGGGCCCCGTTCCACAAAGCCAACTCAGCGCTCAGGTGATCCTAACTCTCAAATATGTCACATGATATCGGAAGTCAACTAAGCGTTCATACAATCACCATGCAATCAATGTTTTTATACATCATCAGAAAGAGGGTCAATCTTCAGTTTAGTTAAACAGAAAGTTTGCTTTAAATATTCAGAGAAAAGGACACGCTTCTCACAAACTTACAAGATAAAACATAAGCACATGATACGACATACGTTTGCCTTTGTGTGTATCGCGTACATTACGTGCGCATGTGTGTAATCACATCTTCCCAGTGCCGCTCCAAAACAGCAAGTATCAGCCACAGAGTTGCAGCTGAACAGGTAGTTTACTAGTATTTGAGTCGAACCTCAGACACATGACACATCTGTCAGCATACGTTACTGGCTAAACTATGTACAGATATGAGCAACACGCCTCTCCTTTCGATCGAATTTTGAAAAAAAACCTTCATAATATTTATAGAAGTAATTATTAGATTTATATTTTTCTGACTTCTTTTATGTACAGAAAATATGATAAAATTGTCAAAAAATAAAAAGGTGAGTATCGAGTTAGCATGATGGTATCCCCGCGGTTTGACCGAGGCCGCCCCGACGAGGATAGATCCAATGCTTTAGGCTCATAGGAAAGATTCGATATCAACCCACCATGCCACGGCTCACCCGGCAAATAACACTAAACCTTAACTACATATGTCAATATCAGCGGCAGACATCGTGTTGTGCAAGGCCACTCGGTATCACTCGGCCGCCTCTCGACAGCTTTCGTAGCAATCCGATCGATCATTGATAAGAATGTTGGCTAAAGCCACTCGCATTAATACTAGCACCACCCTTGGTACCCGGGAGGTTTTTGTTAAAACTGAAGATAGTAACTGTGGTTAGCAACGAATAATTCCAGGAATGTCTTTAGCTTGTTTACATGAAAATGTTGAAAGACGAAGCGTTGTGGATGAAGTACAAGATCCCCACGAAACGATCACGAAAACATTTTCCTTTTTCTTTTTCCTTTTCCTTTTTTTCTATGCACTGTTCCCTTATTGAGTTTCTGAGCCCTGTATTCACTGTATCAATATACCACTGTATTCACTGTGTCATTTGTCACTGCAGCAAGTATTCACTGTATCACTGTATCACTGTATCAGTGTACCCATCCTGTTGGGATAATGATTCAGAGAGGATGTGACTCGCTGATCATGGCACTGACTATCAATAGATTATATTTATCAATGACAACTAATTTAAGAAAGATTAGATATCCATATAAATGAATTTAAGCGTATCAATGTCGTCGTTATAGTCTCTATGTATGGTAGTGCAATGACCATTTATTTCGAACATGTGTCTATACATTCCTGATCAATATTGGAATATTGTTATTTTGTCATTCATCTCGATAATCTATATATCAAACATTACTTTTGACGGGGTGTTTCAAATAATATACATAAATTCGGGATCAGAACTTAAATTAAGAATATTAACTTTTTCACACAAAATGTCACTAATGATTCTGCAAATGAAACCCTTTGAAATATCAGTTCGTGTAGTCACGACATTTCCTTGATCACTAAATTGTGTTAACTTTCAACAGGTTAAACATAAGCCACAAATCGTCGTCAGCCATTATCAAGGGCAGTCCAAAAAGTATGTATAAAAATTAGATTTTTTTCTGAATGTTTACTATAACTTATGTCTCAATAAAAATATAATGAGAAGGTATGTAAAAGAATATATCGTGCTTATGTTATTAACGGCAATAGGTTCAATAGCTATACCCTCCTTATTAGACCTTCAGCATACGACTTTACGACAGTCAAAGGTAAATTGAAAATTTATAAAAAGGTGAGTGTCGAGTTGACATGGTAGCATCCCCGCGGTTCGACCGAAGCCGCCCCGCGGTTCGACCGAAGCCGCCCCGACGAGGATAGATCATATGCTTCTGGCTCATAGGAAAGATACTTGTATCTACCCACCATGCTGCGGCTCACCCGATTGACTTACACAAAACTAAGCTTAATAACTACAGGCTTGTCAGCCATCTTGTTGTGAAAGACCACTCGGAAACACTCGGAAGTAATCGACTTTAACAGACGGATCTTCCTTCCAATGATCGCCTCTCGCCTGGGCCCCGTTCCACAAAGCCAACTCAGCGCTCAGGTGATTCTAACTCGCACATACGTCACATGATATCGGAAGTCAACGAAGCGTTCATACAATCACCATGCAATCAATATTTTTATACATCATCAGAAAGAGGGTCAATCTTCAGTTCAGTTAAACAGAAAGTATGCTTTAAATATTCAGAGAAAAGGACACGTATCTCACAAACTTACAAGATAAAACATAAGCACATGATACGACATATGTTTACCTTTGAGTGTATCGCGTACATTACGTGCGCATGTATGCAATCACATCTTCCCAGTGCCGCTCCAAAACAGCAAGTATCAACTACAGGCAGAGACCCAGAGTTGCAGCTGAACAGGTAGTTTACTAGTATTTGAGTCGAACCTCAGACACATGACACATCTGTCAGCATACGTGATACATCCATATACAATCAGGGAGAGACACTTGAAAACAACACCACATGGAGTTAATAGGATTTGATTTGGTTTGGTTTGTTGTTTAACGCCGCACTCAGCAATATTCCAGCTATATGACGGCGGTCTGTAAATAATCGAGTCAATAATAATAATATAATCAAGCTGTGTACTTAACAAAAGAAAAAAATAAGTATCATTTAGACATGTGTTTTAATGTTGGTTTTACCAGGTTGTGGCCTCGGACATGTTATTGTGTAAACAATCCACAAAAATGAGCTCCACACATCTTCCATTTTAGGAAGATTAAAATAAAACATTCATGAATTTTATCGAAGAAATTATTGGATTTCTTATTTTTGTGAATTCTTTTATATAGAGAAGAGAAATAAAATTCTCTGTTTTCGAGATCAACTAAGACAAGGAAAGACATGACCAAGGGACGCAACTTGCGACGCCTTCATAAGCTCCAGTAGGCCAGACATCTAAACACGAGCAACAGAACAGGCGAGAGGCGAGCAATGGAACGAAGATCCGTCTGTAATAGGCGATTACCTCCGAGTGTTTCCGAGTGGTCTTTCACAACAAGATGGCTGACAAGCCCATTGTTATATGGCTTAGCTATGTGTAGGTTTGTCGGGTGAGCCGTAGCATGGTGGTTTGATACAAGTATCTTTCTTATGAGCCAGAAGCATATGATCTATCCTCGTTGGGGCGGCTTCGGTCGAACTGCGAGGATGCTACCATGTCAACTCGACACTCACCTTTTTATAAATTTTCAAGTTACCTTTAACTGTCGTGAAGTCGTAAGTTCTGATAATTAGGAGGGTTTAGCTACTGAATGTATTGCAGTTAATTACATAAGCACGATATTCTCTTTTACATACCTTCTCATTCTATTTTAATTGAGACAAACGTTAAAGTAAATAATTAAACAAAATCTCATTTTTATACTTATTGGACTGACCTTAATTGAAGGTGGCTGACGACGATTTGTGGCTTATGTTATCCTGTTGAAAGTTAACCAAATTTAGTGATCAGGAAAATGTCGTGACTACTCGAACTGATATATGGATTGGATTTCCAAAGACTTGGTTCATAAGCAAAATAATTAGAGTGACAATTTGGGTGAGAACGTTAATTTTCTTAATTTATGCACTGGCCTTTTTTGTATATTATTTGAAACACCACGTCAAACAGTAATGTTTGATAAAAAGGTTACCTGGATGAATGACAAAATAACAATTTTCCAATATTGATCAGGAATGTATAGACAAATGTTCGAAATAAATGAGCGGCACGGGTTTCCCTTCGCCAAAACGTTGCCACAAATCTCTTAACAGCAAGGATCCGCTCCTCGTTTCAAGGTTGGCTGTATTAGTGTTGCGTCGTACCCAATGTGGAATACATTAATCAGTTAAACAATTAATCATTATTTATGAAACTGCGGAGGAAATGCTTCTGTAGTGCAATAACTAGTTACCTGTAGTAGAAGGTGTTCATTGCACTACCATACATAGAAACTATAACGACTGCATCCATACCCTCAAATCCATGTATATGGATATCTAATCCAAGTTAGTTGTCATTGATAGATAATATTTATTGATAATATTCATCAGTGCCATGATCAGCGAGTCATGCCCTCTCTGATTCATTATCCCAACAGGATGGGTACACTGATACAGTGATACAGTGACACAGTGAATACAGTGATACATTGATAGTGAATACAAGGATCAGAAACTAAATAAGGAAACAGCGCTAAGAATAGGAGGAAATTCAAAAAAGAAAATACTCGCGTCGGACTGATCGTTATCGAGGTTGGTTTTACAAGGATGTGGTCAGTCGGACATGTGACTGGCTAAAATATATACAGATATGAACTACACAACTCTAGTATTTTAGAACAAATTTTGAAAACTTCATAATATTTAAGAAGTAATTATTAGATTTATATTTTTCTGACTTCTTTTATGTACAGAAAATAAAATGAAACGGCCCCCCCAAAAAATACAAAAAGGTGAGTATCGAGTTAGCATGATGGTATCCCCGCGGTTTGACCGAGGCCGCCCCGACGAGGATAGATCCAATGCTTTAGGCTCATAGGAAAGATTCGATATCAACCCACCATGCCACGGCTCACCCGGCAAATAACACTAAACCTTAACTACATATGTCAATATCAGCGGCAGACATCGTGTTGTGCAAGACCATTCGGTATCACTCGGCCGCACTCGACAGCTTTCGTAGCAATCCGATCGATCATTGATAAGAATGTTGGCTAAAGCCACTCGCATTAATACTAGCACCACCCTTGGTACACGGGAGGTTTTTGTTAAAACTGAAGATAGTAACTGTGGTTAGCAACGAATAATTCCAGGAATGTCTTTAGCTTGTTTACATGAAAATGTTGAAAGACGAAGTGTTGTGAATGAAGTACAAGATCCCTACGAAACGATCACGAAAACATTTTCCTTTTTCCCTTTCCTTCCTTTTTTATTAAGCACTGTTTCCTTATTGAGTTTCTAAGCCCTGTATTCACTGTATCAATGTTCCACTGTATTCACTGTGTCATTTATCACTACAGCAAGCATTCACTGTATCACTGTATCAGTGTACCCATCCTGTTGGGATAATGATTCAGAGAGGTCGTGACTCGCTGATCATGGCACTGACTATCAATAGATCATATTTATCAATGACAACTAATTTAAGAAAGATTAGATATCCATATAAATGAATTTAAGCGTATCAATGTCGTCGTTATAGTCTCTATGTATGGTAGTGCAATGACCATTTATTTCGAACATGTGTCTATACATTCCTGATCAATATTGGAATATTGTTATTTTGTCATTCATCTAGATAATCTATATATCAAACATTACTTTTGACGGGGTGTTTCAAATAATATACATAAATTCGGGATCAGAACTTAAATTAAGAATATTAACTTTTTCACACAAAATGTCACTAATGATTCTGCAAATGAAACCCTTTGAAATATCAGTTCGTGTAGTCACGACATTTCCTTGATCACTAAATTGTGTTAACTTTCAACAGGTTAAACATAAGCCACAAATCGTCGTCAGCCACTATCAAGGGCAGTCCAAAAAGTATGTATAAAAATTAGATTTTTTTCTGAATGTTTACTATAACTTATGTCTCAATAAAAATATAATGAGAAGGTATGTAAAAGAATATATCGTGCTTATGTTATTAACGGCAATAGGTTCAATAGCTATACCCTCCTTATTAGACCTTCAGCATACGACTTTACGACAGTCAAAGGTAAATTGAAAATTTATAAAAAGGTGAGTGTCGAGTTGACATGGTAGCATCCCCGCGGTTCGACCGAAGCCGCCCCAACGAGGATAGATCATATGCTTCTGGCTCATAGGAAAGATACTTGTATCTACCCACCATGCTGCGGCTCACCCGATTGACTTACACAAAACTAAGCTTAATAACTACAGGCTTGTCAGCCATCTTGTTGTGAAAGACCACTCGGAAACACTCAGAAGTAATCGACTTTAACAGACGGATCTTCCTTCCAATGATCGCCTCTCGCCTGGGCCCCGTTCCACAAAGCCAACTCAGCGCTCAGGTGATTCTAACTCGCACATATGTCACATGATATCGGAAGTCAACGAAGCGTTCATACAATCACCATGCAATCAATATTTTTATACATCATCAGAAAGAGGGTCAATCTTCAG
Organism: Haliotis cracherodii; assembly: GCF_022045235.1. Lineage (NCBI taxonomy): Eukaryota > Metazoa > Mollusca > Gastropoda > Lepetellida > Haliotidae > Haliotis > Haliotis cracherodii. Next base: position 64,658,337 of record NW_027266286.1, read on the forward strand.
TTCAGTTAAACAGAAAGTATGCTTTAAATCTTCAGAGAAAAGGACACGTATCTCACAAACTTACAAGATAAAACATAAGCACATGATACGACATATGTTTACCTTTGAGTGTATCGCGTACATAACGTGCGCATGTATGCAATCACATCTTCCCAGTGCCGCTCCAAAACAGCAAGTATCAACTACAGGCAGAGACCCAGAGTTGCAGCTGAACAGGTAGTTTACTAGTATTTGAGTCGAACCTCAGACACATGACACATCTGTCAGCATACGTGATACATCCATATACAATCAGGGAGAGACACTTGAAAACAACACCACATGGAGTTAATAGGATTTGATTTGGTTTGGTTTGTTGTTTAACGCCGCACTCAGCAATATTCCAGCTATATGACGGCGGTCTGTAAATAATCGAGTCAATAATAATAATATAATCAAGCTGTGTACTTAACAAAAGAAAAAAATAAGTATCATTTAGACATGTGTTTTAATGTTGGTTTTACCAGGTTGTGGCCTCGGACATGTTATTGTGTAAACAATCCACAAAAATGAGCTCCACACATCTTCCATTTTAGGAAGATTAAAATAAAACATTCATGAATTTTATCGAAGAAATTATTGGATTTCTTATTTTTGTGAATTCTTTTATATAGAGAAGAGAAATAAAATTCTCTGTTTTCGAGATCAACTAAGACAAGGAAAGACATGACCAAGGGAGGCAACTTGCGACGCCTTCATAAGCTCCAGTAGGCCAGACATCTATACACGAGCAAGGGAACAGGCGAGAGGCGCGCAATGGAACGAAGATCCGTCTGTAATAGGCGATTATCTCCGAGTGTTTTCGAGTGGTCTTTCACAACAAGATGGCTGACAAGCCTATCGTTATATGGCTTAGCTATGTGTAGGTTTGTCGGGTGAGCCGTAGCATGGTGGGTTGATAAAAGTATCTTTCTTATGAGCCAGAAGCATATGATCTATCCTCGTCGGGGCGGCTTCGGTCGAACTGCGGGGATGCTACCATGTCAACTCGACACTCACCTTTTTATAAATTTTCAAGTTACCTTTAACTGTCGTGAAGCCGTAAGTTCTGATAATTAGGAGGGTGTAGCTACTGAATGTATTGCAGTTAATTACATAAGCACGATATTCTCTTTTACATACCTTCTCATTCTATTTTGATTGAGACAAACGTTAAAGTAAATAATGAAACATAATCTCATTTTTATTTTTATTGGACTGCCCTTGATAATGGCTGACGACGATTTGTGGCTTATGTTAGTTAACCTGTTGAAAGTTAACAAAATTTAGTGATCAAGAAAATGTCGTGACTACTCGAACTGATATATCGATGGGATTTCCAAAGACTTGGTTCATAAGCAAAATAATTAGAGTGATATTTTGGGTGAAGACGATAATTTTCTTAATTTATACACTGGCCTTTTTTGTATATTATTTGAAACACCTCGTCAAACAGTAATGTTTGATATATAGGTTATCTGGATGAATGACAAAATAACAATTTTCCAATATTGATCAGGAATGTATAGACACATGTTCGAAATAAATGAGCGGCACGGGTTGTCCTTCGCCAAAACGTTGCCACAAATCTCTTAACAGCAAGGACCCGCTCCTCGTTTCTAGGTTGGCTGTATTAGTGTTGCGTCGTACCCAATGTGGAATACATTGATCAGTTAAGCAATTAATCATTATTTATGAAACTGCGGAGGAAATACTTCTATAGTGCAATAACTAGTTACATGTAGTAGAGGGTGTTCATTGCACTGCCATCCATAGAAACTATAACGATTGGATCCATACCCTCAAATCCATGTATATGGATATCTAATCCAAGTTAGTTCTCAATGATAAATAGAGTTTATGGATAGTCAGTGCCATGATCAGCGAGTCATGCCCTCTCATTATCCCAACAGGATGGATACATTGATACAGTGATACAGTTATACAGTGAATACAAGGGTCAGAAACTAAATAAGGAAACAGCGCTAAGAATAGGAGGAAATTCAAAAAGGAAAATACTCGCGTCAGACTGATCGTTATCGAGGTTGGTTTTACCAGGATGTGGTAAGTCGGACATGTGACTGGCTAAACTATATACAGATATGAACTACTCAACTCTCCTTTTTTAGAACGAATTTTGAAAACTTCATAATATTTATAGAAGTAATTATTAGATTTATATTTTTCTGACTTCTTTTATGTACAGAAAATAAAATGAAACGGCCCCCCAAAACTACAAAAAGGTGAGTATCGAGTTAGCATGATGGTATCCCCGCGGTTTGACCGAGGCCGCCCCGACGAGGATAGATCCAATGCTTTAGGCTCATAGGAAAGATTCGATATCAACCCACCATGCCACGGCTCACCCGGCAATTAACACTAAAACTTAACTACATATGTCAATATCAGCGGCAGACATCGTGTTGTGCAAGGCCACTCGGTATCACTCGGCTGCACTCGACAGCTTTCGTAGCAATCCGATCGATCATTGATAAGAATGTTGGCTAAAGCCACTCGCATTAATACCACGACAATCCCAGTACAACATCCCCACAAGTAGATCGTGAAGAACTTTTAATTTCTTATTTCCGAGGTCTTTTTCCATAGTCTCCGACCCTTGTATTCACCGTATCATTGTATTCACTGTATCATTGTATTCACTGTATCAATGTATTCCCTGTGTCAATATGTTTAAATTTACTGTAGTATTGAATTCCATGTATCATTCTATTCACTGTATCACTATATTCACTGTATCATTATATTCACTGTGTCATTGTAGTCAATGTGTCATTTTATTTATTATATCAGTGTCTTCACTGTGTAAATTGCATTCACTGTATCGCTGTATTCACTGTATCATTGTATTCACTGTATCAATGTATTCACTGTCATTGTATTCACTGTATCAATGTATCCACTGTATCATTGAATTTACTGTATCACTGTGTCAATGTTTTCACTGTGTCAATGTATTCACTGTATCATTGTATTCACTGTATCAATGTATTCACTGTATCATTGTGTCAATGTATACACTGTGTCAATGTATTCACTGTGTCAATGTATTCACTGTGTCATTGTAATCACTACATCAAAGTATTCACTGGCATTGTATTCACTGTATCACTGTTTTCACCGTATTCACTGTATCATTGTATTCATCGTATTCACTGTATCATAGTATTCACTGTATCATTGTTTCTATCTTTAATACATGATTATTTTCTGTTCCTGCCCAACCTATCTCTCGTCGATGGAAGTAAGCAGATCCCCCTCGAAATACCTGTCTGTAAAGTGTCGTATGTCTGACGTTGCAGCTCCAGCCCAATAGCTGTTACGGCGACTGACGTGTGTTACGTTACACGTTACGACCCCGCCTAGTGTGTCTGTGTGTCAGGGAATCTAATACACAGGCAGACTGTCTGTATCGCTGCAGGAGACCTCCAACACCAGACGACCATCATGATGGCTGACACTCCAGCATCTCGGTTTCATCTTCGAGTAACACACAAATTACCCAATTCCTCGCACCTCTCATTACCTCACTGACCCGTAATTACCACAGACTTTAATCTAGGTGTAACAAGTGTCACCCCTTCAATGCACGCGTGTAATACTACCATCAATGCACGCGTGTGATACTGGGCAGGACAGCGGATGAAAGTAGCACGAGTTATCTCCCCTTGTGAGTGAACTGATGCAGAAAATGGCCTAACGGAAGCATTGTCTACGTGTCGCCTGAAGACACACTCTGAAGACAATCGTTGTGGTCAGGCAGCGTTGAATACGGCGACAAGAGGGCGATGATGTGCTGATCGCATTAAGGGAACAACACAAACAGATACAATCTTGATCCCGAGTGGGGCGCCGGGGGCGGTCGTGTTGATACTGTCGTCGGCGTAACTGACTGTCCCTCCCAAGTATAAGTGGTGGTTGTCCCCCTCCTTTTCCCACCCCCGGGCAGTTCTCAGCTTCTTGTTAACATCCCAGGGAGGTGACAATCCAACTAATGTATTTACATTTGTTTCTCTTCCACAATTAGTACTTGAGGCTATGTGTGATTAGATCCAACACAAGGGTGATGATGTATTCTACATTCAACCGTGATCCGCTCCCGCCCACTTCCCATATACTGAGGTAAATCTATAGGTATGTCGGATAAATATTGGCCGATCAGAGCTTCAGATGACACTTCCAAAGCCCAAGGAGATTTATTTATTGTGGAGATGATTTCCGAAAGAAAGATTAGCGAACAACTCACAGAAAGCCGATTTGCGTATTTCTGCTTTATACAAAGACATAGTTAATGAGTTCTAATATTTGTATTTAATTTCTAATATGAAACTCCGATATAAATCGACACATAAATTGTAGGGCAAAAGAAAGGATACACCCATGTTTAATGGTGGCTAAAATAAAACAAACAAGAAATGGTTATTCGATGGTGATGTATATGAGACAGGTATCAAAGTTGAGATTTGAACCCTCAGCTTTCAGTGTTTTGGAGACTTTTTACAGTGAAGTAACGTTTGTAAATTTTTGATGAATCTAATTTTCAAGTGTGTACTTTCTTTTCTTTTAAATAGACGATAGTCGTATATAAATAATATGAATTCATCTACAGTAAACTACGTTTATAACGAACACGCTTATAACGAATTGACGGATATTACGAATTGTTTTTGGCCCCGTCCATTTGCTGTATATGGGCTGTATATATGCGTATAACGAACTACGATTATAACGAACTAAATCTGTGGTCCTTTTAGTTCGTTATAGCCGTAGTTTACTGTGCGTATTAAATTATGCTTGTTACGTACTTGAAATGTTTGTACTTCTTAGTCGCGACATAGTTTAAAGATTTCCTATCACGACTTGACATAATCTTCAACCCTTACTGGCTCACTGTATTTCAATTGATACAGGTTATAATACTGAGTCCTATGTTCCTGATGATAAAGCGTTTTAATAATTACATTTGATGGTTTAAAGAAGCCTTTAATCATATGGATTTACAATCTGAGTAGCTGTTGGTTTCATTGCTGTGCTGGAAAAGGTAACTAACTTTTGGAGTTCATATCTAAAACAAACTCGACAACAGAAAATTATATGAATGGCATCGTATTGATCAAATCGTTAATTGTTAAGTTTCATTTCCACCAAGAAGCGTTTCCAAACGTTTTATCTCTTAGTTCACCGATACGGTTAACCGACAGGTTTTTTTTCAAGAGGTGAAAACCCTAAAATTTGTCGGTTTGTTTGACCCCTTTGTATGACCATACATTCCACTATATATTGGCGGGCAACACAGCAGTGGATGTCTTGAAATGTATCATTCGGCACCACTCGCCCCTTTCCGTAACCTGCAAGAGGAACTCGTCACCCTATCGATGAACGTATGTGCGAAAATACAACAAACCAATCAGAATGCGCGTATGACAATTTCTTCGGTCAAAGAATCCCTCAACATTATTTTTTTTATATTTACATATGTCTTGCATCTAAGAATAAACAAAAGATACAGTTAAATGTGTTCAGTCATACTGTATAATACCGAACGTCCCCATGTGCTTTAATTTGCACCTGAAATATATAAATATATGGGGCAATATACGTGAATCATTACGCAACGAGCTGACAATTCTTTAACTATGCCCTTTTGCGCTTAGACGGAGCCTCGTCGCAAAAATTGCGGCGAGAGGGGCACGAGTCGCTATTCGGCTCGTCCCGGAATAACACGAGTTGGTCACGAAAGGCAATATATTACTCCAACAAACAATAGGCGGGCCTAATGATATATTGTTTATGCTTTTGTGCATAATATTTGTTGTCTAAAACATGCCAGTTACTGTAGCATTTCGTCTTTGATTAAATAGCTCACAATACCCCATGCCACCCACCAACCCCACAACCCAACTATACCCGTCATGACCCTCCCACCCCTACCCCACCCCTTACCTTACCTCTCCCACCCCACACCTCATCTTCTACATTATACACACAGCACATGCCTAGGGTTTTGCAATTCTTCATTCATTTTGACGTGAAAACCTTCTCTATGATCACGAAACTGTTTTTATTCAGAGATATCATTTACAAAAATATTCAATTCACATATGCAATCCTAGATATACATAACGGATTTTATGGGTTTTTTTTATAATTATTGACTTAATTAGGTCAAAACATCACATAAGTATTTGTTTAACATTTACCCCAAGAAAAACGTTATATGTACCACTTACTCTTTACTTCCAAATCAAACAGCCATTAATTGAAATCATGCCCTTTTACTTATCTCACGAAACACAATTGATTTTGTCTACAAACATAACACGGGCGCTTGTGAATGCATTTTGAACTATTCACAAAGAGCTGTAACCATTTGATTTTGTTTACAAACATAAAACGGGCGCTTGTGAATGCATTTTGAACTGTTCACAAAGAGCTGTAACCAATTGATTTTGTTTACAAAATGACATACCCTTATTGAAATAGCAAACCGATATCGATGATCTGATTACTTGTTTTGTAGCAGTTTCCTGGGAACAGTTATTTAACTACCATTTCAGCTGCTTCATCCCCGTGGCATCATCACACAGTTGTGAAGACATAAGAGTTGCTGTACCAACTTTCAGCGGGTATCCTGGGTTTGTTAGACATTTATCAAATGAGATCAATATCATGTGTAGACTTGTTTTGAAAATGAGCCGATGTACGAGAAATATGACAAGAAGAGGATGCATACTATTTTCCATGTGCAAAGATACCCAAATACACAGCCATGCTTTACTAGTTCAACTGCAAATGATTGTTGCGAATTGCTAATCTAGTGGGCGATGATATCATTTGTACGATGTGTACCGTGAAATTGCATTTTCAGAGAAAGAATCCCTTTATTATACATATAAACCTGATTTTCTTTACAATGTCCATTCGAGCAATGCATGCCTGACGTAACGAGAGAATTGTCAGACGTAATCATGTCAGTTGTGTTGCATCTCGCCTTCAGCACGGACGGGGTTAATATATCCAGCAGCAGATCTACATCTGTATCTATTATGCTGACAAGTCATCCCTACACGTCTACATCTCGGTCCATTGTTACTCCCTTTGTCCGGGTTAATGAACATGCGCTTCTGCCTTTTGTCAATGTTGTTAAATTAACATCCACCAGCGTTAGACATGTGTATCTAGAACTTCAGCCCCCCTCCCGGCGCAGCGAGGACAAGAGAGGATGTCCTCGGATTAATGTCCTCTGTGTGTTCTGACAGAGATAGTATCTGCCGGCCATGTTTCATGTCTTCATCTCAACCGACAGATGGCGTTTCAAGCCTTAAGCTATGACCATTAATGTTGCAAGAAATCTGAATACTTGTCTTTTATTTAATGTAATTTGGTTTGATAAAATCGTTTTGCAATTAGATGTAATCCATGCGAGGAATTCGTTTGAAGGCAATAACATAAACACGTGCAATATTCACAGGAAAAAATAACAATACTGAAATTGATAACTTTTTTATTGAAACTCTTTGTAAAAACAGTTCAAAATGCATTACCTCTGTCTGTGTTCTGTTCGAAGACCTTAATTCATCTCATCTGTATCATATTTGATTCGCTAACCATACCGCCCCTCTCTACCGTAGTATACAGAGGGATGTTTTATTTCTTAAACGAAAACGTCTGATAATGAAGGGTGGAATAAGTTCAAGTGCATAAACTATGTAGTTTTTTTACTTCAACACAGCCCTTCTGGACGTTCATGCATCAAGAACGCACAAACCATCTCGTTTGATAATCATTTTCTCTTTCCGAAAGTCACAATAAGTTTTCCCTATTTAAACTTAATACAAGATGCGTTTTTTAGGCTGGCTCTTTTATGGACATATATAATTAGTATGAGCTGCGTAACTTTTCCAGGTGTATATGATATTTTGCTTACTTGGAAAGTTATATGTTCTCAAAGACCAAAGTTGATTCAACTGCTATCTGTGTAAGGAACAATACAGTCGTCATGACAGGCGAGACTATCTATATATCATAATATGCATTTAGGTAAGAAAAACGTGACCCGCCTCTCATCTTAGACAGCTGCACGTTATCAAAGGGGTGTAAATAACCAGAATCTTCCGCAGAACTTCCTACACTTTCCAGGCTGAATATTAATTTTAAACCTTGAATTCTTGTAAATTTCATTTCGAGAAAAAAATATTTGTTTAGAAAACATATAATGTCCAGATTTTGTTCAATAAAACCAATAAATCTTAAACTTTAAATACAAGCATAATATGATGAATTAAAACTGGACCCTGTTATATACCTCTGTTATGTATCTGGGTAATATATCTCTGTTATATAACAGTAACATTTGTACTGTTATCTAATCTAAATCTAATTCTTCTTCTAAAAAGACGTCATGTCGCTTGGCATGTTTACACGTCTGTTTATTTACAATCATGCACATGTATAGATAAATATATAGTATAGATGCAAGTGATGGAACGCCGGATCGGGTGGTCAGGCTCGCTGACTTGGTTGATGCATGTCGTATCCCAGTTGCATAGGATGTCAACCACTGGATTGGTCAAGATTCGATTATTTGCAGACCGTTGTCATTTTGCTGGAATATTGCTGAGTGCGGTGTCAGACCACAAACAAGCTTCATCAGGATGGTGTTCATTAAATGATTTGGACACGTTGTGAGTGGATGTGGGTGGTGATGGAACTGTTAGGGAGGGGGGGGGGGGGAAGTGGTAATAATTTATTCGAGTACCTCTGCGCGTTACAATTATATGGATTTATACATCGTGTATGATGAAAGTCTGCAATTTATAAACACACATTGATTATTCTATATCCCGTAAGCATAGCTCTTGTATAAACGTTATATTTCCACTCTTATCATCTGTTTCCAGATATAGGCATTTAGTTATGATCCCTGGTGAATTAGAAGAAAAAACGTAGATTTTTTTATGATAAATCTTAAATATTGAATGGGTTTCTGGTATGATGCGGTGGACGATATTGACATACTTGATGACGTCACCTATTGGGGTCGACTATTTATTTCCAAAGATTAATAATGTTTGATAAAAGATGAATAATTATGATATCAATAAAATCAATGAAAGGTGATCAGCCCACTTAACATATTTGTGTCATGCTGAGTGATCAGAATTGAAATTGACCCTTAAAAATACACGTTCATGCAGCTAATTAATCCAATTTTCAAGTGTAAACATTCTTTTGCCCGGCATGTTATTTTTGTAAAACGTGTCACAGAAGCATATACATGTATGTGTTATGTGTTACAATGTTTAGATATTACTGTGTCATGTACATGCATACACCGCCACAGTATTTTTTGTCTTTTTTTACGAGGAGGCATTTCCAGATTAAACTAAACCAAGTCTAGTTTCATTGATTCCATATGAAAACAGCAGGAGAAAAAATATAATTATTTTAAAGAACTGTTTTCATTGACTAAGCGTTATTCTAGGAGATTCCAGGTTGAAAGAAGTACGCCATATCGTACAGGCCACAACAGTGGGTCGCTGTATAATTTGTCTGATAGTTTACCCTCAACGGCGTCAGTTATTGCACGTGTTATCAGCCATTGGTTTGTCAGATCTGATTATCACCAGGGCACCACGACACGGCTGCGAATACAATAAAACACTCTCCCCAAACATCCATAACTGTCTCTGCGATTTCTCCCAATGACGCTACCTCTACTCTGAACTCAATTATTTTTCGGAATTTATTATCTTCCGAGTTAAATATAAAATATGTTATTAATACCATTTATACTCCTTATTTTAAGATAAACTAATACATTTTAACTTAATTCACACCATAAACTATTATTGCATAAAAAGTGTTTACTTCTAAATCAAGATGACGCATTTGTATGTGTGACAAGTACGTTATCGCTGTCCTGCTGTAGATGCGCGAGATGGTAACAAACTGACAATGAATACCACACCAACAATTGTAGGGCTTTTTCCACTTAAAAAGACGTAGAGTCAGGGCCTAAATAAAAACAAAACTGCAATAATATATTTTCGGAATATCTTCGAATGAATTAATTCAAATGAAACGCGCTGCGTGAAATGTTTTCTCTTATTAAAACGTTCACAAGTTTCAGTTTATACTGCCTATGATTATTTCATGAATCAGATTAATTCGACTTTCGTTAAATAGTGGGTCGGTAGGGTTGTGAAATAGTGGGTCGGTAGGGTTGTGAAATAGTGGGTCGGTAGGGTTGTGAAATAGTGGGTCGGTAGGGTTGTGAAATAGTGGGTCGGTAGAGTTGTGAAATAGTGGGTCGGTAGGGTTGTGAAATAGTGGGTCGGTAGGGTTGTGAAATAGTGGGTCGGCAGGGTTGTGAAATAGTGGGTCGGTAGGGTTGTGAAATAGTGGGTCGGTAGGGTTGTGAAATAGTGGGTCGGTAGGGTTGTGGAATCCGTATATCAATTGGTAACAATGTATAAAACAACCCAAGTGAAAACACTCGTCTGGCCTGTTTCAGTAAATCTTCCTCAAAGATAAAACAAATTTCTCTTTTTCACCGTTTTACACCTTTTATGTACAAAACCTATCTTTAAAAAACGGAACAGAAAGTCCCGTTACACACATTATTGTCTTTCCTTTCGGTCAGAATAATATGGTTTCAAAAAAATGCGACAAAAATGTTCCATACTCATAAGAATTCTCTGCCAAAAGCAGAGTCGATTGTACGATTCTGACTATATCATGAGCATGTGTTTATGAATCAATATGATACCAGGTGTTCGCCCAAGGTGCCGTTCACCTGGTAAATACACGGAAACATAAGGTTGAAGTCAAAATAGGTAATTGCATCGGACATCACTTCTGTCACTGATGCATCAAACTTTGAATGTCTGCTTTTTGAAGCTTTACTGAGGCGTTGAATATAACCCTGATCAAACAACTTTTGAACAAGAGTCTTATGGCGCTCTTTGGAATTTTCGTCGAAAGAACATGCTTGAAAGGGCATGTAGGTGCTGGAATATTTCTCAATATAAAGGGGAGGTTGATTGTTTTAAAGATGAAGTCATAGTTAGAAACATTTGTTGTCTCTCATGCAAGTCCTGTATTGACTGTGATTCAGAATGATGACGACAATCTGCCCAACACGGACTTGAGAGTCATCCAATTAACACGGATTCGACATTCATTGACATTTGAATAACGTGTGCATAATTATTATCGATTAAAATGAAATATAAAAAAAACACATATTTAACAAAATATAATGTAAGTTTATTCTGCATAGTATCAAAATAACAATAAAATTTTATAACAATCAGGCACAAAATACATACCATTATATGCATTCAAAACTGATAAAACATCATGAACACATTTCCTCTAGAACGTCACGAAGAGAAGGTCAATGTAGGCACTAGTTGGCAACTTTTACAGTTTATCGCTTTAAAGTGTTCATTGTGTAACGAAACCGCCGACGTCTACGACGCAGTAGCCCATGAAACAACACAACGTACTCACTGAACGCCTCGTTGTTGCTGGTTCGCCTTACACAGCTTGTGAATCAACGTCCTTGACGTTATTCAACGTCATCACTTTAGGACATTTTACTCATAATAAAATAGCGTCTAATAAACGTACTCCAGTCTCAAGACTTCCATCCCTCCTTGTTATGACGGTGGGGTTGTGGGTGGGGGTGAGGCTTCACTTGACACTCGGGGCACGCACAGGGGAATCCCGGGACCCCAGGGGCCTGGAAAGCTGCTGTCGGCAGGGTGAGGTGTGGGTGGTGGTAGGGCGATGCTAACACGTGGCGGGCAGGGTCCACCGTGGGGGTGAAGTGAGGGGGGATCCCCAGGGGTGGAGCACTTCTCTGCAGAGACAGGTCTTGAACGAGTTTCCTCATCTCCTCCAGTGAACGCGTCAACATCACGATGTAGTTCCTCGCAAGCAACAACGTCGACATCTTCGACAGCTTCTTCACCGTGGGGCCATGTGAGTATGGCATCACTTGCCGCAGACTGTCTAACGCCGAGTTGAGGTCGTGCATTCGCTCACGTTCCCGGCTGTTGATGCGGAGACGAACGTCCTCGGGAACACGTGACCTGGATGCGTTCATGTAGGATTCATTCGACAGCGGCGACGTCAAACCCTCCGCCTTCGCTTCCAACATCTCCAACGTGATATTGTGATCATACGCCGATCTGGTAGTCTTATCCGTGTTCATATCTTGATTGTGAAACTCCACGTCTATAGACGAGTCGGACAGATCGCCGGATCTATCCTCACTGGGTTCGAACCTGTCGACCGACTGAGCAACAACCTTCGCAGAAGACATGATCAAGATGTGTACGGTGGAGTCTCTAGCAGTGTTCTGATGGGGAAAACAGTCGGGGCTGCTCTTATCTCCTCATTCGAAGCCTCCTAATGACCGGAACAATGGTCTCCCGTGATGCACCTCTCAATTCTGACTTCTTCACGGTCTCTTGATCTGATGCGCCAACGCGCCTTTTAAAACTCGCATCATAATACCTGTCAATCGCAGATAATTGCTTCCCCCTCAGGCTGCAAACAAACCTGCACAATGGGCGCTCCCCAGTGCCTTCTGGGAGGCAACATGATCCTAGTACACCTCCCCCGTGAGAACAGCGATCCTTCCTTCACGGAATAACTAGACAATATTGATAAAGTCTGCACATATCACTTCGAAAATTGGCATTAATTATAACCAATATTCATAGACAGGCAAACTTGAGCCTGGGTGGCCGAGCGTCAAAAATGTCCAACGTCAGATCTAAATATCAATCTGTAGCCAGTTGATATCGAATTATTTGTATCGGAACAAGAGAGAAAAATAACAACCAGAGCAAGCGATAAATGAACTTTTGGAAATTCATACTGCAAAACTGACTGACAACTTGAGAAGAGAGCGAGTAACAGCACGTAGTGATCAACAAAACATGGTGGGATTTGCCGAACGGTTCCCACCCCAATCAATTTCATTGCTTTTGTGGATTTTGCCTTTGCACGTTTTATTGACTCAAATAAAAAATGTCTTTTTAAAAAAAACAAATCTTGAGTGACAGATATATATTTTGTGAACTTATGAACTTGTGAGTTATATAAAGACATTATTTATATATTTTCTATACAGATTTGATTTCAGAACCATAGCGAATGTGGTCAAAATATTAAAAAAATGTTTCATGTAGTTTATTTAAATAATCTCTTAAATGTGGGGTTGGTCGTTAAATAAAAATGAATATGTGACAAGTCATTACATTTCTTCTCTTCACTCCGCCGTGATCTTGCTCGAATATTGCTATAAAGCGGCGTAAAACCATACTCATTCATTTCCCTTTACTTTGATGGGTTTGTTTTTTTTTATATGAGGTGTGACGTGCAGAACACGTTTTTTAAAACAATCTAACAAATGTCTCTCGTTAAAGTGCCTCTTAATATAATATGTATTCCAAGCTCACTTTTATGTCGATTGGTGTGTTCATCGATGGGTGCTATGATCATCTAGGAGTAGAACTGAGAAAACGAAAGTTTAAAGAAGACGATTGGCAAAAGCAGAAGCCGGAACTGTCATCAATTTGTTTAATTAACAAAATCAGAACAAGATACGAACTGCGTGCTAAACTGTCAGTGTCAGCAAAGAAAAGGCATCCGTCTAGTAAACAACACACGATGTTAAATCAATACCAAGGCGTAAGGTGACAATACATTCTAATATCCGTTGTCTACAAATATTGATAACATACCTCTATTCAGTATTATATCTTCGCTAATTAGTTTGCCTTCTCTACAACATTCAACAACCAACAAAGTAGCCGGGGGTGCTATCTGAACCTAAGAATCAGTTTTAGGGACAATGCCAACAGCACCGAGAAGTATAAGGGGACGGACAGATGGCCACCTATCCCCCAGGCTCTGTGACAGACATCACTGATCTATATCGCGTGGGGATGTTTAATTTCTGCGTGTGATGAGTTATTTAGTAACAGTTTATTTTTTATAAGTAGGATGAAACAAATTAAATTCTTCTACTTACAAAAGTAGCTATATATTGAAGCGATAGTTTTCTTTCTATTTGCTGTGATTTTATTGAAAGATTTTTTTATTTGAACAGTAATGCTGCTGAAGTTTTGTTTGTTTGTTTGTTTGTTTGTTTGTTTGTTGTTTAACGCCGCATTCACCAATATCCCAGCTATATGACGGCGGTCTGTAAATAATCGAGTCTGGGCCAGAAAATCAAGTTATTGATATCATGAGCATCGATCCACGAAGCGATGACATGCATCAACCAAGTCCGCGAGCCTGGCCACCCGATCCCTTTAGTCGCCTCTTACGACAAGCATAGTCGCCTTTTACGGCAAGCATGGGTTGCTGAAGACCTATTCTATCCCGGACCTTCACGAGTCGTTGCGAAGTAGTGAGTGAGTATGGTTTTACGCCGCTTTTAACAGCAATATCACGGCGGGGGACACCCGAAATGGGCTTCACACATTGTACCGACGTGGGAATCGAACCCGGGCCTTCGGCGTGACGAGGGAACGCTTTAACCACAAGGCTATCCCACCGCCCCTGTTGTTGAAGTACTACTTAGATTGCAATACAATCCCACTCGCACAAACATTCGTGGGGCTTGTAAATATTCTCACACTGTAGATCATAAATAGCCGTGTGACTAACTAATCGGTTGACATAGTAGCCTTCGTTGCAGAAATTCAACCACCAATACTATGGTGCCTTAAATCACTCGCGCACTTTGAAACTTCTATATAGTTCACTTGTTGTTACCCTTCCTGGTACAAGACATGGGTTGGAGGCTAAAACAAAGACTGGTCGGCTCGGAGTCAGTATACTGTGTCTGAGTAGTGTATCCATGTAAACTGCGGCATGGTATCCCAGTGGACTAGCACTATATAGTCCGGACTAACACAAGGTCACACACACGCACGAACGAACGCACGCACACACGCACGCACACACACACATACACGTGCATGCACATGCACCCATTTCACACACACACCCCTCACTCCCCCATTACCCCACAATACAACTCTCACTCAAAAAACTCAACGCAATAACAATACCCAGATCCCCACAGCCATCAAAACCCAATAGTTCATTCACATTCGATACGAGTTTGGTTTATTCCAACAAAGACGAAATAGATTGCTGTAATGTAACATTGATGGTGCTTCATATATTTGAATTGACGTCAATGATACTTTGAATTTAAGTGTCGTACAAATGGCGTACGTGTGGTGGATTTAAGTTATACACGAACACGTTTTAATTCACAAATGCTTCTTTTTTTATGGTTGGTTGGTTGGTTGGTTGGTTTGTTGTTTAACGCCGCACTCAGCAATATTCCAGCTATATGACGGCGGTCTGTAAATAATCGAGTCTGGACCAGACAATCCAGTGATTGACATCATGAGCATCGATCCACGCAATTGGGATACGATGACATGCATCAACCAAGTCAGCGAGCGTGACCACCCGATCCCGTTAGTCGCCTTTTACGGCAAGCATTGGTTGCTGAAGACCTATTCTACCCCGGATCTTCACGGTCTCTTTTTTATGGAATCAAATAAGAGATATTACAAAGTCAGGGATATATATTAAAATTCATGATTTCCTTGTAATTTACTTTACTTTATATCATGTGAAAAAGGCAGTCACGTGTCAACTGCCGTGCAAAAGAAAGTATACACTTGAACATTGGATCTTACCAAACTATTGCAAACGTTTTCAAGACGTTCCTTATCTGAAACACTGCATACTTCAGGTCCAAAACACAGCTATGATACCCGTATCAAATGCATCACCGTCGAACAACCAGTTCTTGATTATTTTCTCTATTTAGCCACCATCAAACATGGGTGTAAAACCCCCTGTCCGGCAGTTTATTAGAAAAGTACCAAAGACAGCATTTTGCGGGATAAAACCTGAAATGAATGATATATGTTTTCGATGTCACATTAAAAGAGTCTTGTTTGTCGTCATTTAAAAACAGATTGATTACGTAGAGATAATGTTTATTTTATTGTAATGAATAATCTCACAACATAACATTGCACAAGATGACAGGCGAGTTATGTTATACATGATGTGATCCACAGATTTTATGTTTAAATTAAATTGAAAACGAAGTTTATTTCTATAAAATACAGGGTCGGATTTTGATGAGAAACGAGATTATTTTATGTGTTCTTATGTCGTATAATAAAGTGGAACACGAACAAAATAACATTTTGAAAAAAATGCATTGTCATAGAAGAAAATAACAATACTTGATTTCTTTCAGACCCGCATCAGAAAACACAACGTTAACAAAACCGATTAATTCTACTATTTCTGTTTTAAGACAGAAATTAAATTTTCTTAACTGAACTGAACCGCATTTGTATATAGGCCGCAAAGCGACAACAGAGATAATAAAAAGTGTTGATTATACAAAGCTATGAACACGAAAACAATGTTACAATCTCATAAACATGTAATTCATAAACAGCGATCGGATCAGGTTAATGACACAAATTCTTAAAATTTGTGCAAACATTTATATATTCTTTCCAGGTTTAAACTATATCATGACTGTTACACAACATAGATGCTAGTAGTTTTCTTCATGTTCCTAAATCGTGGATCTTTAAAAAGCAATTTCATTTTAAACGAGTTAGGTTTAATATAATAATATTAATAATTATGAATCAGTTGTTTCATATTGTTTAACCGAGGTAGCATGTATCCCACTGGTAAACAATTGTTTCATCGCACCGCTATTTTGAACAGTTATATAATCACTGAAGCAATTGTTCTTATATCAGCCGCGGTAATTATAAGCGCTTTCAAAGACACGTCGTTGATTTTCCACATTATCATACGTTTTGTACTGTTATCAACCTCTCTGTGTTAACGTTTATTACCAAACATCCGACATACAACGTTTCTATGTCTGTCGTCGTTTTCATAAAATCTTTCAGAATGTCATTTCGTTACTTTTAAATCGCCGGGCAAGAGAAAGTACACGCTTGAAAATTGGATTAAACCAAAATATTACAAACGGTATCAAAACGTTACTCGGCTGACAACATTCGCCGAAACATTGCAGATTTAAGGTCCAAAACACAACCATCACATATATCACCTTCGAATGACAATTTCTTATTTGTCTCATTTTTAGCCACCATCAAACATGGAGGAGTGAGTGAGTGAGTGAGTATGGTTTTACGCCGCTTTTAGCAATATTCCAGCAATATCACGGCGGGGGACACCAGAAATGGGCTTCACACATTGTACCCATGTCGGGAATCGAAACCGAGTATTCGGCGTGACGAGCGAACGCTCTAACCACTAGGCTACCCGACCGCCCCTATAGACATTGTTAAATGTAAACGTTATCAGTAACTTTTCTGAAGCACACACTCACGCTCTATGAGAACTCGCACAGTTATGCGACGGATATGAGTCGAACCCGGGTCTTCGGCGTGACGAGCGAACGCTTCAATCACTAGGCTACCCGACCGCCACCAAACATGGAGGAATACTTTCTTTTACCCGAAAGTTTAATTCAAAACTGCCATAATCATATCTCACTTCGATTTTCCTTTGCCGACAGGCATTCATGACATAATGTCTGAATCCTGCCTGAATGAAAAGTGGTAGTGACTTGCTTGTCATCAGTGTGTTCTTAATAGTTTCCCCTTTCCTGATTCAAACCCATTTTCACTTTGACATTTAACTGACATTAATGAAACGCCACTGGGAAACAGAGTTCATTTGGAAGAAAAGTACTTTACAAATGAATCAGAAAAGAAAATTCCATCGGTCAGGCAATTACATTGACCTTCTGGAACGTAGGCTAAGTGCGACACGCATTCGTTCCTTAATACCAGCAGATTTACCTTAATTACCTGCTGACAAATGATAGGTTGTATTGCAGTGGTTTCCTGTTTAATTCCGAGGGAATTAAGTCGATTGTTAGGTTACGGCATGTGGAGTATCTGTATTAACCCTGTCCCCAGGTGGCGCTACGAGACAAACATATCCAGGACATACGGCGCGCGCACGTCAACAGATCTACACCAGGTACAGTAATTACCTGCTCGCGAGATTGGCCCGTTTACATCTGTTTGTCTGCCTCAGTGGGAGCGCCGCAACATGTCATCAAAATGATTCTCGTAATTATAGTGCATGTATAATCGATACCTCCAGTAACGAGTTTCACTTTCACGGGTATTAGTTATTTGACGCCTCGGTGGCCCGGGACCCACTTAGCCTTGACTTTTGCCCCGGGTCATGAGTCAGGGTCATGGTCACGGTCGTTCTCACACCTTTGGATCAGAACTCAATTTACTCTGTAATGAGGTGGTGATAGTATCGCGCCTCAACCAACTGGTCACCGAATGTTTGCTTAGATTAATATCTTACATCCACATGTCCACGGTCTTTCTTAGTATAGATCTACCGATGGACAGACTGAGAGGACGTTTGTGACTTAAGACAGGTAATTTGTGTCGGCCATTACAGAAGACGGGGAGAATGGGTCGTTGTTGACGTTGACGTAAGCATCCTTGACACGGCTTGTGTCACACATCTTCCCTTGTGGGAACAGAGACAACCAACACGGTCCTAGCATCAGACATACACACAAAAGATTGCCGCGCCTCTGCTGTAAGTCGGCTGAACGTATGTCACACATGGCGTAAAGATTAGCAGTTGTCTAAAGCTGTCGTCTGCACCGTCGGGAGTTATCGTCTGCTTGCACGTGTATTGCAGACGATATGGCGGGATAGTTCATTGTCACCGCGGGGTGTTATTGATAAATCTTGGCACATGATGGTTAATCCGATTTGTAAACCGTTCTCCTTTTACTCATCTCCGTAAAACGCGCACTGCACCGAATCACATATTGTAGCGAATGTTCTGAAGCTTTAATTATCACTGTTCGAAAGTAAGTATATGCAATTTAAATATATTCAGTTGACAGCAAAAACATGTGTGGTGTTTAAGCACTCCTCATCGAGATTCTCCAGTCAATTGGATTGTCCAGTCCAGACTTGATTATTTACAGATCGTTACAGATCTAAGTGTTTGGCATGCCTACAAGGTCTGTGGTGTGTAGGGGCGGTCGGGTAGCCTAGTGGTTAAAGCGTTCGCTCGTCACACCGAAGGCCCGGTTCGATTCCCGACATGGGTAGAATGTGTGAAGCCCATTTCTGGTGTCCCCCGCCGTGATATTGCTGGAATATTGCTAAAAGTGGCGTAAAACCATACTCACTCACTCACTCTGTGGTGTGTCCAGATATTTGACACAGTAACCAGATTTGTTGTGTTGCATCCAGATATTTGGTATTATGACTTGTTTTTGTTTCCATATATCTGTCATTTTGTTTAAACAAACTGTGACGGTGGCATTGTATCACGTTTTTGACATTGTATCTCGGTATCTAAAACAGAGTCGTAAATTTGAGTTAGTGGCTCTGAGGCGTTAAACCGTATTTCAGTGTAAGTTTGGCGTATGAGGGAATCCGAAGTGATACAGGCCTTTTTAGAGATACGAAACATGATCAGGACGAAACTGGGATTCGAACCCACGATCATATGTTGCTGGTTGGCCTAACGGACGCAACTCTGCCCTCTTGAGTCATAACAAAACCTGTTTGGTAATGTATGTATCATTTGATATCATATCTCCGGTGTTTGGCATTACACATCGGTGTTTGGAACATTATTCCTTCAGATAAACTGTGGCAATGTCATACTAGCCAGTTTGACAGATAATCACACAGTGAGGAACACTGGAATTGTCTGGCTTATAACAAGTTCATTTTGGCATTATTAACACGCTCTGTATGTTCTTGCTGTAAACAAACATGCTGACGTTATCAAGAAGATTGGAAGCAATATATCCGGATTCTCAATCCCCACATGACGTGCACACACATAAAGATAGACAAACACACATACAAACAAACTGTGAGCTAACACACACACACACACACACACACACACACACACACATTCATGCATACAGACAGACAGACAGACAGACACATATATACACATGTACTCACACTGTGGACCAACACACACATCGTGAACATGTACACGAGCACACACCTTGAACATGCACACAGAAACACACCACAGACAGACAAACACACATACATACACTCACAGACACGCACACACACAAACACACACTTACCACAGACAAACACACATACATACACACACACCACAGACAAACAAACACACAAACACACACACCACAGAAAAAAACATACATACATACATACATACATACATACATACATACATACATACATACATACATACATACATACATACATACATACATACATACATACACACACACATACATACATACATACATACATACATACATACATACACACACACACGCAACAAACACACACACACACACACATATATACACACAACAGACAAGCACATATACATACACACCTCACAGACACACACCACATACAAACATACATACATACACACACACCACAGACAAACACACATACATACATACACACGCAGACACACACAAGCACACATCGCACACAAACACACACTTACCACAGACAAACACACATACACACACACCCACAGACAAACACACATAAATACACACACACCACAAACACACATACATACACACCACAGACAAACACACATACACACATACAGACAAACACACACACATACATACATACATACATACATACATACATACATACATACATACATACATACATACATACATACATACATACATACATACATACATACATACCAAAGACAAACACATATACATACACACACACCACAGACAAACACACGCACCACTCACACGCACGCTAAAATACATACACACATACATACACACACCACAGACAAACACACACACCACAGACAAATACACACTACACAAACATACACACACGCCACAGACAAATATACACACCACAGACAAATATACACACACACCACAGGCAAACACACACTACACAAACATACACACACGCCACAGACAAATATACACACCACCGACAAATATACACACACCACAGGAAAATACACACTACACAAACATACACACACGCCACAGACAAATATACACACACACCACAGACAAATATACATACAGACAGACACACCACAGACAAACACACATACATACACACACCACAGACAAATATACACACACACCACAGACAATATCCACACACACCACAGGCAAACACACACTACACAAACATACACACCACAGACATATATATACACACGGCACATGCAAACACACACTACACAAACATACATACACCACTGACAAACACACATACATACATACACACACACACCACAAACACACACACACGCCACAAACATACACACACCACTGACAAACACACACACACCACAGACACACGCAAACACAGACACACACACACCACACACACCACACAAACACCCACACACCAGACACACGCAGACACATTGAACATGAACACACACACATGGTGGACATACACACAAGGACAGACACATACACCGTAGTCAAGCCAAATGTTCTATCAGTATATTTCAAAAACTGTCACTCATTGTTGCTTACTTGACATTTACTGGATGCACCAATCGTAGCATTGAAATATAATATCTATGTTTATGTTATAAATGTACATTTCTTTCACAACCTGCATATAGAATATCAAATGTGGATCGAATTTCCTGTCTTGGACAGGGGTTGTCATTTGTGCACAGCTGCTGATATTAGATTAAGGATGCACGTAACCAAATGTTTCACAAGAAACTTCTACAGTAACGTAAAATGAAAAAAATATAATTTTTTTTTCTGATTATAATAATATAAAAATAATAGTGTAATAATTTCAGACTTGCTGTTGAACTCGGGCGTCACAACATCCCACATAATGAACGTGTCTGCACTCTCTGTTTTTCGAAGGGACATAACCATGTTGAAGATGAATTCCATGTTCTTATGATTTGTGACCAGTTTTCTAGAGCAAGGAGAAACTCTTTTCCCAGGCGTCTCGTAACCCCTCCCTCTATTGGGAATTTTATAAGACTTATGTCAGCTGAAAACGAACAAATGACAAAAAGCTTAGGTAAATTTCTCTTCCAAGTCATGAACATTCGAACGGAAACACAGTGTTGAACGGTAAATCATTATTAAATCTACTCAGCATGCAAATATATATACAGTATATTTCCATTGTATTATGGGCCGGTGGCCTGAAGTGCCGAATATATTTGTCTGTCTGTCTGTCTGTCTGTCATTTCATGTACATGAGTGCTCAGACTCATCTTATAACAACGGTAAAATTACAAAGTATCGCTGGTTGCTTGATCATCAAAACTATTTCTATGTACAAGGTGTTAAACCGACCAAAGTGCTGCCCCAAATGGCTTTCACTTGAAATTATCTGTGGCTCATAGAGCATAACTGTTGATATTAAAGAACTTTACGTCTCTCGGTGGAAGGCCATGAGTAGTGCTGTTTACTTGATGGTTGTTGATATTTTTTTTAAACATCCAAAAATTACACAGCATCTTATTGTCATGACTTAATGGGTGTGTATACACAATGTCCTCCATCAATGGTGAATTCATACGGCCGTAGTAGTGACACGTGTCCATTTGTTGTATCAAGGTAATGAAATGAGACCGTTAATAACTCATGGACGTCAAATAAACCCTACTGCGTGCCCGAACATTGCCCTACCCCACCATTGCCAGAAATCGAGGCAGTGCGCAGCGCTGACGGCACAAGCTGCACGTCCAGCAAGAAACGTAACCGTTGGTCAGATGTAACCTGAACGTTCATTGGTCTCGCTGGAAGCAGGACTCTGCCTGATTCGTTGGTTTTGATAGCACCTATCGTGAAGCCGCCCTATGTATTAAAGAATTGACTTTCGCTTTGTGTGAGATCATTCGAGTAAGAACCTTCATTGAGTGAGGGCCAAACTGTATGAACGTCGGAGCTTACGAAAATAGATTCTTATAATTATATATCAATTCCTCGAAGGATGTAGATCTAGATCTATGCACAATTTTACTTAGTACGTGTGACTTCATGTTTACACTGACAGCCATACAACAACCAGCTGTATCCATTCGTGTTATTCCGGGACAAGCCGAATAGCGACTCGTGCCCCGCTCATGGTCATTTTGGCGACTGGGTTCAGTCTTAGCGCAAACGGGCATACCTAAAACAACTGTCAACTCGTTGCGTAATGGTTAACATGTATTTCCCCATATATTATATATATTTCAGATGCAATTTCAAGCATATCGGGACGTGCGGAATTATACAGTATGATTGAACACATGTAACTGTGTCTTTGGTATATTTTTAGATGCAAGACATATGTAAAATCAAAAATTATTTCTGAGGGATTCTTTGACGAAGAACTTGAAATCATGCGCGCATTCTGATTGGTTTGTTGTAATTTCGCACATAACATTCATCGATAGGGGGACGAGTCTTCTTGCAGGTTACGGAAAGGGACAAGTGGTGACGAATGCAGCTGTATCGCGGAATAAAGTAGTTCCTCAAAGTGAGTGAGTGAATAGTTATAGTCACACTGGCAATATTTTAGCCGTATCGAGACTAGATCAAGTTATACAGTAATAATACGTACTTTTAGGTTATAAAACCTGTCGACAAAGGATAGTAAAACAAGTAGATTATCACAGATTTATATTTTAAAACTAGTATGGAACTATAGAAGGATATCACTGTAAATAACAATACATTACAAAAAGCGGGCTAGAGATAGTTCCTCTCAAGGAGAGGTTACAAGAGCGTATGTATGCTTACATTGTTCTACAGTGACATCTTTTGTAGTTTGTTCACAACAAATATATTCCAATAATATCATTAGATGAGAAAGGTATGTTACGAACTATCCTGAGTAAGTAAGTCACAATGACAGCGCGTCGTAATACATTCACATCAAGTATAAGACGTCAAAATGGCCGAAGTTGTTAACGAACCTGTGTCAATTACAAGTGTCAGTCATCATTCATCAACTGGCCGATCATTGAAAGGTGATTACAAAGAGGTGTAAAATAAATGCTATGTTAAATTCATGGATTGCTGTAGACCATCGCTGTCACAAGATACGGATCAGGTAGGTACGACGATAGCTGGGATGTGCATTTCTTCGGTTTTGTTCACAAGGTTGGTTGGTTGGTTGGCTGGTTGGTTGGTTGGTTGGTTGGCTGGTTGGTTGGTTGGTTGGTTGGTTGGTTGGTTGTTCACTAGGATAGGCCGTTGCGAGGATATTCGTGATAAATCATGCAGTCAAACTCGCTGACATTTGACTGTATGCTAAAACACTGAGTTGAAAATTAAAGAGTTTAAATTATCAGAAACAACGTTTCTTTGTGTATTCGTGTGAGGGGTTTTCCCCGAGTTTTCCCCGGGAATGTAGAAGTAGTCCGTCAGTGTTTACGTCACTTCAAGCAAACAATCTCGTGAAAAACGTATGAACGTCAAACTGTGTCGTTCATACCTTAAGAACGTCAGTTTCGCGATCATTTGGCTGGCCTCTCGTTCAATGGAAAAGCCGTATATCGTGTAAACTTCACATTTAAAAAATGTCCACAGGTGATGGTGGAATCGTATTAATCATCATACCTGTCGCATGCTAGTCGTAAAGCTGGTTCTGATAATTAACGAGTGGAGATACTCTATTGACGGAAAATATGTGAAGCGAGCGGCTCCTACACTTGATGTAAAGCGTGCAACCATTGCGATCGCCTGTCCGACAAATGAATAATGTTGACCATTCATGTTGGATTTATTCATATATTTATAGAAATAAATATACATATCTGCATTCGTGTTTACACAACATGTCTCATCCAACTACAAGTCGCCATTCCGAACAACGAAACTTTGACTCAGTAACTGATAAGCATATGCACAAAGACTTCATGGATATTTATCCATTTCAGCCAGAGACAGAAATCTGTACAAACATTGATATAGATTTAACTAGCACTTTAATATCAGGACAGAAAAAGATAGTTCAATGCATGGCTCTCTTGAGCTTGGCACGTGCATTCTGGAACCACACTTGGGCAACTCTTCTTGGAAGACCCGCCTCTTCTGCGATCATCCCGAGGTCATTTCCGGTTGGGTTGGTGTCAATGTCGAAGTACTTCTGTAAAACAGCTACCTGGTCCTCGTTGAAGGCTGTTCGGAATCTCTTTGATTTGGGTCGGCAGGTGACACTCTCGTCGTCGGGGTTGAGGACGTGGACTCGGCAAAGTACACGGCCGTCGTGGATGGCGAAGTCTTCTCCTGTGGACAACTGTCTTTGACACATGCTGCATGAGAAACATGCAAGGTGGTACATGTTCTCTCCGGCCGATCTGACCCAATCTCCGGACTCGATGTTACGTAGACAGGAGCTACACTTGGTCTCATGGACGCGGGCGAAGTCTCTCTGGCAGAATATGTTACCGTCCTTGACGAAACAAGAAGAATGTCCACCAAGCGTCACCTGACACACACAGCAACGCAGACAGTGCTCGTGCCACACATGATCCCCAGCACGTAGATAGTACTGGTCAGTGATCACGTCACAACACGTGAAACACAAGGGGTCAGCGATGTTGAAACTAAGAGCGATGAAGTCTGCGGACTCTTCCAAGTCCGAGGAGAGGAGGTCATATGACATATCCGACATTGTAAAGGTATCCAGGAGGAGCTAGAGGAAGACTTGTGACGACGATAACGTGACGTGATGCTGAAATGTATGATGGAAAATGGTAAGCAGCCATTATTATATGCTAAGTTGACAGTTCAGAGTGAACGCGTATGCTTTGGTGACGCGTGATGACCGCTTTGACACGCTGTGACGTCACAGCGCGTGACACAGCAACACTTGCTGAGTGATAAGTATTCACATTGTTTTCCCCTGATGGTTAATTGATCACTTGACGATGAAGTGATTTTAAGCTTAGAACTTTCCAGGCTTGGAAGGTGCAGTCAGCCGCATCATAGCCAGCTAACAGTATGTTTTCAGAAAGCCGTTTGTGAAAGAATTATCTCATGATTGAAGTATTGACCTGATCTATCCCCAATGGCATCGATAAAACTCAATTGAATGAAAAGTATAGTATCACACACCCTGTCCTTACTGCAGTTAAGTCCCATTCATTATGTATATACTACTCAAAAGAAGTTAAAGAACAACCTATTCTTGTATATTACTGCAGTAAAATTGTCATGGCATCACAGATTAAAAATTGAAAATGAAATACATAAAAAATACCTCTTCATCGTTATCTTTATATGGCATTTTTATAGGCCATCGGCAACTGATGTTACATGCACTTACGGTCTTTGAATAACACATTAACACTATTTTTTCTCACTTGCATTGCATGCTACAAGCATTGTCAGATGTCTAAATTTCAACATACATCAGCATAATATATTTCTGTAAATAGTATTTAGTGATTAGTATTTCTTGTGGAAATCTGCATAAACTTCACAAAGAAGCAAAATGTGATACTAATTTTATCCATGGTTACAAACTTTACAAAACTTTGCAAAATCTTTCTTATCTTTTCTTATCTTGGTTTTGTTATTATATTATATACATAGTATGTATATATGTGTAGTATTGATTGATTACGATGAGCATAATGATAGGTGGTTAATCTAATAGTTCCTCATATAACTCAGATTGCTTTATGCTTTTTTACAATTTAGATATTGAAATTATATAATTTCCCTGACAGTATCACCTTACTGTTAATGTCTGAAAAACACTTAAGTGGCATGAACAAATGATAAAATAATATACAAAAAAACTTTCTGTTAAGTATTTTGGGTATCCAGCCCAAATTACATGTATATTTATGATAAACATTGATATGTAAGTCTAATTATGTATATGATTACAGTGCAATTAGACCATTTATTCGTTCAGTGGCACTATTTGCATTAGAAACATACCGTAAAGCAATACAGTGTACCTAGACAAGGAGAAATAAACTACAACAATGGCATCGGCACAGAATCACGATTTTCTCAACAGATCCGTGATATGCCAAGAAAAAAGACGCCAACTCAATAAAACAGCTTTATTACAAATAAATAGAGACAAATTATTTTATTGTTTCCTCACACACTAATCTTCATAAAATATTGTAGAAATTCATTGGTAATAAAATGTTTTAGTTGAACACTTTGTGTTATCACATCAATCCCCTTCTTGCAAGGGGGCCTCTGTCAAGGCCTTGATTGTCAATGATTGTTGATGTTTTCATCTTACTACGAAATGTGATCAGCTTGATTAGCCATCATCGGATTACGACACACGCTTATCACTGTGGTGTCAAAGAAAATGCCATCATGACCCTCTCGTTCACTCTGACGCGCAAACCTCACCATATTAAACGAGCAAGTGGAGACGATGTTTGTATTTTTCTTCTCTTGACTATTTCCACACAAGTCTTCCTCTAGTTCCTTCTACGCAGCTTCAGAATGTCGGACATGTCATATGACCTCCTCTCCTCGGACTTGGAAGAGTCCGCAGACTTCATCGCTCTCAGTTTCAACATCGCTGACCCCTTGTGGAGGGAACGAGTGTATCGCGAGGACGAGTGATTAGTGTTGTGACAAGCTCATCACAATGATTAGCACTTACCTGGTTGCTGACATTGTTTCATCAAACGTTACCGCGCTTTCATCACAGTGAGCAGAGCAATGACTATGTTTACACAGGTGATTACAGGTCTCGTCCGACGTTTTAATAAAGGAAAAACGTTAGACATGCATAAGGAACGAACGTTGAAGTTTTCGAATGGATGAACTATATTGAAAAAAAGAGCGTCCACTTCACAAATATTATATGACATATTCACAGATAGATTGAATAATTAGCTCCATTGATTTGATTATTTCTGTTTAAATGGGATTTATTAAAGTCAGATTGAAATGGTAATTATTTCGTCGTTTCTGTCCCAATTACATGTAGTTTTTTACAGGATGCATAGTTCTTGTTTTTAAATAAACGATTGGATCTATTTGTCTCATTCTGGAACATAAGGTGAATGGCTTTGCTATTACAATTATCATAGACAGAAAATGAAATCACTTTGACAACATGATTGTATTTCGTCTACAGCGTTCCGCGGGTTATCAACATATGTTCATCATTAATCTGTCAGAAAGCATTTAACAGTTATACTTACACAGTAGTCAGCTGAGGTTTAACTAGTGATTGCTGAAGTAACAGAAGATTAAACTCATCTTATGAAAATACCAAATGATCATTATATGTTTCTTTCAAATAAGGACATGATATTGTCTGTCAATTGATTGCTCTTTATTGGACTTGTCTGTTCAGTGAGCTGTGATCACATCGTCTTAGTGACCAGTCAGCTCTAACAAAACAACATGTTCATCACGTGATTGTTACGGCGACACCTGCTAAATACGGCGCCATCATCATGAGTACCTAGACACGCGATTACGCGTCATCATGACACTCTCGTTCACTCAGAGTTGCCAAGCCAACATATAAATCACAAGCTGTTTTGTGCTGTCGACATTCCATCTTTCATCATCTTCATCAAGTCACAACATCACAAGTCTTCCTCTAGCTCCTCCTGTCCACCTTCACAATGTCGGACATGTCATATGACCTCCTCTCCTCGGACTTGGAAGAGTCCGCAGACTTCATCACTCTTAGTTTCAACATAGCCGACCCCTTGTGTTTCACGTGTTGTGACGTGATCACTGACCAATATTATCTACGTGCTGGGGATCACGTGTGGCACGAGCACTGTCTGCGTTGCTGTGTGTGTCAGGTGACGCTTGGTGGACATTCTTCTTGCTTCGTCAAGGACGGAAACATATTCTGTCAGAGAGACTTCGCCCACATTCACGAGACCAAGTGTAGCTCCTGTCTACGTCCCATCGAGTCCGGAGATTGGGTCAGATCGGCCGGAGAGAACATGTACCACCTGGCATGTTTCTCATGCAGCATGTGTCAAAGACAACTTTCCACAGGAGAAGACTTCGCCATCCACGACGACCGCGTACTTTGCCGAGTCCACGTCCTCAACCCCGACGACGAGAACGTCACCTGTCGACCAAAGTCCAAGAGATTCCGAACAGCCTTCAACGAGGACCAGGTAGCTGTTTTACAGAAGTACTTCGACATTGACATCAACCCAACCGGAAGCGACCTCGGGATGATCGCAGAAGAGGCGGGTCTTCCCCGAAGAGTAGCCCAAGTGTGGTTCCAGAATGCACGAGCTAAACTCAAGAGAACCATGCACTGAACTTTCAAGTCCCTGTTTCAACTAGTGCTCAACATGTGTCCTGACATGACACCTGGTTATTTGTAATTATAGTAGAAGTCAGTCATATATATTTATTTTATCCATTGCATTCTACATACAAATAAATGATAATGAAATAGACATTTTGTTTATGTTATGGTATGTTGGTCATTCTTGGAATTGGTTGCAGACTGTTCCCTGTTTACAGAGCCTGGGTGGATTAGTCTGATGTATAGTCAGCCACAACTATTTATCTATTATACATACAAAGATATAAATGATACATGAAATGTTCACTTCCTTCATGATCTGTCGATCTGACCTCGGGATGATCGTAGAAGAAGCGGGTCTTCCCAGAAGAGTGGCCCAAGTGTGGTTCCAGAATGCGCGTGCTAAGCTCAAGAGAACCATTCACTGAACTTTCGAGTCACTGTGTCAGCTACTGCTTCATGTGTATGTTGTGATGAGTCCCGGTTATTTGTATTCACTGTAGAAGTCAGCCACATCTATTTATCTATTGATTTTACATACATACAAATCAATGAAACATGATGTATTCCCTTTTTGTCCGTCTTACCTTGGTAGTTCCCGTGTGTACGTGATAATCACAAGTGAACAAACCATTTAACCTGTTAACCGCAATATATGATAATCAGGTTTTGCAGTTGTCTGTTGTTGCATACAAATATGTTCTGCTCCAACATGTAGTCTTTGTAAATATTGATTGAAGCCGACGAACAACTATGTATTGTCCCATTTAGTATCGACTCTGTGATCTGTCAGTAATTTTTAAATTCTCTTTAAACATTGATGTACTTTGTATTTCACACGTCTGTGTGTTTTGTTTTTATGTCATACATATATTTATTGTTTATAAAAAATATAATACTGCTAAATAGTCTTCGTCGTGTGTGAGTGAGACAGGTTTCACGCCGCTTTCAGCAATATTCCCGCAATATCACGACAGGGGACACCAAAAATGGGCTTCGCGTGTCGTATTCGTGTGGGCAATCGACCCAGAGCCCTCGGTGATTTTAACAATGTTTTTTGTTATTGTATATGTCATTACCGTGTATCCTGTTTGTATGCCAATTTATATTGACAGTTAAATATAATTATTTAAAGTTATGGCAACTTTTCTTCCTCTTCATACAAATGCTCAGCCACGTCACAACCAACAACAGTACAACAGCAACGTCAACGTTGCCACCCTCGTCATTCCAACGTTCTGTGTCATAAGAACGCGTTGTCTCCGCCACATTGGCGCCGAACAATGATATATTAAGATATGTCATATGTTATATTATTCATATTAATATGCAATGAAATACAAATGATTCTATGGCATTTGATTGGAAAAAGAAGAAACATTCTTAGTAAACATCCTTATTTGTTTATGTTTTCATTAACTGAAAAAGCATGAGTGCACGCCAACTAACGGACTGCCGTTTCTTGATTGGTTATTAATAGAACAGGGCAGCTTGTGTTGCATTATTGTCGCAGAACGAAGTCGCTGATTTCGCATTGTTGAGTTTGTTTGTGTTCATTATTAAATTAGCACTCTTGAAGTTGATTTCGGTGACATATTTGTTTGTAAGAATTTACTTTAATTTCTTTTTGTGTTGTTGATGGAGTTAGAGTGGATTGGAGTGTCCACCCAGCTTTGTACGTTTATACTTCACCACACGCAAACATAGTGAAGTTCATTCTTGAATTAAGCAAAGATCGTGCCCCAACACTGTCATACACCAACATTGATAGGTGAAGCAAAACACTGTTACTGCACTTCAGATGATTTAATTCCAGGATTTATTCCAGTCATGGTGTACATCACACCCATTGTGGTGTGTGTGTGTGTGCGTGCGCGTGTGTGTGTGCGTGCGTGTGTGAGGGGAGAGGAAAGTGGAGGGAACGAGTGTATCACGAGGACGAGTGATTAGTTTTGTGACAAGCTCATCACAATGATTAGCAATTACCTGGTTGCTGACATTGTTTTATCAAACGTTCTCGCGCTCTCATCACAATGAGCAATGACTATGTTTACACGGGTGATTACAGGTCCTGTCCGACGTTTTAATCAAGAAAAAAACGTTAGACATGCATAAGGAAAGGACGTTGAAGTTTTCGAATGGATGAATTTTATTCAGAAAAAGAGCGTCCACTTCACAAATATTATATGACATATTCACAGATAGATTGAATAATTAGCTCCATTGATTTGATTATTTCTGTTTAAATGGGATTTATTAAAGTCAGATTGAATGCTGATAATTTCGTCGTTTCGTTCCCAATTACATGTAGTTTTTTACAGGATGCATAGTTCTTGTTTTTAAATAAACAATAGGATCTATTTGTCTCATTCTTGAACATAAGGTGAATGGCTTTGCTATTACAATTATCATAGACAGAAAATGAAATCACTTTGACAACATGATTGTATTTCGTCTACAGCGTTCCGCGGGTTATCAACATATGTTCATCATTAATCTGTCAGAAAGCATTTAATTATAACAGTTATACTTACACAGTAGTCAGCTGAGGTTTAACTAGTGATTGCTGAAGTAACAGAAGATTAAACTCATCTTATGAAAATACCAAATGATCATTATATGTTTCTTTCAAATAAGGACATGATATTGTCTGTCAATTGATTGCTCTTTATTGGACTTGTCTGTTCAGTGAGCTGTGATCACATCGTCTTAGTGACCAGTCAGCTCTAACAAAACAACAACATGTTCATCACGTGATTGTTACGGCGACACCTGCTAAATACGGCGCCATCATCATGAGTACCTAGACACGCGATTACGCGTCATCATGACACTCTCGTTCACTCAAAGTTGCCAAGCCAACATATAAATCACAAGCTGTTTTGTGCTGTCGACATTCCATCTTTCATCATCTTCATCAAGTCACAACATCACAAGTCTTCCTCTAGCTCCTCCTGTCCACCTTCACAATGTCGGACATGTCATATGACCTCCTCTCCTCGGACTTGGAAGAGTCCGCAGACTTCATCGCTCTTAGTTTCAACATAGCCGACCCCTTGTGTTTCACGTGTTGTGACGTGATCACTGACCAATATTATCTACGTGCTGGGGATCACGTGTGGCACGAGCACTGTCTGCGTTGCTGTGTGTGTCAGGTGACGCTTGGTGGACATTCTTCTTGTTTCGTCAAGGACGGTAACATATTCTGTCAGAGAGACTTCGCCCACGTTCACGAGACCAAGTGTAGCTCCTGTCTACGTCCCATCGAGTCCGGAGATTGGGTCAGATCGGCCGGAGAGAACATGTACCACCTGGCATGTTTCTCGTGCAGCATGTGTCAAAGACAACTTTCCACAGGAGAAGACTTCGCCATCCACGACGACCGCGTACTTTGCCGAGTCCACGTCCTCAACCCCGACGACGAGAACGTCACCTGTCGACCAAAGTCCAAGAGATTCCGAACAGCCTTCAACGAGGACCAGGTAGCTGTTTTACAGAAGTACTTCGACATTGACATCAACCCAACCGGAAGCGACCTCGGGATGATCGCAGAAGAGGCGGGTCTTCCCCGAAGAGTAGCCCAAGTGTGGTTCCAGAATGCACGAGCTAAACTCAAGAGAACCATGCACTGAACTTTCAAGTCCCTGTTTCAACTAGTGCTCAATATGTGTCCTGACATGACTCCTGGTTATTTGTAATTATAGTAGAAGTCTGTCATATATATTTATTTTATCCATTGCATTCTACATACAAATAAATGATAATGAAATAGACATTTTGTTTATTTTATGGTATGTCGGTCATTCTTGGTTGCAGACTGTTCCCTGTTTACAGAGCCTGGGCGGATTAGTCTGATGTATAGTCAGCCACAACTATTTATCTATTGTACATACAAAGATATAAATGATACATGAAATGTTCACTTCCTTCATGATCTGTCGATCTGACATCGGGATGATCGTAGAAGAGGCGGATCTTCCCAGAGGAGTGGCCCAAGTGTGGTTCCAGAATGCGCGTGCTAAGCTCAAGAGAACCATGCACTGAACTTTCGAGTCGCTATGTTAGCTACTGCTTCATGTGTATGTTGTGATGAGTCCCGGTTATTTGTATTGACTGTAGAAGTCAGCCACATCTATTTATCTATTGATTTTACATACATACAAATCAATGAGACATGATGTATTTCCCTTTTTTGTCCGTCTTACCTTGGTAGTTCCCGTGTGTACGTGATAATCACAAAAGAACAAACCAGTTAACCTGTTAACCGCAATATATGATAATCAGGTTTTGCAGTTGTCTGTTGTTGCATAAAAATATGTTCTGCTCCAACATGTAGTCTTTGTAAATATTGATTGAAGCCGACGAACAACTATGTATTGTCCCATTTAGTATCGACTCTGTGATCTGTCAGTAGATTTTTAATTCTCTTTAAACATTGATGTACTTTGTATTTCACACGTGTGTGTGTCTTGTTTTTATGTCATACATATATTTATTGTTTATAAAAAAATATAATACTGCTAAATAGTCTTCGTCGTGTGTGAGTGAGATAGGTTTCACGCCGCTTTCAGCAATATTCCCGCAATATCACGACAGAGGACACCAAAAATGGGCTTCGCGTGTCGTATTCGTGTGGGCAATCGACCCAGAGCCCTCGGTGAGTTTGACAATGTTTTTTGTTATTGTATAGGTCATTACCGTGTATCCTGTTTGTATGCCAATTTATATTGACTGTTAAATATAATTATTTAAAGTTATGGCAACTTTTCTTCCTTTTCATACAAATGCTCAGCCACGTCATAACCAACAACAGTACAACAGCAACGTCAACGTTGCCATCGTCGTCATTCCAACGTTCTGTGTCATAAGAACGCGTTGTCTCCGCCACATTGGCGCCGAACAATGGTATATTAAGATATGTCATATGTTATGTTATATTATTCATATTGATATGCAATGAAATACAAATGATTCTATGGCATTTGATTGAAAAAAAAGCAACATTCTTACTAAACATCCTTATTTGTTTATGTTTTCATTAACTGAAAAAGCATGAGTGCACGCCAACTAACGGACTACCGTTTCTTGATTGGTTATTAATAGAACAGGGCAGCTTGTGTTGCATTATTGTCGCAGAACGAAGTCGCTGATTTTGCATTGTTGAGTTTGTTTGTGTTCATTATTAAATTAGCACTCTTGAAGTTGATTTCGGTGACATATTTATTTGTAAGAATTTACTTTAATTTCTTTTTGTGTTGTTGATGGAGTTGGAGTGGATTGGAGTGTCCACACAGCTTTGTACGTTTATACTTCACCACACGCAGAAATAGTGAAGTTCATTCTTGAATTAAGCAAAGATCGTGCCCCAACACTGTCATACACCAACATTGATAGGTGAAGCAAAACACTGTTACTGCACTTCAGATGATTTAATTCCAGGATTTATTCCAGTCATGGTGTACATCACACCCATTGTGGTGTGTGTGTGTGTGTGTGTGCGTGCGTGTGTGTGAGTGCGTGCGTGTGTGATGGGAGAGGAAAGTGGAGGGAACGAGTGTATCACGAGGACGAGTGATTAGTTTTGCGACAAGCTCATCACAATGATTAGCAATTACCTGGTTGCTGACATTGTTTTATCAAACGTTCTCGCGCTCTCATCACGGTGAGCAATGACTATGTTTACACGGGTGATTACAGGTCCTGTCCTACGTTTTAATCAAGAAAAAAACGTTAGACATGCATAAGGAAAGGACGTTGAAGTTTTCGAATGGATGAATTTTATTCAGAAAAAGAGCGTCCACTTCACAAATATTATATGACATATTCACAGATAGATTGAATAATTAGCCTCGATTGATTTGATTATTTCTGTTTAAATGGGATTTATTAAAGTCAGATTGAATGGTGATAATTTCGTCGTTTCGTTCCCAATTACATGTAGTTTTTTACAGGATGCATAGTTCTTGTTTTTAAATAAACAATAGAATCTATTTGTCTCATTCTGGAACATAAGGTGAATGGCTTTGCTATTCCAATTATCATAGACAGAAAATGAAATCACTTTGACAACATGATTGTATTTCGTCTACAGCGTTCCGCGGGTTATCAACATATGTTCATCATTAATCTGTCAGAAAGCATTTAACAGTTATACTTACACAGTAGTCAGCTGAGGTTTAACTAGTGATTGCTGAAGTAACAGAAGATTAAACTCATCTTATCAAAATACCAAATGATCATTATATGTTTCTTTCAAATAAGGACATGATATTGTCTGTCAATTGATTGCTCTTCATTGGACTTGTCTGTTAAGTGAGCTGTGATCACATTGTCTTAGTGACCAATCAGCACTAACAAAACAACAGCATGTTCATTACGTGATTGTCACGGCGACACCTGCTAAATACGGCGTCATCATCATGAGTACCTAGACACGCGATTACGCGTCATCATGACACTCTCGTTCACTCAAAGTTGCCAAGCCAACATATAAATCACAAGCTGTTTTGTGCTGTCGACATTCCATCTTTCATCATCTTCATCAAGTCACAACATCAAAAGTCTTCCTCTAGCTCCTCCTGTCCACCTTCACAATGTCGGATATGTCATGTGACCTCCTCTCCTCGGACTTGGAAGAGTCCGCAGATTTCATCGCTCTCAGTTTCAACATCGCTGACCCCTTGTGTTTCACGTGTTGTGACGTGATCACTGACCAATACTATCTACATGCTGGGGATCACGTGTGGCACGAGCACTGTCTGCGTTGCTGTGTGTGCCAGGTGACGCTTGGTGGACATTCTTCCTGCTTCGTCAAGGACGGAAACATATTCTGTCAGAGAGACTTCGCCCACATTCACGAGACCAAGTGTAGCTCCTGTCTACGTAACATCGAGTCCGGAGATTGGGTCAGATCGGCCGGAGAGAACATGTACCACCTGGCATGTTTCTCATGCAGCATGTGTCAAAGACAGCTTTCCACAGGAGAAGACTTCGCCATCCTAGACGACCGCGTACTTTGCCGAGTCCACGTCCTCAACCCCGACGACGAGAACGTCACCTGTCGACCAAAGTCCAAGAGATTCCGAACAGCCTTCAACGAAGACCAAGTAGCTGTTTTACAGAAGTACTTCGACATTGACATCAACCCAACCGGAAGCGACCTCGGGATGATCGCAGAAGAGGCGGGTCTTCCCCGAAGAGTAGCCCAAGTGTGGTTCCAGAATGCACGAGCTAAACTCAAGAGAACCATGCACTGAACTTTCAAGTCCCTGTTTCAACTAGTGCTCAATATGTGTCCTGACATGACACCTGGTTATTTGTAATTATAGTAGAAGTCTGTCATATATATTTATTTTATCCATTGCATTCTACATACAAATAAATGATAATGAAATAGACATTTTGTTTATTTTATGGTATGTCGGTCATTCTTGGTTGCAGACTGTTCCCTGTTTACAGAGCCTGGGCGGATTAGTCTGATGTATAGTCAGCCATAACTATTTATCTATTGTACATACAAAGATATAAATGATACATGAAATGTTCACTTCCTTCATGATCTGTCGATCTGACCTCGGGATGATCGTAGAAGAAGCGGGTCTTCCGAGAAGAGTAGTCCATGTGTGGTTCCAGAATGCGCGTGCTAAGCTCAAGAGAACCATGCACTGAACTTTCGAGTCACTATGTTAGCTACTGCTTCATGTGTATGTTGTGATGAGTCCCGGTTATTTGTATTCACTGTAGAAGTCAGCCACATCTATTTATCTATTGATTTTGCATACATACAAATCAATGAAACATGATGTATTCCCTTTTTGTCCGTCTTACCTTGGTAGTTCCCGTGTGTACGTGATAATCACAAAAGAACAAACCAGTTAACCTGTTAACCGCAATATATGATAATCAGGTTTTGCAGTTGTCTGTTGTTGCATAAAAATATGTTCTGCTCCAACATGTAGTCTTTGTAAATATTGATTGAAGCCGACGAACAACTATGTATTGTCCCATTTAGTATCGACTCTGTGATCTGTCAGTAGATTTTTAATTCTCTTTAAACATTGATGTACTTTGTATTTCACACGTGTGTGTGTCTTGTTTTTATGTCATACATATATTTATTGTTTATAAAAAAATATAATACTGCTAAATAGTCTTCGTCGTGTGTGAGTGAGATAGGTTTCACGCCGCTTTCAGCAATATTCCCGCAATATCACGACAGAGGACACCAAAAATGGGCTTCGCGTGTCGTATTCGTGTGGGCAATCGACCCAGAGCCCTCGGTGAGTTTGACAATGTTTTTTGTTATTGTATAGGTCATTACCGTGTATCCTGTTTGTATGCCAATTTATATTGACTGTTAAATATAATTATTTAAAGTTATGGCAACTTTTCTTCCTTTTCATACAAATGCTCAGCCACGTCATAACCAACAACAGTACAACAGCAACGTCAACGTTGCCATCGTCGTCATTCCAACGTTCTGTGTCATAAGAACGCGTTGTCTCCGCCACATTGGCGCCGAACAATGGTATATTAAGATATGTCATATGTTATGTTATATTATTCATATTGATATGCAATGAAATACAAATGATTCTATGGCATTTGATTGAAAAAAAAGCAACATTCTTACTAAACATCCTTATTTGTTTATGTTTTCATTAACTGAAAAAGCATGAGTGCACGCCAACTAACGGACTACCGTTTCTTGATTGGTTATTAATAGAACAGGGCAGCTTGTGTTGCATTATTGTCGTAGAACGAAGTCGCTGATTTCGCATTGTTGAGTTTGTTTCTGTTCATTATTAAATAAGCACTCTTGAAGTTGATTTCGGTGACATATTTATTTGTAAGAATTTACTTTAATTTCTTTTTGTGTTGTTGATTGAGGTGGAGTGGGGTGGAGTGGATTGGAGTGTCCACACGCAGAAATAGTGAAGTTCATTCTTGAATTAAGCAAAGATCGTGCCCCAACACTGTCATACACCAACATTGATAGGTGAAGCAAAACACTGTTACTGCACTTCAGAGGATTTAGTACCAGGATTTATTCCAGTCATGACGTACATCACACCCATTGAGGTGTGTGTGTGTGTGTGTGTGTGTGTGTGTGTGTGTGTGTGTGTGTGTGTGTGTGTGTGTGTGTGTGTGTGTGTGTGAGTGCGTGCGTGTGTGTGCGTGCGTGTGTGAGGGGAGAGGAAAGTGGAGGGAACGAGTGTATCACGAGGACGCGTGATCAGTGTTGTGACAAGCTCATCACAATGATTAGCAATTACCTGGTTGCTGACATTTTTTTATCAAACGTTCTCGCGCTCTCATCACAGTGAGCAATGAAAAAACGTTAGACATGCATAAAGAACGAACGTTGAAGTTTTCGAATGGATGAATTTTATTCAGAAAAAGAGCGTCCACTTCACAAATATTATATGACATATTCACAGATAGATTGAATAATTAGCCTCCATTGATTTGATTATTTCTGTTTAAATGGGATTTATTAAAGTCAGATTGAAATGGTGATAATTTCGTCGTTTCTCTCCCAATTACACGTAGTTTTTTACAGGATGCATAGTTCTTGTTTTTAAATAAACAATAGAATCTATTTGTCTCATTCTTGAACATAAGGTAAATGGCTTTGCTATTACAATTATCATAGACAGAAAATGAAATCACTTTGACAACATGATTGTATTTCGTCTACAGCGTTCCGCGGGTTATCAACATATGTTCATCATTAATCTGTCAGAAAGCATTTAACAGTTATACTTACACAGTAGTCAGCTGAGGTTTAACTAGTGATTGCTGAAGTAACAGAAGATTAAACTCATCTTATCAAAATACCAAATGATCATTATATGTTTCTTTCAAATAAGGACATGATATTGTCTGTCAATTGATTGCTCTTCATTGGACTTGTCTGTTAAGTGAGCTGTGATCACATTGTCTTAGTGACCAATCAGCACTAACAAAACAACAGCATGTTCATCACGTGATTGTTACGGCGACACCTGCTAAATACGGCGCCATCATCATGAGTACCTAGACACGCGATTACGCGTCATCATGACACTCTCGTTCACTCAAAGTTGCCAAGCCAACATATAAATCACAAGCTGTTTTGTGCCGTCGACATTCCATCTTTCATCATCTTCATCAAGTCACAACATCAAAAGTCTTCCTCTACCTCCTCCTGTCCACCTTCACAATGTCGGACATGTCATATGACCTCCTCTCCTCGGACTTGGAAGAGTCCGCAGACTTCATCGCTCTCAGTTTCAACATCGCTGACCCCTTGTGTTTCACGTGTTGTGACATGATCACTGACCAGTACTATCTACGTGCTCGGGATCACGTGTGGCACGAGCACTGTCTGCGTTGCTGTGTGTGTCAGGTGACGCTTGGTGGACATTCTTCCTGCTTCGTCAAGGACGGAAACATATTCTGTCAGAGAGACTTCGCCCACATTCACGAGACCAAGTGTAGTTCTTGTCTACGTCCCATCGAGTCCGGAGATTGGGTCAGATCGGCCGGAGAGAACATGTACCACCTGGCATGTTTCTCATGCAGCATGTGTCAAAGACAACTTTCCACAGGAGAAGACTTCGCCATCCTAGACGACCGCCTACGTTGCCGAGTCCACGTCCTCAACCCCGACGACGAGAATGTCACCTGTCGACCAAAGTCCAAGAGATTCCGAACAGCTTTCAACGAGGACCAGGTAGCTGTTTTACAGAAGTACTTCGACATTGACACCAACCCAACCGGAAGTGACCTCGGAATGATCGCAGAAGAGGCGGGTCTTCCCAGAAGAGTAGCCCAAGTGTGGTTCCAGAATGCACGAGCTAAACTCAAGAGAACCATGCACTGAACTTTCAAGTCCCTGTTTCAGCTAGTGCTCAATATGTATGCTGTGATGAATCCTGATTATTCGTAATTATTGTAGAAGTCTGTCATATATATTCATATTATTTATTGCATTCTACATACAAATAAATGATAATGAAATAGCCATTTTGTTTATTTCATGGTATGTCGGTCACTGTAGGTTGCAGACTGTTCCCTGACTATAAAGCCTGGATAGATTAGTCTGATGGATAGTCAGACACATCTATTAATCTCTTTTATCATACAAAACTGGCTCCCACAGGACATATCGCTTAGGTGAAATCAAGCTATATCTACATTGTAGATGTCACTACAATGAAATTGCATCACAATGCTTTGCAGACCATTGTGATGTCATTGGGTATCAATACTTTCTGGTAATACATGTAGTCTTTGTGAATAATTATTGAATATAAGGAGCAAACCCATTTTCATAATTTAAAAAAAATCCCTGTTAGAATATTTTCTGGTACCACACGTAGTCTTTGTGAATAATGAATAAGCGAGTCCATTGTACGATTGCGACTATGTAATTAGAATGTGTAAATGAATCACTATATGACGATACCAGGTGCTCACGAAAAGGTAAACATTTACTGCCCCACTGATGGCATCCACCACAGACGCATGCAAAGGCAAGTCAACTAATCACCTGAAAAAGCACGGGAACAAATAATATAAGTCAAAATAGGGAATTGCATCGGACACCATTTTTGTTGCTTTGAGTCCAATTTGAAACCACATGTCCACCATAAAACTTTCTGAAAGTTTTACTGAGGCCTTGAATGTTCTAACCCCTGATCAACCTTTGAGCAAAAGTCGTATAATGCTCCATGAAATCTTCGTAGAAAGAGTATGCTCGACTGTACGTCAGAGGTTCAAAACACCAAAGGCTGGAGAAGCTGGAATACTGCTCAACAAAGGAAAGTTGACAATTGAAAGGTTGAAGTCAAGCCTCTTGGTATACAATCACGTGGATAGTTTCTTGTCCCTCTGAATCTGTATGCATTTATAATCAAGATATGAAACAGATGAGGCATCGATGCTTACTGGTCTCTTTCATTTCTAGCTAAGGTGAGTAAATCAGTGGAAGGGAATTGGCTATTTGACCATTATCGAACGATGCCAAATCATCGATATACCTAAGTTTAAGCTCTTGGCCAAATTCCTTTTTTCTTCTTTTTTTGCCAAACCAAGTTAATATTTCTTTCACGACCGCCATCATCAGTTGTCGGATTGGCGAGTTCCCGATTATATTTGTTGTCGTGTTCTCAATGTTCTGTGTACATCATGATTGGCTGAATTGATCTTTTTAAATCAGCTGCGATATTTTCACTTAAATACATTGGTGTACGGCCCGAAGGTATAAATTATAAATAAAGTTGATACTACTTCTTGTGGGTGTGGGGGATGGTAGTGTAAGGAATATCATGAAGAACGTGTTCTCATGGATAGGCCATTCAATTAAAAACGAAAGCCAATATACCACTTGTTCAGCTCTGCTTTATATAAATTTATAGAGTAGACCAAATATTCTTCAAAATAGATTCGCGGGGACAGGACCATAATATGAAATATTTTATGTCATGATAACAGCGCATGATAACTTAGTTTGTAAACATATATGTGTATTTATTCTCTCTCTCAAAAGAGAGAGAGAGAGAGAGAGAGAGAGAGAGAGAGAGAGAGAGAGAGAGAGAGAGAGAGAGAGAGAGAGCGAGCGTGTAACTACAATGCCGCTGATATCGACCTGAGTGTAAATATAAGTTCAGTGATTTTTCTATACAACTGTGACTTCAGATGCAGACTTTGAAAGATAATGTGTTTTGGGACCAATGAAATAACATTTTACACTTTAGGGATTGCGTGTGTTGTGGAAACAGGATCACCTTCAACAGGAACTGAATCAGTTATATTAAGAAATTTAAACCTTGATGTTCTTTCACTTCTCTCAATTGATTTCAAACTCAAACGTAAATTGATTTATTTCAGTGCATCTCCCGTCGACAAAATCGTTTAACGCCGCACTCAGCAATATTCCAATCGAAAACAATCTAGACTGGACTAGCCAATCCAGTGATTAACATCATGAGCATCGATCTTCGTAATTGGAATACGACGACATGCATCGACCAAGTCAGCGAGTCTGACCACCCGATCCCGTGCAAGCATGGGTTGCTGAAAACCTATTCTAACCCGGACCTTCACGGGTGGTATTTGATAGTGATTCATAAACACATGATTACTATATAATCGGAATCATACAATATATTAATATATGCACAATTGCAGTAATTGTTTCCGCTTTGTTGATAAATTCATGCATGAATTATAATCGTTGTACGTAAAACGCCACTGGTGGTGAGTAGTGCTACAACATAAAATAGAACTCCAGGATGTCACATGTGACAAGAAAAAACAACTAGATCGTATATTGAAGAAATAAATCTATAAATTCATATTTTATTATTCACGAAATGTCGTAGAAAGAGACGCCATGCAAGTACTGCATGAAATACATACAAAGGCAATTTGTGTTAACATAGAGCATATCACAGATTCGATACAATGACACATGACTCCCGTGAAGATCCGGGTTAAATAGGTTTTCAGCCATCCATGCTTGTCGTAAGAGGAGCCCTAACAGGATCGGGTGGTCAGGCTCGCTGACTTGGTTGATGCACGTCATCGTATCCCAATTACATGGTTCGATGCTCATGATATCAATCACTAAAATGGCTGGTTCAGACTTGATCTACAGGCCGTCATGATAAAGCTGGAATATTGCTGAGTGCGTTCAACAACAAACAAACAAACAGTGACACATAACAATTTTTGTTCTATAGATGACATGGGAAATATATAAGAACGGCAAGAGAAATTTGGTCATATCATTAATAAACGTACATACACACACAAAATAATGTCTAACATTCA
The DNA here is from genome assembly GCF_022045235.1 of Haliotis cracherodii. Classification (NCBI taxonomy): domain Eukaryota; kingdom Metazoa; phylum Mollusca; class Gastropoda; order Lepetellida; family Haliotidae; genus Haliotis; species Haliotis cracherodii. Next base: position 64,701,569 of record NW_027266286.1, read on the forward strand.
GTCAACCCAGTTATAACGAATTGTCGGACATTGCGAGAACACACAGTACTCCAGGAAGTTGTCCACGTGATCATGCGAAAAAAGGAACTTCGCCGGTTATAGTGGGGTTGAATGAGTGGTTTTACGCCGCGTTTTAGCAATATTCCAGCAATATCACGGCGGGGGACACCAGAAATGGGCCTCGCACATAGTACCCATGTGGGGAATCGAACCTGGGTCTTAGGTGTGACGAGAGAATGCTTTAACCACTAGGCTACCCGACCTCCCCTTCAGCTGTTATAATGAACTGTGTATGTATAAGATCCTTTGTAGTTCGTTGTATAAGATCCTTTGTAGTTCGTTATACACGGAATTGACTCGACAATGTATTAAGCTACATAGCACTTTTGACTGCTGTTCTGGAAGACATAGTTATTACTGCCAGCCGGATACATAGATGCAGATGACTTCTGCATATATAGAGCACAAGCTGAAACAGACTCGAACAGTTTAGGGCATGGCTCGCTTGAGTTTAGCACGTGCATTCTGGAACCACACTTGGGCCACTCTTCTAGGAAGACCCGCTTCTTCTGCGACCATCCCGAGGTCATTTCCGGTTGGGTTGGTGTCAATGTCGAAGTACTTCTGTAAAACAGCTACCTGGTCCTCGTTGAAGGCTGTTCGGAATCTCTTCGACTTTGGTCGGCAGGTGACATTCTCGTCGTCAGGGTTGAGGACGTGGATTCGGCAACGTACGCGGTCGTCGAAGATGGCGAAGTCTTCTCCTGTGGAGAGTTGTCTTTGGCACATGCTGCATGAGAAACATGCAAGGTGGTACATGTTCTCTCCGGCCGATCTGACCCAATCTCCGGACTCGATGTTACGTCGACAGGAACTACACTTGGTCTTATGAACACGGGCGAAGTCTCTCTGACAGAATATGTTACCGTCCCTAACGAAGCAAGAAGAATGTCCACCAAGCGTCACCTGACACACACAGCAACGCAGACAGTGCTCGTGCCATACGTGTTCTCCGGCACGTAGATAGTATTGGTCAGTGATCACGTCACAACACGTGAAACACATGGGGTCAGCTATGTTGAAACTGAGAGCGATGAAGTCCCCGGACTCTTCCAAGTCCGAGGAGAGGAGGTCATATGACATATCCGACATTGTTGACATATTCAGATGATGCTGGATGAAGTGTCTGTCGGCGACCTGGTTCTGTTAGCTTTATACTCTGGATTTGCCAGCTTGTATGTCGTGTTGACGCGTGACGAGTGTTGTGTGATGCTGCGACCGGTTTGTGGTCAGTTCTGGTCAATTCAGTAATTAACCAATGATGAGCAGTGCCGTGATGGACATTGTCACTCAATTATGTCACACCGGTCAGTCGGTGATGATGTTTTGACAACTAATTAAATGTTACTGGTCAGCCATCAAGCCGTTGGCCCCACGAATATTGCCTCCTCTGACCGGCAATAAGATTGATAACCTGTTGATTCACACTAAAGGCTTTCCCACACTTAACAAGTGCGTCGGCAACAAACAAATTGCTCTAGTTGTTTTAAGATAATAAACCTTAATTAACGCAGCGCAACGACAGCTCAACGGCAGAAACTTTTTATAATTGCTTTGGGAAAATCCCCTTTTTATGATGTCATTTCAAGGGGAAAAGAAAACACGTGGTTTGACAAAGACAGTCTATGTTGAAGTAAACCCGATGCCCAAATCACAAAAAATTGAAGAATTACAGAAACATCCGTGTAAATCAAAGCATTACATAGACGCCAAAATGGTAAATAAGTCATCGAGAAATTGCGTTGAGAAACTGGTACTAATTGAGGTTTTTATCGAGCTAGCTCTTGGAGTTTTGGGTTCAGTTTGTTTTACCACCTCATTCACAAGCCTTCAAATATGCCCCGTTTGAGGCGCTCCTTAAAGATCCATGCTATATTCGTCGTGTTCTTGTTTTTTTCACAACAGTTTACTATAAATTTTGAGTTCCTAATAATGTAAAGACAAATAGTCTTAGTCAGTATTTCTTGGGCTTTTGTTTCATTTGTTTCACAGAACTTTCATTTCATGTTATTTCTATTATATTTAACTTTCTTTTAATTCTATTATTTTACATGTTTCTGAAAACCAGCCTGATAATTGTTATTTCACACCTATAATTTTTGAGTTCCTAGTAATGTAAAGACAAATAGTCTTAGTCTGTATTTAATGGGCTTAAAACCGTTTGTTTCACAGTACTTTCATTTATTTATTATTTCTATTATGTTTATTATTTCTTTTATTTTTATTATTTTACACACGATCTATTTTATATTGAACGTAGTTGGAGCATGAAGGAAGACACATTAAATTTATACATCAGACTGGCTTGCCTAGTAAACAGTAATAATTATATATGCATTGGTTTTTGGTGATTATGATGATTTTTTGTCTTTTGTGAAAACAGATGGTCGGGAGGTAAACAATCCTTATATTTTGTAATAATTCTATGTCATCATGGCCAAGATCCAGAACAATTATTTAAACTTGCTGCCAGTCTTCGTCTCGTCAGATGAAATAAAAAGAATGTTATAATTACATTTCATGTGATAAACTGGGATAAACCTTTATATCCTAAATTAATGGGGTTTTCAGACTCGGTGCCAATAACAAAACACTCTTGATTAAGAATTATGTTTTTTCTACTTTCTTTATTCTGATGGTAGGTGAATCAGTAAACTAATTAATATAAAAAAACACCTTAAATCATTCCGTTTGAAAAATAATGATAGACGACTACGGGACACTCAGTGTATACAGAAAATAAATAATATTAAGTTTAAATAATTAATTAATCATTATAGGATACTTGTTAGTGAGAACTGATCACTTTGTCAAAGCTTGTTTCAACATTCAGTATTATCAAGCACACAATGCCATCGACCTGATTGCCAATCAACTGATCGTTAGGTCGCCATGACGTGTCGAAACACTAATCATGAGTCATTATGACACGCTCGTTCACTCTAAGTTGTCAAACCAACATATAATCTCGTGTTGTTCCCTGTTATCGTCATTCCATCCTTCCTCGTCAAGTCATCAGCTCAAAAGTCTTCCTCTACCTCCTCCTGTCCACCTTCACAATGTCGGACATGTCATATGACCTCCTCTCCTCGGACTTGGAAGAGTCCGCAGACTTCATCGCTCTCAGTTTCAACATCGCTGACCCCTTGTGTTTCGCGTGTTGTGACGTGATCACTGACCAGTACTATCTACGTGCTGGGGATCACGTGTGGCATGAGCACTGTCTGCGTTGCTGTGTGTGTCAGGTGACGCTTGGTGGACATTCTTCTTGCTTCGTTAGGGACGGTAACATATTCTGTCAGAGAGACTTCGCCCGAATTCACGAGACCAAGTGTAGCTCCTGTCTACGTAACATCGAGTCCGGAGATTGGGTCAGATCGGCAGGAGAGAACATGTACCACCTGGCATGTTTCTCGTGCAGCATGTGTCAAAGACAACTTTCCACAGGAGAAGACTTCGCCATCCACGACGGCCGCGTACTTTGCCGAGTCCACGTCCTCAACCCTGACGACGAGAATATCATCTGCCGACCCAAATCCAAGAGATTCCGAACAGCCTTCAACGAAGACCAGGTAGCTGTTTTACAGAAGTACTTCGACTTTGACACCAACCCCACCGGAAATGACCTCGGGATGATCGCAGAAGAGGCGGGTCTTCCCAGAAGAGTGGCCCAAGTGTGGTTTCAGAATGCACGAGCTAAACTCAAGAGAGCCTTGCACTGAACTTGACATTATGTTGTTTGGTACTGACACATGTCGTAATTTCGGCAGACATTGATATTTGTGTAGCTGGTCTTTATTGCTGATGTAAGACAACCGGTGCAGCCTGAAGTGCTTTATCTCAACAAGGGAATCTGATTGGAAAAATTGTATATTTTGTACAACTTGTTATTATTTATGTCATCAGTTACAATATTGTACATTGGCAATGTTGGACGTGTAATTTATTTCATGTATATATATTGACCTTTAATAAATGATTCAATGCACAGTTTATTTTCTTGTTGATATATAAAAGTGTGGGGCGGAAGGGAAGATGATATGGTGAGGGACTGTGAGGCAGACAACATGAAATTCAGTGAAAGGATAGTCCCTTACACCTTAACCATATTTAATAGTGATTTAGGCGACATTTTGCACTATCTTGCGAAAAGTATGAATTAAAGCACTAAACTGACTTAACGACAATCAGTGAAAGGATAGTCCCTGACATCTTAACCATATTTAATAGTGACTTAGGCGACATTTTACACCATCTTGCGATGAGTATTAATTAAAGCACTAAACTGACTTAACGACAATCAGTGACTAAAGTTCTCGCCCTGTTGGTATGCTTTGTACATTCCTTCTATATGCAGGGACGTCCCCGTGAAACTCAGAGAGTGAGCATGCGCAGTCTTTGTGGTGGCACCAGAGACATCAAGATGATGAAGGATACAGTTTCTTGAACTTACAGTTCAAACGTCTGTACATTCTGCACCATCTTCGTGTTAGTATGCCAAGTACGCTTGGTATGCAGACTAAATACGCAACTCCTCTTGTAACGAAGTCGACATACGGAACTGTAAATCCCAGAAGTTCTGTTTCGAATTTCGAATACTGGAATTAAACCGGAATATATAGATCTTAGAATTTTGCCTTATCCCGAATTGACTGATCTACATTTGTCCTATTACAGAGCAACACGAATCTTTTGTTTATGTTAATTTGGGGGATGAAATAAACACTGAAATAACTGTTCACTGAATGTCCTGACAGAATTGTGTTTAGGTTCAAAACATATTGTTTTAACAATTATTTTTTTATATCAGAAATATACTATTTACTAGATATATTTCTCTTCTTTAACACATGCCTTATAATATGAACGTATACATACATTTTGGTTCAAACATATATATATATATACATACATACATTTTGGTTCAAACACACACACACACATATATATATATATATATATATATATATATATATATATATATATATATATATATATATATATATATATATATATATATATATATATATAAATATGTTTGAACCAAAATGTATATATACGTACATATTATAAGGCATGTGTTAAAGAAGAGAAATTCGTCCGGTTCGATTGTGTTTAGCACGAGTGTATGCAGACTATTGTATTAGTATATGCATGTTTAATGTGAAGTATCATATCAAGTTTATTCTTATTTGTTGGTCATCGGCCCGTGTACAAATATATATATACACATATTAAATATCTTGAGCAATAATGAAACATGGTCGGTGTCCATTTAAGTATGAATGTATAAATATACATAAATATATGCGAGAGACGATGCTTAGGTATTACTGGCAGTTCTTAGACAGGAATCATGTTTGATAAATTTAGCATATCTTATAAGTACAGGCTTTTCATTGCTGTTGAGTAGCGTTCCATGTTTGGCTATTGCAGATAAACCATCATATTTTTGTGAATATTTATCTCTGCTGTATTCAATATGTGCACATTTTTAGCGCTGTTGCTGTACAAGATATACGGCTTTTCCACTGGACGAGAGGCGGTCACATGACCATGAAACTTGCGTTAATAAGTGTAAGAACGACACAGTTGACACGTTTTATGGAGAATCTATTCTAGAAATGGCGTAAACACCGACGGACTACTTACACATTCGCGAGGAAAGCCCTTGGAATTCCCTATTACGAATAAATATTACGTTGTTCCTGATTATTTAGACTCTTTAATCTTCAACCTGACGTGTTAGCATACATTGGATGCGTCAGAGAGTTTGACTGAATGCCCTTTCACGAATATCCTCGTTACGACCCACTTTGAGAAAAGAATTAAGAAATGCACATTCAAACCATCGACTCTATCAGTGTCTAGACTGACAGGTGACAGTCTACAGAAATCTAAAAAAAATACCTCAGTATCTCTTTAACACATCTTTATAATCAATGATGTCAATGATCGTCAACTTCGAAAATCTCTCCCGTCACGTTTATCGTGTCGGCCATTTTGATTTCCTGTATTTGACGTAACTGTATTACGACGCGCTGATTTGTTATTACACTTGTACATATACCAAAATAAACTGTGCATTGAATCTTTTATTAACGTTTAATGTATATATACATATGAAATAAATTACACGTCCAACATTGGCTATGTACAATATAGTCACTGATGACATAAATAATAACAATTCGTCCAAAATATACAAATTATCCATTCAGATTCCCTCCTTGAGAGGAAGCACTTCAGGCTGCACCGGTTGGCTTATATTAACAAGAAGGAGTGAGTGAGTTTGGTTTTACGACGATTTTAACAGTATTCCAGCAATATCACGGCGGGGGACACCAGAAATGGGCTTCACACGTTGTGCACATGTGGGAATCGAACCCGGGTCTTCAGCGTGACGAGCGAATGCTTTAACCACTAGGCTACCCGACCGTACCTCAACAACAAGGATAATTTATACAAATAGTATTATCTGCAATATCATAACTTCAAAGACGTATTAATACAAAGCACTGAAGTTTCAAGTTTACTGCATGGCTCGCTTGAGTTTAGCACGTGCATTCTGGAACCACACTTGGGCTACTCTTCTGGGAAGACCCGCCTCTTCTGCGATCATCCCGAGGTCATTTCCGGTGGGGTTGGTGTCAAAGTCGAAGTACTTCTGTAAAACAGCTACCTGGTCTTCGTTGAAGGCTGTTCGGAATCTCTTGGATTTGGGTCGGCAGATGACATTCTCGTCGTCGGGGTTGAGGACGTGGACTCGGCAAAGTACGCGGCCGTCGTGGATGGCGAAGTCTTCTCCTGTGGACAACTGTCTTTGGCACGCGCTGCATGAGAAACATGCCAGGTGGTACATGTTCTCTCCGGCCGATCTGACCCAATCTCCGGACTCGATGTTACGTCGACAGGAACTACACTTGGTCTCTTGAACGCGGGCGAAGTCTCTCTGGCAGAATATGTTACCGTCCCTAACGAAGCAAGAAGAATGTCCACCAAGCGTCACCTGACACACACAGCAACGCAGACAGTGTTCGTGCCACACGTGATCCCCAGCACGTAGATAGAACTGGTCAGTGATAACGTCACAACACGCGAAACACAAGGGGTCAGCTATGTTGAAACTGAGAGCGATGAAGTCTGCGGACTCTTCCAAGTCCGAGGAGAGGAGGTCATATGACATGTCCGACATTGTGAAGGTGTTCAGGACAAGCTAGAGGAATTGTTTTGTGGAGATCTGATTAAGGAAAGAATGATGATTTCAGCAGACAACGGTCTATTTATACGCTGGCTTGGCATCTTAGAGTGAACGAGAGTGTCATGATGACGCGAGATCAGTGTTTTTACACGCTATGACGTCAGGGTGATCATCCGGGCCTTGATCACTTAATAATCATTTAATCATTGATACTTAGCGTTGCATTGTTTCCATGTCCTTGATGAGCTCGCTCACCATGGTAGTTAACGATGCTTGAAGTATCACACAGACAACAAATATATGATTTCATCAAAATAATTCTCAAAATACACACTGACAGCGGCCATATTACATACAATAGATAAAATTTATTTGCCAGATGTAAACTGAAATATGACTCTGACAAGGTATTATCATGAACATATTTCAAGAGAACTTGTTTCAAATTAATTGACACTGTTCCAAATATGTTTATTAGACAGTCATTGTATTACTGTACATACTGCACGCTACACATTTACGTCATACACCTCTGTCAAACAGTCAAGTAAATCAAGTTGTTTGATGAAGGGATAAACCGATGTAAACTAATGTGTTGCGTTTATTCCCTACATTATTCCCTACATTATTCCCTACATTATTCCCTACATTATTCCCTACATTATTCGCTACATTAAATGATCGGGCTCAGTTTGGCTCGGTCCATGGTGATTTTTCAGTTCAGTTTTCAAAGTATCTCTTAAAAATGTTCATTATTTTGGACTCCTTCTATTATCATATTTGAAAAGCCATGAGGTGCTTTGAGGTCAAACATCTTATGAATCGCTCCCAAATCTATTAATATAATATCAAAATATTCGGTTCGAAGCAGATTGGCATATTTAACGCTCATTTAAGCACGTGCATTTTCAGTGTAAGCTGTTTTGTCTTTTTAAAACAATAACATCATCTCAGATACAGTCTGAATTGAACACGAGTTTTGTTTATTTTCCTACTTTTTCCTGAGATAGAACATAGAGAAACAACTCAAAAAATGCACTCAGTTGTCCTTCAGGTGAGATAGTTCAACAGTTATACCTTCCTCATTGGTTCATAAGGGGCCGGTCGTTTGATATTCTGTAGGGGCATGTGTTTGAAAAAGAAAAACAATAGCCTTATGTTTACCACGCATAAACCATGCTGGATGTTCTGACAAGTGTTTGGCACCTTGTGTCAGAGATACGTCTTGTATAGCTTGACGTGCGGATTAATAAATATTCTGTCTCAAACAAGTACTTGAAGCCACCTGGACTACTTAAGGTCGGACCGTTAGGCACATATGAGAATGTATTTGCTCATCTCATGTTGTGTTTTAATTGTAAACATGTAAAAGGGGCGGTCGGGGAGCCCAGTGGTTAAAGCGTTCGCTCGTCTCGCCGAAGACCGGTTTCGATTCCCGACATGGGTACAATGTGTGAAGCCCATTCCTGGTGTCCCCCGACGTGATATTGCTGGAATATTGCTTAAACCGGCGTAAAATCAAACTCAATCACTCAATAAAGATATAAAAGATGAAGCACATGCTTTGCTACCATGGCCATTATATAGATGCATTATGGCCACCCATGTAAATGTATGCTTTAAAGCATGGGCAAGTTTTTATTCGTTAACTGCTTGTTTAATGTGTCCTTGATATTATTACCCTGGCTTGACCTCTTATGTTCCTAGAATCTTCTTAAGTATTTTATGTAAATAGACATGTATCATATTGTATCATATATAGTCTTGCATACACCGCCAAGTGACTGGTCTTAAATGTATGTATACTTTTAGTATGTACACTCTAAAAAAAAAATTGATTTTTTTGGTAACATTTGACACAAGAGCCATCATATTATGTTGTTCGGTATATTTATGCATGATATAAACAAACACAGTAATATCATTTTGTTACACAGTCATCATTCGTTGTCACGGGAGTAAATATTTTTTTGTAACAATCGTTTTCTGGCCCTTCACGTTAATGTTGAGTGTGAGTTACATTGTGTGTTAGAATACATGGTTTAAACATATTCATGTTCACAAAAATGTGAACATGGATTGGTAAACAAGCGTAACGCTTATGTTAATACCGCTCAATTACACAGAAGACATGATACAATAAATATACCAAAGAAGGTTAGATGTAACAAATCAATTGTACATGCCAAGCTAGATGTGTGTATATATAATAAATATATTTGCAGTTTATATTAAACAATTCATTTAATTGAAAATCTGCATGTCTTTAATATGAAGTTTTGAATAGAATCTAATGTTTGGATTTGCTCTTTCTTACTCAAATACGAATTTCCGCGTAGCACTGTTTGTAAAGAATAACCATGTTGGTAAAAATACATTTTCATTTCGAGGAACATAGTAACTTGTACAAACAAAAAAGAAGTGTAAAGCATCTTCTGTATGGTATCCACATGAACAATTTTTGGTATCCAAAATATATCTATCATACTGATCTGCGTTAAGATCGCTGCAGCCAAGCCTGAGGCGACTGTGAATAATTTGACAAATCCATAATTTGAATCCAAGTGAAATAGACAAGTTGAATCCACTAAATACATGATAAAGATTTTATGTATTTGTACGTAATATTTAAGAGTGCGGCTAAAATAAACACTTCTGTTTGTCTTAGTGAATGAATAGTAGGCATTAAGAAACAATTGACTTGGAGTACTGCACAAATTGATAATCTGTTGGACCGTAACTGTAGATATGACTCGTCAATACATCTCAAGCCTTAATAAGCCAATGATTGAACTACTGATAGAGTCAATCAAACCTCCGCTATGTGGTTCGTGACGGCGCGTGTCAACATGGCTGACACTGCCGTCACGCCCGAAGTCGTTCACTCAGTATGATGCACCGTAACTGTAAATATGACGCGTAAATACACCTCAAGCCTCAATCAGTCAGTGATTGAATATCGATGGAATTAGTCAATCCGCAGCGAGTTTGTACGTGACGGCGCGTGTCACCATGGCTGACAGTGCCGTCACTCCCGAAGTCGTTCACTCAGTCTGGTATGCGTAGAAGTATATAACGTCATGGACGCACCGTAAGTCATCCACATCCTCTCTCGTCACCTGAGCAGCATCTTCATCTGTAACGTCGTTCGTTCCGCCATGTCCCACTCGTCGTATATGTCCTCCTCAGCGTCGGATCTCGAGGATGAGATACATTCATATCTCACCAGTCTCAGCCCGGACCCTCATATGCCCATCTGTTTCACGTGCTGTGACGTCATCACTGACCAGTACTATCTACGTGCTGGGGATCACGTGTGGCACGAGCACTGTCTGCGTTGCTGTGTGTGTCAGGTGACGCTTGGCGGACATTATTCTTGCTTCGTCAGGGACGGTAACATATTCTGCCAGAGAGACTTCACCCACGTTCACGAGATCAAGTGTAGCTCCTGTCTACGTAACATCGAGTCTGGAGATTGGGTCAGATCGGCCGGAGAGAACATGTACCACCTGGCATGTTTCTCATGCAGCGCGTGCCAAAGACAACTGTCCACAGGAGAGGACTTCGCCATCCACGACGACCGCATACTATGCCGAGTCCACGTCCTCAACCCCCACGACGACAACGTCACCTGTCGACCAAAGTCTAAGAGATTCCGAACAGCCTTCAACGAGGACCAGCTCGCCACTCTTCAGCGCCACTTCGAGATGGACCCCAACCCAAATAGCCTTCACCTTGATCAGGTCGCCATGGACGCAGGTCTGACGAAGAAGGTGACAAAAGTCTGGTTCCAAAATGCACGTGCAAAACTGAGGAAGTTAAAGCACTAATTTCTGTTGCTCAAGATGTACTTACAACATGACAAAAAATCGGTTATGTTTAACATGCAATGTACTTAGATCTTACAAAGCAGCGGTTCTGCTAGAATCGCTTGTTCATGGTGCTACCTGTGTACATATCTTCTCAGGCTTTGTGTAACATAATGTACTTTTTGTCCGTCTTCTATGTAGATGTATATAAATAAAAAGTGAAATGAACTTCATGTCAGTCATATATTTCCAGTAATTAGCATGTACCCACTTCGATAAATATACCCACTTGTTACCTTTCTAGAGGGGTGGTCGGGTAGTCCAGTGGTTAAAGCGCTCGCTCGTCACGCTTAAGACCCGGGTTCGATTCCCAGCATGGATACAATGTGTGAAGCCTATTTCTGGGCCACCCGCCGTGATATTGCTAGAATATTGCTAAAAGCGGCGTAAAACCATACTAACTCACTCACCTTTCTTGAGCCCACGTCTGGAAGGCAAGTGTTTCCTGACTGCATGTGTTCGGACTAACGTAATTTCATCATATAGATTAAGTGGAGTCTTTCACGAATATATACGTAAGAGGCGAATAATGGGATCGGATTTTCAGACTTGGTTAATGTATGTCGTCGTATCATTGGTCATGATGTCAATCACTAGATTATCCGACCCAGACTCTATTATTTACAGATAACGGTCTTTTAGTTGGAATATTGGCGAGTGCGGCGTAAAACAACAAACACACAAATGTATACACCTTAATATGAGTACTGGTGTGTTTGGTGTAAAACGTTGGCTTCTATTTCAGAGGTTCCCGAATCTTTGACATTCCACAATATACTGGCGCGGGCATGGATGGCCCTGTGCCCTGATGCCCAGCAATTCGCTGTGCGGAGTTGTGTCTCTTGGGCACCCCAGAAACCTATGATCGTGGGTTCGAATTCCGGTTCGCCTGATGTTTCTAGGTTTGTTAGAATCGTGCTTGTGGTTTTCACTCCTTTGAAGTAGTAAAATAAACTTTTAAGACGCATATTGCATAGTTTACATATCCATGTAGTTGTAATGCTGTCCACACAGGCCCGCTCTTCAGATCGGCAAATCCTGGCATCACAACAACAAAACAAAAAAAATAAAAATAAAAATCCTGGCATCACATGTACAGCCGATCACCGGATGATGATGTTTGATATTGTACGTGCGCTTCACGTTGAGCCAATTCCGCTCTCGCTGCATTGCCCGTGTTGTTCTTTAATAAACTTATGTTTCGCAATCTGATGGATCGAGTCTGGCAGGAGGGCGGAAGGTCGGTAGTTCGATCCCTAGACGCGTCATACCAAAAGTCGTTAAAAGATGGTACTTGTTACCCCGCCTTGCGCTTAGCATAAGTGGATAAAACAAGGACTGGTAGGCTCGGAGTCGGTACACCGAGTGAGGATGCTTATAGCAATATTCCAGCAATATCAGGGCGGGGGACACCAGAAATGGGCTTCACACATTGTACCCATGTCTGGAATCGAACCCGGGTAGTCGGTGTGACGAGCGAGCGCTTTAACCACTAGGCTACCCCACCGCCCCAACTGTGTTTGAGTGGAGTATTCATGTTAAAACGCACGGTATGGTATCGTAGGGGCTAGCACTAGGAAACCGATAACAGTCTGGAATAGTGCAAGCAGTCACACACACATACATACATGTCATTATTTAAAAGAAAGAATTGTATTATACATATTGGGAGTCCAGTGATCGGATATCTTCACTAGACAGCTAGACTAATGCAGCATGGTATAGAACCTCTGATCTCACGTTACATCTCACATTACATCAAGACCAGCAGCTGTGTGAAGTTCATTGTTTTCACCCTGGCTATCCAACCTCGATCTGTTTTGGCAGCTTGACGACTGTTGTTGCGAGCTGGATATTATGAAAAGGGGTTATTCTCCATTCTTTAAAAATAATGGAGCAGAGGCCCATTATTTTTAAGGGATGGAGAGTTACGAGGATATTCCCCTACTTTAAACTCCACCCTACTTTCACACTTTGAGAAAATATCTGTTGTTGAAAATATTTTAAAAATAAACCCGACCTGTTTGTTCACTGTATTTATACCTTGTGAATCGCCCTTGCGTGATGCACGAGGAACACGTTCTCTGCCGCTGTTGCACGTGCACCAAGCTTCGTCGCGAGATGACATTTACAATGCATGGTACACGGCTCTTCATAAGTTCGTTGGGTCCTAAACACATCATAGGGAATAATAGGACATATAGAGCCCCGAACAAGGATATATATTACCTCTAATTGCTATAAATATGAACATTGTTGTAGGTAACCTGCTCTAACACAAAATATATACATATTATTTGGAGCTTTTAAGCATTATGCAAAATTATGAAAATATGTAAGAGTCAATTTTACACCACACCTTCATAGACCGCCGTAGCTGAGGTTGACAATTGCACGTCCTCAAATCAAACGATGCGGGATCGAAACTCGCTGCCGGCACATGAAATTAATCACTTGTCAATAAATGTAAAAAAAATAGTTCTGTCGATTCCATGTTGAAATTACTTCATATGTTGGTTCAGGATAATGTCTAGTTGAAAAACAACTCTCCATTATTGAAAAATAATGGAGCGTTCAAACAAGAGAATGTGTTTTAATATCTCTAGTGCTATTACCAGTGGCATTGTACTGCCACTATCTTCTACGGAAGCCGTCTAGGACCTTTTTTTTATTTTTTTCTTGAAATTTTAGCTAATCTATCTTGAAATTGAATACTAACTTGATATTCAAGATGTTATGTAGAAATTTCAAAACACATACTAAGTTGAAACTTCAAGATAATGATCTTACAATTTCAACTTACGTATCACGACATTTCCACATAGCATCTTAAAATTTCTCAACTTAGCATCTTGAAACTCCAACACAGCATCTTGAAATTTCATCTTACCGTGTTTCAATGGAATGCTGGTATTATCGTGCTAAAAGCTATTTAATGTTTAAGAAGTTGTAAAATACGCAAATTTTAATGTAACTTATTATTTGTATGATTTATTAGGTACAAATTCACGTTGTTTCTATAAAATGTATAATAAAGAAAAATCTTTCTTTCTGAAACGGGTGACGAACGAAACTGTCTTGAAGTTCACTGTAAATCACGTGTGCATTTGATATGAGGCCATGCTGCCACACAAGCCCAATCCTACAGATCGGCAAATCCTGACATCACATTTCCAGCCGGCTGCCTGATTCTACCAGACATCGTTGTGGTTTAATCATTGCTGACAATCACCTTCACTGATCAGTCAAGTCTCCGCTACCCCTGCCCCAGGCAATGGCAGTCTCCAAGGAGTCGAGTTATCGGTGACGAACCTCACCGCGCCAGCCGTGGACAGATGTGTGAGGGAAGGGACATAACTCCTGCTGGCTTCGTGCATTGTTTCACCTGACTGTCGACATAGGGAGTCCACACACACACCTTGTGTGACGAGCTGTGATTGACTGTCAGCTGTGGGGACAGATGTGGGACGGGACGTGATTTGGGGGATCTGCCTCACCTAGGACAACAGGTTAATGGGGCGGAAGACAAGAGTAGAACTTGTTATTGTTAACGATCTCGTCTAATTCACCATTTTCCTGTGAGGGAAGTCATGTTTAGACTAAGAGATTATTTATACATGTGTGTTCATTTCAACGAAAATTATTTTATTCTAATAGATGATAAACTATATGGCTGTCTGTGATCCGGTTTGAGTAAACAGGTGAAATCACAAAATATCGACAGCTCGACCATCCCTTGTCCCACAAAACACGCCGTACGTGTACTGTAGTGCCGTTCCATAGTTCAACAATATATTATTCAAATGAATTTCTCAAAACGTTGGCACGTTTTAATTCGATTTTAATCAGCTGAATGTAACATTGCACTGTTTTTTTAAGCATAGACGGTCACACGATTTTCAAACGCAGTATTTCTACGCCAAACAATATGAGTGTGATTAACGTGGAATGTACACGAAAGCCTTTAAGGGCCATTGTTTTTATTGAAATTAAAAGATAATAATTTGAAATTTTAAGATTATAACTTGAAATTTTAACTGAGTGTCTTGAAATTTCAACTTAGAATCTTGAAATTTCTACTTAGTTTCTTGAAACTCAGTATCTTGAAATTTTAAGAAAAAAATGAAAAAACAAATGACCCTTCAGAAAATATATCCTTTTTAATATATTCATATCTTGGGTCATAACAAATATTGGCTTACGATCGTGGAGACGACATTAGATGAGATGAGATGAGTTTGTTTTACAGATTAACTTATGTAGATATAATTACTTTAAATTTTGGTGAGCAAAGGAAGAGGTCGGAGTTGGCCTTCCTTTTACATTCAGTGTTGTAATATAAGTCCAAAACATGCGCGTGCTGAAATAAACGATGTCTTGATATCATTAATTTTAAGACATTTCATAACTTCCATAACTGTTTATTAATGTTCATTAAAATTATCTTCAATTATGCAGATGCTGTTGGCAATGAGACCCGTATCATGTCCTTCAAAAAGTGATCGATAAGATTTGCGGAATATCATTATGAGACATAGTGTAAAAACTTAAAAAAACAGGCTAGGTTCGAATAACCTGGCTATTTTTTTTAAATAGAAATAACGTCATGTTTCCTCATTTCACAAAACTACAATTAATTTGCAATTAAGGGAGAGAAAAAAAAGTAATCTCCCCGGCCGGGAATTGAACCCGGGTCTCCCGCGTGACAGGCGGGGATACTGACCACTATACTACCGAGGATCTGTTGTTATGAGATGAAATTCTAATATTTAGGCAGATTAATATATTAGAGCGTGAGTAAATATGAAGCAGGTTGTTTCGTTGATTGAATGAAAAACAAATTTATGCATACGAGTTAATAAACGTAACATGTCTACAATCTACGGTACTTCAACGCTACCATATTGCGAAGGCAGTGTCGTAAACTCCATGCAGGGGTAATAGCTGTAATACTTTGCCTAAGGGCCGCATGGTTGCATGTGGTGGCGTGGAGCTTGGATCCTCATTGTCGCATTCGTAGACTGGTTCGCCTGCCCTTAGAGCGCTTGCGCTCATCGACGCACTACTTTGTGCAGTAACAAGGACAGGGTACCAGTCTAACCGCATTCGCCCCTTTCCGTAAACAAGTCGGCTCTGTTTTTCGGCCAACCTCGCCCCTTTTCCGTAACCGCAAACAAGACTTCACGATATGTGCAGGCGAATCTTTATGTTTCTTGAAAATATACAAAGAATATGAACGTATCTTTCAAGCTAGTATTATATTGTTAAAGTTAACTGGATTACTGCCGTCGTACCCAATACTGTTAAAATATTTAGTGAAACATATTGTCAACGATATGATCATTAGACAGTTTTCCAGGTCAATCCGCATATTTAAAACAAATCTGCACTCCTAAAATATGAGTGATATGTTCTCTTGTTCTTCTCCGTAGAGTGTACATGTCATTATCAATTAACTGCAGTTTATCCTTTTTTTGATTGGGCTACAAGAGTAGAGAGAGCCAGTGTTTTAATAACTGTACTTGTTCCAATGACCGATAGATTTTTCTTTCTCCAACTATATTTATATTTTTTAAATTCTCATGATTTTATTTGATTAGAATGGCGAAAAAATGTTGTAAGTTTGGTTACAATTAAAATTGCTACATCAAATACGTACAATATTTTTTTTTTATTATTTATTTTTCAACTTGATAATGCTCTATTATTATTTTTCTGGTGTTAATCGCCCACGATTACTTAAGATACGCATTAATCTTTGTCCCTAATGATTCGAATTCTCAACATACCATTCTAACTTTAAGTCTTCACATTGTTTACTTTGACACACTGCCTTGGAACCGATCCATGGGTATGGTCTTGTCTACATTCATCTTAAAACCTGGCATTCCAAAGAATTTATTTAAAACATCTGTAGAGGCACAGTGCCGTCTAAAATACCTCTGTATCACAACCGATTTGTCCATATTTGCATTCAACATCATGTAGAATACAAAAAATAATTATTTTATAGGCGTTGAATATTATATATTTCATGTAAACGCGCTCGAAATAAGGACAGGCATTCCGTCCAAACCTGGTTGGTTAGTTTGGTGATTTGTTTTCCTTAAAAAGTACACGTCATGTGTGCATTACGAACATTTTAACAAGTACGTCATCTTCATGTTTAGATCTAGTGGATGCCAAATACATGGCGATACTCAAATATATTGTGAACATTGAGAATACAAATAATACTCATAAAAGGTTAAACAGTTAAAGAACATATGATTCTTTCATACTACTATAGTGTTAGTCTGTCATGTCAAACAGATTAACTATAGTTACGGGAAATAATCGGGTGTTCTTTACCTTCTTTGCCTAGTATAAGTCTGAATAAAATTATCAAATGTGACATTTGTGATATATATAGTGTATATCGTGTATACGTCTGAATAAAATTATCAAATGTGACATTTGTGATATATAGTGTATATTGTGCAGAGAAGTATACGTCTGAATAAAATCATCGAATGTGACATTTGTGATATATAGTGTATATCGTGCAGAGAAGTATACGTCTGAATAAAATCATCAAATGTGACATTTGTGATATATAGTGTATATCGCGCAGAGAAATAATAAACTCATCAAATGTGACATTTGTGATATATATAGTGTATATCGTGCAGAGAAGTATGCGTCTGAATAAAATCATCAAATGTGACATTTGTGATATATAGCATATATCGTGCAGAGAAGTATAGGTCTGAATAAAATCATCAAATGTGACATTTGTGATATATAGCGTATATCGTGCAGAGAAGTATACGTCTGAATAAAATCATCAAATGTGACATTTGTGATATAAAGTGTATATCGTGCAGAGAAATATACGTCTGAATAAAATCATCAAATGTGACATTTGTGATATATAGCGTATATCGTGCAGAGAAGTATACGTCTGAATAAAATTATCAAATGTGACATTTGTGATATATAGTGTATATCGTGCAGAGAAGTATACGTCTGAATAAAATTATCAAATGTGACATTTGTGATATACAGCGTATATCGTGCAGAAAAGTATACGTCTGAATAAAATCATCAAATGTGACATTTGTGATATATAGCGTATATCGTGCAGAGCATATATACGTCTGAATAAAATTATCAAATGTGACATTTGTGATGTATAGTGTATATCGTGCAGAGAAATATACGTCTTAATAAAATTATCAAATGTGACATTTGTGATATATAGTGTATATCGTGCAGAGAAAGATACGTCTGAATATGATCATCAAATGTGACATTTGTGATATATAGCGTATATCGAGCAGGAAGAATACGTCTGAATAAAATTATCAAATGTGACATTTGTGATATATAGTGTATATCGTGCAGAGAAAGATACGTCTGAATATAATCATCAAATGTGACATTTGTGATATATAGCGTATATCGTGCAGGAAGTATACGTCTGAATAAAATTATCAAATGTGACATTTGTGATATATAGCGTATATCGTGCAGAGAAATAATAAACTCATCAAATGTGACATTTGTGATATATAGTGTATATCGTGCAGGAAGTATACGTCTGAATAAAATCATCAAATGTGACATTTGTGATATATAGTGTATATCGTGCAGAGAAGTATACGTCTGAATATAATCATCAAATGTGACATTTGTGATATATAGTGTATATTGTGCAGAGAAGCATACGTCTGAATAAAATCATCAAATGTGACATTTGTGATATATAGTGTATATCGTACAGAAAAATAATAACCTAATCAAATGTGACATTTGTGATTTATATAGTATATCGTGCAGGAAGTATACGTCTGAATAAAATTATCAAATGTTACATTTGTGATATATAGTGTATATCGTGCAGAGAAATATACGTCTTAATAAAATTATCAAATGTGACATTTGTGATATATAGCGTATATCGTGCAGAGAAATAATAAACTCATCAAATGTGACATTTGTGATATATAGTGTATATCGTGCAGGAAGTATACGTCTGAATAAAATTATCAAATGTGACATTTGTGATATATAGTGTATATCGTGTAGAGAAAGATACGTCTGAATATGATCATCAAATGTGACTGTTTACTCTCAAGGCCAAGGACTGAGGGAGGCAGACAATATTACAATAATAAACCTATGAAATTGATTTTACTGCACTTAAAATACAAGTTGTGTATTTTCATGATTTGAGTGCAGTTCTGAAATGTGTATTTTAAGGGCAAAAGGGCATGAATTTTATAAGTACAAGTTATATGGTATAAGTTCAAGTCATCATTTAATTGCCAAACTTTTATGGCTGCTTTTTATCCCTTTATCCGGTAGATGTCGTTACAAACAACTATTAAGAAGTTGTTATCTAGAAAATATTCATGTTGTCATTTTCTTTCAACTTTTAATTGTTAATCGAAGCTGACTTGTCATAGATCCCAATTACGTGGATCGATGGATCGATGATCATGATGTCAATCACTGGATTGTCTGGTCCAGACTCGATTATTTTACAGACCGCCGTCATATAGTTGGATTATTGCTGAGTGCGGCGTTAAACAACAAACAAACAACTTAATTTTGAATGATTGCCATTTTCGTGCGTTATTTTATTAACGGTTCGCATACCACATGTCCACAGTGGAGTAGCCTCCCTTATACTGCCCCAATTTATCTTGCGTACGTGCGGGGCCGCATGTGTCATTTCATATAATGAGGTTCTGAGTGGAGTCGTCTGGCTCTCCCTTTAGCCTCTCTAAGGGGAATAGCAACGAGAGTAGACATCATGCTGTTGATCCAGATAGGCTATACACATAGTACATTATGATATATCGAACGAGACAGAACATCACTGTTGGTACCGAGCGGGATGTTTTGCTTTCCTCGATGTTTTGCTGTAAAAAGGGCTAAGTCCAAATTCCGTTTATGTTTCCTTTCCTACTTACCTTATGTTATATGGTAGTATTTATTTGATTTTGGAAAACAAATCCAAATGTTTAGTTTAATAATGTAATAATGTAGCTGCCGCGTCTTAAACATGTTATTCCAAGCGCCCCCCGAATAAACATAAATTCAGAATTTACATAAAGGCGACGCAGCGCAAAGACTATTTACATAAAGGCGACGCAGCGCTAAGACTATCCAGACCCCGTCAATTTAGAGAGAATGAGTTAAAAAATAACGTTGCATCGGGTATATTTCAGCTATATCAAGATTGTGAACACGTCAACGAAGGGCAGTTAGGTGAGGTAATTAATATAGCGACGTGCATGCACATGTGTGTGTGTCTGTGTGTGTGTGTGTGTGTGTGTGGGGGGGGGGGGGGGGGGGGGTCCCTGACCATAACCATAGAGAATAAATTAATATTGTATCTATCTCAAGTCTAGAATTATTTGGCAAGTCTAGATTGCCTCAGAGCTTTCTTGCTCTTAATAACAAGTGAAGACGATAGATAAAGCTTGGATATTGAACAATGCTTCAGGCTGTCTTTTACAGGTTAGTTCACAGGTAATATCTGACGCCCAGCATACTTGACTGCTGTTATCATTAAATAATACTGATTTTCGTCATGAACACTTATAGCGTCTCTTCTTGAGGTCTGGGTTCATAATTGCTTCCCTTTCACGAAACTCATGTAAACTTGAAGACGTATTTTTCACAATGAAACGAGACGATTCAAAGCAATATCTGTTGTGTCACTTCAGTACCACATTTTATGTATGTGTTGTGCATTCACGAGTTACAGTAAACTACGGTTATAACGAACTCAAGGGGACTACTAATTTTAGTTCGTTATAACCGTAATTCGTTATAAGCATATATACAGCATAACTACAGCAAATAGTCGGGACTAAAAAGTTAGTTCGTTATATCCGTCAGTTCGTTATAAGCGTGTTCGTTATAACCGTAGTTTACTGAGACTTCGAGAACTTTCTCAAACTGGAGTCAAATTTTCTTTAAGTCAAGTAGACTCCTCCTGTTTGAAGACAACCCGGAAACATCCCCACGTATGATGCAAATGCACCTTTTAGATTTGAGAGAAATATTCAATGATTTAGATCTTCGTATACGTAGGTGTTTAAGTTAGATCATTGTGGACTCGCCATAAGCTTCTGAAACATTGATGCGAAATTTGACTTAAACCAAATACACTAAACTCGGACACAGTATATTGACTCTTTTAACGTCGAACCACCTATCTTCCTCTCCCCTGGGAGACACTCGTTATCCCTAGACCAAGGAGAGTAAGGACGGTGAAACAGAAATATGAACGGCAGGGTTTTGTTAGATTGCTACCCCAACTAATCATACACTGATTAATGGAAACATATGTATATATTTTGGCAACACGTCATTCCAAGGCATTAGTAACCACTCGGTTCAATCCCCGGCCGCGTCATACTTAAAGACGTTGAAAGATGGTACTTGCTGTTGACCTGCCTGGTGCTCGGCATTAAGGGGATAAAACAAGGACTGGTCGGCTCGGAGTCAGTGTCCTTAGTGGGGTATTCATGTATCTCAGTGGGCTAGCACTAAAATTGGCATCAGTCCGGACTAGTACACACACACACACACACACACACACAAACACACGCACGCACGCACGCACGCACGCGCACGCACACACACACATACACGTCGCTAAATAAGTGAAATAATCTTGGACACGACGTTAAAGCCTATTTCATCTCAGCTCACCTCCTATCCTACATCTGGCACTTGGGCGTCGAGGTTTGACGGTCCACAGTAACATATATTAATATATTATGCTGGTCGTAAGAGGCGGTCAGGCTCGGTGACCTGGTTGACGACGTGTCATCATACCCCGACGGCGTGGATTGTTGCTCACAATATCGATCACTGGATTGCCTGGCCCAGACTCGATTATGTCCAGGCCGGATTCATAGAGACTGTAATTTTTTTTATCAGATCCTATACACAAAAATAAGCGCGTAACTTGTCCCATCAGTTTTTATGCGTATTGGGTCTAAATGTGGGAAAGACCCGTTGGGTCTAAACATGTCTGGTATGTGTTTACATTCTAGACACACGTTTTACAGTGTAGCGGAAAAATTGCTTAGTGGCCATAAACAACAAACAAAAAACATCTGGCACCTCTAATGAATGGTTCGTCCTGCTGAAAATGACCCCACAGTCTGTGGTGTCAACGCAATGACCTCAACCAACTCTTGTTTCAGTTTGAAGAATTTGAGAGCGACATTCTTACACAATTTAGGTCAATAAATGATCAGTTCCATTAAATCAATACTGGTCTAAAAATGTGTTCCAAGCATTCTTTAAATGAATAGTTCTTTGAGGAATTCTAACGATACAACGGCTTTCGCGGGTCCTTCCCCTGTTAGGCCGTCAGATGGCGTTCTGATATTAAGAGGGGCGTCGATAAAACATCATGGCCAGGAATACATATGACAAGAAAGCTTTCATAATTGTAGATTTATTGTTTGAATTAGTGTAGACCTCTGCTGACTTGATTCTCGTCGCGGGATCGATTTGTCACGTGACTATGACTCATGCGAACCGTTTCTGGTGGTAACGTCATTGGTTGCCCAGCAACAGAAATGGAAAACCAACTCGGGCGCCCTGACAGCATGTCAATATTTTCCTCATCTGCAACTAAAACGTAGTCAAATATGAATGCGGAAAATGTATTTGTTTTCTTAGTGAATTCTGAAAAAGACTGACCCTAGATCTATAAAAAATTATACATGTACACGTCGTTGGCAGCAAACACATTGAGGAGGAAATTGTCACACCATGTTTTTTATGCAAGAGACAACACGTTCCACGTGTTAACCCAGCATAGTTACGACACAATTAATGGGGAGACGAGAATTATCAAACATCCGGTATTTTTTAATCACTTTTATCATTTCTTTTTGACCTGCCATTTTATAATTACGTCATTTTAACAGAAATATCCATTTTGTCATAACAACTCGCCCTCGTGAATAAATCAAATTGCAATCCTTGATTATTGACGCCAGGACCTAGATTCTCGATGTGTTGCTTGATTAAAGAAGATAGCATCGTCTCCCTCCTCATCATCAGCATCATCGTCGTCGTCGTCGTCGTTTTTATGCTTTAAGATCGCTCACTACGTTACATTACAAACAATACACAAATCATGTCGGCAGTTTATATTCCCAAGTTTAGATATTGACGTAGAGTTTTAATATTATATCTTTTGTTTCCTCTCTACTATCTGTTGTAATTTATAGAAATTGTCCCGAAGATGAAAATTGCCATTAACGTTTCTTGCTGCATCACATGCGTACAAAACCGTAAAGATATGCATCTCCAATAGAGGCGTTACACAGCTGCACGTGTAAATATTCTCTCTGATCACAGCAATATTATCCACCGCCATGTGTGACTGACATGATGGATGGTATGTTATTTCTGTAATAAAGGGACAAATACATTTAAACTTGAGTTTCCAAACTTTTCCTGGTGATATTTATAACAGCTGACAGGTTCTACTAGATAAGGCAGTTATAAAAAGCCTGACTGGGATTAAGTACAATACAAGTGTTATGACAGGTTTATTGACGAACACCTAAGAACGGCATGCATCGTGATTTACAACAGGTTCGCCATCGTTGTGGCGGGAGGGTAGCCTTGTGGTTCAAACGTTCGCTATTATCGCATAAGGTCTGGGTTCGAGGCCACACATGGCCAGGGTGTGTGAAACTCATTTCTGATGTCACCCGCCTGTGATATTGTTGGAACAAGTGTAAATGTGGCGTAAAACACAAATCATAAACAAGTTTCATCCGAGGACATCATTCTGTAACGCATGTGACAATTTAGAGTTACCTCCCTTCGTCCATACATCGATGACTTGTCGTACGACTCCGGTAATGTCACAGCGTCACAGCAACACACAGATGGGCGGTGTTCAGTGAATGGACGCGATTCGTCGAACAAACATACCTTTGTTTGTCCAACCCTCCGAATTATGCCGTGTTGTTGTCACGACAGCGGTAATAGTAGCTAACCCCAAACAGGAAGGCATTTTCTGAATAATAATGCTGACATCATTTAAACAAAATTTAAATGGTTGAGATTTACATTACAATCGGTCATCATGTTTCTGTTTCTATTTAATGACTATTTCTCTGAATCGCAGGAGTCAACTGATGTTTCATGAGCATAATTCCATGTGTTGCCATGACGATATCTTATTCTTCACATAAATTTATGATGTGGTCGGCTAAATAATTCGTTCAATACCAGCTTCAAGCGGGACTTTCTGTAGAGATACATAACCCCATTAGCTACATTTATTCCTGATATTGAAGTCGTATTGATTCAGTAGATATCCATCGTTAATATAACGGCGTATTTATGTTGTAAACGTTCCAAGGCCTGCGATCATCGAATACTATTTGTATACTCTCCAAAAAGGTAGAGGATCATGAACTATTAATGTAGTGACAGGTCGTCGGAAGAAAGAGTGGCTTTGAAAAATGGCTGCAACAGAACCAAAACAAAACCTCACGCACCAACACAACCGAAACATGACACGTTGGCGATGCACTTCCTACATTGGGAGGGAGTCATTCTTGATTTTGACACTTCAATGAAATGTCGTCAAATAGCTCGGAGCCTTTTTACGAGTAATGATTTTTTTCATTATCCTAAGTAACATGTAAGCTCTCTAATCTCCCTTTAATGCAGTATTTGTGATCAGATTGTGAATGCATCGTCTACGTGATGAACGCCTAATGGATATTTGCGTGCTTCATATGTTCACTGTGTCTCAGTCTGTGATTTGCAGACTTTGGAGCAGGTTTCTGCTGACCCAGAATCTGATCGGCTCTGCACAGCGCCCCCTAGGTCAACAACACCAGGATCGATTAATCGGAAATCAGGCTTTATGAAATCCAACCCAAGCAGTCAATCCTGTCGCTGTACACTGGCGCTGGGCCACCAGAGTGCAGGTTACTGACCAGATAATTTGAAATCGTCTGCATGCTCGGCGACCACTTGTTGTACCAGCATTAACAAATCGACACATTCTCGCCGTTTTGCGGAATTGCAAAGCAAATTCGTGAACAGCTTAAATTATTTGCTTTAACAACACTTTGCGGAGCACAGGGAATGGTTAGATTATACACAGTCGTTGATCAGTTGATTTGCATCGTCACTCGATCTGAGGTATAGGTGTCCACCTCTCCTTCTACTGTTCTTCGACTGTCTACTGGTGACTATGCTTGTCGTGAGAGGAGACTAACAGGATCGGGTGGTCAGGCTCGCTGACTTGGTTAACGCATGTCATCGTATCCCAATTGCGTGGATCGATGCTCATGATGTCAATCATTGGATTGTCTGGTCCACACTTGATTATCTACAGACCGACGTCATATAGCTGGAATATTGCTGAGTGCGGCGTTACACAACAAACAAAACCTATTAAGTTGACTTCGCGGTGTCCGTGGAAAGTCAGTCAGAGTGTGTTTAATACCCGAATTCACGCAGTCATGAATTGGTCTCTCGTTGGATTTCTCGATTTCACATACCAAACACAAAGGTTAAGATGAGTGAATAAGTGTTGGTTTACGCCGCTTTGAGCATTATTCATGCATTTTCACGGCGGGGGACACCAGAAATGGGCTTCACACATTGTACACATGTGAGGAATCGAACCCGGGTCTTCGGCGTGACGAGCCAACGCTTTAACCACTAGGCTACCCCGCCGCCTGTGGTTAAGATTAACGCTCTGCCAATTCGACATCTAATTGTTGGAATGGCTAGAGCTGGAACAACATCAGTCGACATTTCAACGACAGTGTGAGAACAGCCCAAAGATATGAAACAATCCTTTACAAATGACAATATTCGGTCACTCCCAAAAAGCGCCAAGACCGTCCTAAAAAGACCACAGTGAGCGATGCTCGTGCGTTGTACCGTCTTACAAGACGCAACGGACGTTTATCAGGATTTCCACTGACGAACAGATGAGGAATTTATATTAACTATACAAACAGTGAATCGCAGTTGGATTGCGAGGGAATCTGGGGTAAAACGCCCTGTCCGTCAACCGTTTTTGACGATTTAACATACACTTTTTTAGGTCACCGGAATGGAGACTAAAACAATGGCGTCACGTCATCTTTTCAGATGAATCACGTGGCCTGCTCCACAGGGTACGCCGAGTGACTGATGTTCAATGATGGTTGTGATGGAGGTCATGTCACAGAGGCAGTGTCGCGTCACGGATGTGTAGTTGTTTTGGGCGGTACCCATTATAAAGGCAAAGCAGTACTTTTAGTACTCAAGCACAACGTCAATTAGCGGTCGTATACAGACGTGTTTGGGGGACACCTGTCTACCACATGCTGACGGGGTGTGTGGTAACCACTTCATTCACAGGACGACAATGTTCGACCCCAAGAGCCAGGACTAGCCTTGCTCCATGTCTGTCCTGAATGATAAAAGTCCATGGATGTATGTTAATTCTATCCTTTTAGTAGGTCTAGGTCTATATATCCTGATAACTTATAAGTTTTGATGTTTTATGAGAGGACAACTTGTCCCTGTTATTCATATAATCTACGAATTATTATTTAAGCTAAATAATAATTGTCTTAGTGACTTGTGCAAGTCTAAGTCAGGACCATTAATGACTTTTAGTCTTTTTGCTAGTCGCTGAAATGAACATATATATAGATGAAAATAATTGTTGAAATATAGGTATGAAATATAATAAAAAGGAGCCAAGAGGCTTTCTTCATTCCTGACACTGCAGTTATCTAGACTTGCTAAGTATTATGGACTTGCATGGGCTGTATTGCATATATTTGTTTCAGATTGTATGACAGATTAGCAGGCAGAGGTAGTTGACACACAATGATCCGCATAAAACCCTCATATGAGGTGAGGTGAAATTGGTTTTAACGTCGCGTCCAAGATTATTGCACTTATATAGCGACGTTCATGCACGTGTGTGTGTGTGTGTGGCTGCTTGTACTAGTCCGGACTGATGCCGATTTATAGTGCTAGCTCACTGAGATACCATGGCGCAGTTTAACATGAATACCCCATTCAGACACAGTATACTGACTCCGAGCCGACCTGTCCTTGTTTTAGCACCTTAATGCCGAGCGCCAGACAGGGTAACAACAAGTACCATCTTTTAACGTCTTTTGGTATGACGCGGCCGGGTATCGAACCCCGGAACTTCCGCTCTGCGGACAGACGCTCTACCACTAGACCACGGAGGCGGTCACCCTTATATGAGTCCAATATAGCATGCTTGTGGCCGTCTTGAGCGTTCTGTCACGCATTACCAGCAAACAATGTGGCAGCATTGGGCGATGATGCGCTGGGTCAGAGCATGACACCAGATGGGCTCGTGACATGTTAGTCGCCTTATTGACAGTATGCCCAGACGGATCATCTCCCTTGTCGAGGCGCGTGACGCTCTCCCGCTAGACCACGGAGGCGGTCACCCTTATATGAGTCCAATATAGCATGCTTGTGGCCGTCTTGAGCGTTTTGTCACGCATTACCAGCAAACAGTGTGGCAGCATTGGGCGATGATGCGCTGGGTCAGAGCATGGGACCAGATGGGCTTGTGACATGTTAGTCGCCTAATTGACAGTATTCCCAGACGGATCATCTCCCTTGTCGAGGCGCGTGATGGCGCAACACATTATTAAACTCTTTGATGCAGTAACTGATGTGAGTGAGTATGGTTTTACGCCGCTTTTAGCAATATTCCAGCAATATCACGGCGGGGGACACCAGAAATGGGCTTCACACATTGTACCCATGTCGGGAATCGAACCCGAGTCTTCGGCGTGACGAGCGGGCACTAGGCTACCCAACCGCCACTTAATGAGGTAACTTCGCTGACTTTATCTGATTGTGATCACTGTAGACTGACTCATACTTTAATCATACACACAGCTTTCGACGTCTTCTTTTATATGGACAATAACTGTGGTTCGCGTTACTCAAACAACCTGTTTTGGGATTCATTGGTTGTGTATATAGTTATTCTTGTGGAGCAGCTATAACAGCTATTTAGCAAACTCCCGTACAGAATGTTTAGCCTTTAGCTGAATAAATGTGTTGACGACAGGGCGTTGACGATTAATATCAAGCGATAATAGGATAGAATAATATGATTTGTTTTTTATTCATAATGCTATGATTTAGGAACAGAATGTGTTCTAAATATATATCGACTAATATAAATGTTCAATACATTTTCTCTACACGGACGATCAGGATTTTGGTTTGGTTTGTTGTTTTACGCCGCACTATTCTTGTTGTAAGAGGCGACTAACGGGATCGGGTGACTCGCTGACTTCGTATGTCATCGTACCCCAATTGCGTATATCGATGCTCATGATATCAATCACTGGATTGTCTGGCCCAGACTCGATTATTTACAGACCGCCGTCATGTAGCTGGAATATTGCTGAGCGTTAAACAGCAAACGCACAAACAAAACCACTGTACTTAAGGATTCGAACCTGGATTCTGTACGACGAGTGAACGCTCCACCATTGAGCTACCCCATTGCACCTTAATGTAAGAACAGTATCGATCTTCGCTAAACCATCGGTGTACATCGGAAACGCGTCATCCTAACATGCCATGGCCTCTGCTGACGGGAGGAAACATGCGGCGGACATTGTAACACAGTACAGTAAACTACGGTTATAACGAACTCAAAGGAACTACTAATTTTAGTTCGTTATAACCGTAATTCGTTATAAGCATATATACAGTATAACTACAGCAAATAGTCGGGACAAAACAGTTAGTTCGTTATATCCGTTAGTTCGTCATAAGCGTGTTCGTTATAACCGTAGTTTACTGAATCGTAGCACTGTATTCAAAAACATCGGTAAGTAAAAAAGGACGTCACATACACGGCATTTCAGTTGGTATCAAGTACATGTCGGCGGCGGTGATGTCGTAACACCGTCCATGCTGAGGATGTCATAATTAGTGCTGCCGTTATCCCTTCTACGTGTTTCTCTACGTTCCTGTTTTGTCCCGGGTCGGGTGATGTTGCTACACCGTTAACGGAGGCGTCATCTATTTCTGCCTATGTCAGATGAAACTGACCTTCAGGAGACATGATGACTCACGTTGATTGTGTCAGCCGGGGACATCTCCGAGGTCTGTGTGGGAGGGAGTCGCTATATCGATAAAATGCATTACTGGGTATTGAGAAGAGGGAAAGTTGTCACGTCATCCTTGAATAGTTTGTCATACTTTCTTTACATGCAATTGGATCCCGTCGCCATTCCTTATATGATTATTTTTCAAAATTTTTGTTACCTACTCGTGTCCTTTAAAAGGGGGTCGTCAGAAGTCGGCTCATGTTCGTGTAGTTGTCAGGATCGATATGTGTGAATATATGATTATATTTCAGGATGAAATAACAAAGGCACCCCGATACTGAGGGTTTTGTGGGTATGGTGACTCCATGTTCACACGATCTGACGCTTCCCGCCCTTCCCAGGAGAGAGAGAGAGAGAGAGAGAGAGAGAGAGAGAGAGAGAGAGAGAGAGAGAGAGAGAGAGAGAGAGAGAGAGAGAGAGAGAATTCGCCATGCAGGACACTTTCCCCTGACCGCATCAAACAACACCAATTTCACGACGTAAGACTTCGGTGACTCGCACACAAATTACGAAAACGAGATGTATTGATACGTCGATGTAAATTTCCACGGTGTACGTGCTGAAGTCAACGTCGTCGCTTCAAGATAGGTCAGTTCACTAACTCATCTCGGCCGCTCCGTCTTCGTCAAGAAACAAAATCGATGTCGCTCACTCGCGCCGGCGTCATGGACGTGCGTCAATCCTATTGTACAAGTATGTTGAGGCCCAGCAGTTAGTCACCAATCTGTAAAGAACTACACACTAATGATAGTTATCTACCGCTATCTGTTGCGAGAGCAAGGCAATATTTGCCACATGCCTCTACATAACAACCTTCCTTGTCGTGTGTACCCTCCGACCCTTTCTCCTACGCCACACAGGTCATTGGGTACAATACATATCTATACTTATATCTTACATACATCTGTCTGCGGTCGTGTCAAGTCGCCTTCATCCATCACCCCCTTCAGGTTCGGAAGGCTCTACACTCATCACTGTGGATCCGTAGTTGAAATTGACATAATGATTAAATAAACAAAACTGTCGCTCCATGTCGTGGAAATTTAGTTTCTCATCGCGTCTGCATACCGCAGAAATTGTTTTGGTGTCACATTGCTACATCACGATTTTGTCATATAACTGACAAAGACACACACACTAACACAAACACTGAAAACGTTTGTATTCACAGAAATTACAGTAAATAATGGAGCCTGGACCAGACAACCCAGTGATTGATATCATGAGTATCGATCTACGCATTTAGGATACGATAACATGAATCAACCAAGTCAGCCTGAACTCTTACGACAAGTATAGTCGCCAGTAAATATATTGAATACTGTATATATTATTAATAAAATATATTTTTTATATTGATATTTATTTTATATATTTCTAATGTATAGTGTGTGCGCGTGAGTGTGAACCCGAGGGGATTCTGGGATACGCTCTTCACGCCGAAGACGTGTTATATATAAATAGCTGTTATAGCTGCTCCACAAGAATAACTATATACACTACCAATGAACCCCGAAACAGATTGTTTGAGTAACGCGAACCACAGTTATTGTCCATATAAAAGAAGAAGTCGAAAGCTGTGTGTATGATTAAAGTATGAGTCAGTCTACAGTGATCACAATCAGATAAAGTCAGCGAAGTTACCTCATTTAGTGGCGGTTGGGTAGCCTAGTGCCCGCTCGTCACGCCGAAGATTCGGGTTCGATTCCCGACATGGGTACAATGTGTGAAGCCCATTTCTGGTGACCCGCCGTGATATTCCTGGAATATTGCTAAAAGTGGCGTAAAACCATACTCAATCACAATCAATCTTGGATACGCTTTGTCCCCAGCAACCTATGCTATTAGTAGAAGGGGCGACTTAATGGATCGGGTGGTCAGGCTCGGAGACTTGGATAATGGCCTGTCAACGTACTACGATAGCCTATCGCTGTTATCATAATATCAATCACTGGTTTGCCTGGTCCAGACTCGATTATTTACAGGGCGATACCATTCAGCTGAAGTGTTGCCGAGTGTGGCGTTAAACAACAAACAAACAAACACATTGAATAGGCGTGGTTGATGACGTCTGTCAACGCCTCTCGCGTACAGGTATACGCTGTCGACTACCACGCCGCTGTACACAGACCCCGTTCGTCTGGTGAAGCCGCCGTCATTATGTATATACCTATAGAATCCTTACCACGCCTCCCTCTCGAAAACACGGTGTCTTTGACTTTCCCAACTCCATTAACCGGAAAGCCCTATTTAAGCAAAAGCAAAACATATGTGTTTGTGTAATACTTTGCTTTCGTCGTTCCTTCTTTCGTTTGTTCGTTCGTTCCCTCGTTCGTTCGTTTGTTCGCTCGTTACGCAATCCCGTTCACTACTAGTATACACAGAGAGCTCGTTCCATTCCATTCCATTCTGACAAATACCTCGGACCCATTCACTACTATAGATTCGTTTTGAGCCCGAACACGACACTAAAAATAACATTCCAAATAAATTTCAGGAGAGAGAGACATTCTTTGCTATGTTAATAATGTGAGAGATGTTGTTTATTTTGTTTGTTGTTTAACGCCGCACTCAGCAATGTTCCTGCTATTTGACGGCAGTCTGTAATTAATAGAGTCTGGACCAGACAATCAAGTGATTGATATCATGAGCATCGATCACGCAATTGGGATGCGATGGCATGCATCAACCAAGTCAGCGAGCCTGACTACCCGATCCGTTAGTCTCCTCTTACGACAAGCATGGGTTGCTGAAGACAATTCTAACCCGAATAGTCAATGATATTTGACATATGTAGATAATGACGTCACATTCGAAGCGAATGTTTGATGGCGAATACCTTTCCAGCTTTATCAAAATAGAATGGATATATAGTACCCTGGATAATGGAGGATTATTCTCTCCTGTGACCAGCTGATTTAATAGTTGTGTAGCTGTATATCACGTCGTCCTAAACTAGGGGTCAATAGTGTGAGCATCGATTTTGCTGTTTGTCTACGAACATACAAACAGGTCACAGGCCTGGTGATTCCTTGTGGTTTCTTGAGGTCATTCCTCTAAAAACAGGCACTTCCGTTTAATGAGGATCTCACGTCACTATCAGAACAGTTTGTTGTAGCACTGTGCAAAGTTGCGCCCCTTTGCTGCATGCCAGGATCCGTGGGTTCGTATGTCAGATTTGTCTCAAAAGCGTGGTAAATGTAGGGACAGACCATTTGATAATATGGGGGTTTGGGAAGGTAGTTTGTATGGAGTTTAGATATTTTTTTAAGCAACAGCTACAAAGATAGATATTATTAGTAGTAAAACTATTAGCTTAGATATTTGGATTTATTTGGCAACAGTCTGAAATATGTTTCAAGCACATTCTGGGATGATTTATCCAAACCCACCCCACCCCACCCCAGAATATCAAATGGTTGGTCCCTTACGACCTCCGTCAATTGGGCTTTCCAATCACAAATATGAAGTGGCACAGCATGATATGAATGATATACTTGTCATAGCCTTAAACAAGTACTCACTGACTAAACCCTATAGCTCAGATAGTGATGCCTAAATAATGCCTTCTCCCTATTTTGGACTGGGTCCCGTATCACAAAACGATCTTAACGCTAAGACGATCGTAGCTCCCGTACTTTAACACAGACATATGACAATCATTGCGCTAAGATCACTTTGTGAAACTGGGCCCTGGATTGTAAAAATTATACTCAGCGACACTAGTGTAACTGCTTCCCCCCCCCCCCCCCTCAACCCCAACCCCCCTTCGATTCCCATGTTAGTCACCTTGTGACAAGTGCGAGGTGACTGACTCCTAGGACGCTTTCCTGTTACACCACCTCGCGTATGTGTACTGTGTCGCCTGTGGTACACAGGTGTTAGCCGTCAGAGACCATAATGGGGGCGTGTCGTTGACAATGACGGGTATTACCTATCGTGTTTATTCTAGATGTTGATTGTGTTTGTACCGTTAAGAGTTTGCATTAATTTAAGTCATAATCTGCTAGTAATCTACCAACACACCAATCTGGACTCCTCTGTGTGTGTGTGTGTGTGTGTGTGTGTGTGTGTGTGTGTGTGTGTGTGTGTGTGTGTGTGTGTTGTTTAACGCCGCACTAAGAAATATTCTATCCATAAGACGGCGTCATGTAAATAATCACGTCTGGACCAGACAATCCGAAAATTGATTGATACCCACGCCGTCGGAGTAAGATGAAATGCAATCAGCCAAATCAGGAGCCTGACCATCCGATCCATTGTGTCGCCTCTTACGACAAGCATAGGTTAATGGGGACCTATTTTAACCGGGGTTCTCAACATGGATGTGTGTTAGTATAAGCGTCCTGTGTCCGGTTACTGTAATGCCGTCTCACTCCGCGAGTTATTCTGGGATATGGAGGATATCTACGTACAGTGCAACCTCTTTAATCCGGAATACACCTTCTGGACGATTACTGTTGGGGGCGTCTTAATGTGAATAAAAGGACTTGCTGCATACCCACAATTCGTTAATCCGGCGAATCACTGGCGAACCGTCCGGATAGACAAGGTTCCATTATATACAGATATGGGGATACCGCGGACGAGTGGTAATTATAGTTGTTATATTGATTTATGTTTTTCGAACTGACATATTTAATTACACATTGTAATTTGTCACAATTTCTCACTTTTCGGGGTCTAGTATATAGAATATTCGTCTTGAGTGAAAGGGGGTGGTCGTTTAACCTAGTGGTTAAAGAGTTCGCTCGTCACGCCGAAGACCCGGGTTCGATTACAGACATGGGTACAATGTGTGAATCCCATTTCTGGTGTCCTCCGCCGTGATATTGCTGGAATATTGCTAGAAGCGGCATAAAACCAAACTCACTCACTCATCACTTGAGTGAAAAAGTTGCACAACTCGAACTGACCACTGACCAGTGGTCAAAGTCTCTGCACAGGTGTTTCAAGAGGCGTTAAACCCATTCTCCTTTCCTCCATACGTGCCCATAGGCAGAGTGTAACACTGGTGTCCATGTGGTCTGTCTCACAGTCCCTAAACCATATCATTTATCTCTCGCCTAGCCCTTCCTGTAATCCTGTAGTCCTAAATGAAGCAAGTCTAGATTTTCCACAGGTTCTGAATCTCCCATCTCACCGGGTATCCTTTTCAATTTAACTTTCGCCGTTCGTTTCTATCAAACTTATATATCTTCAGAGATTAAGCATTAGCTAGTGTGGAAACTTATGACCACTAATAGTATAAGAGATCAAAAAGGCCTTTCTAAATTGGTGAATTGTAATAGTATTCACGTATCTTATTTGTATTATTATTGTTAAATTACAATTGTATATATTGGTATCTCATGAACCACCGTGTGTGGTTTTCCTGAGAAAAAAGGAGCGGTGGGGTAGCCCAGTGGTTAAAGCGTTCGCTCGTCACGCCGAAGACCCGGGTTCGATTCCAGACATGGGTACAATGTGTGAAGCCCATGTTGCTGGAATGTTGCTAAAAGCGGCGTAAAACCATACTCATTCACTCATTCTGAGGTCAAATGAGTTTGAGGCAGCAGTTAATCCACATTCAGGGCAATTCCTGTTTTGAACGTCTACATCTAGTCAAGTGTTCATAAATCCGCACACCAATAATCCGTTAATCAGAATAATGTTCAAGGCAATGACACTTTCACGGAACTTTGCCCTGTTCTCATGATGTCTGGTATGTCCCTCAATCGTGCTCAGGAAATATCGGTACAAGAAGTTCCGCCCTGAACCGTTCATTCACGAAGTCAGTCAAGGACCCACTTGAATAGGTCCCCCTTCAGCTGAGAATCTGTGTAATGGTTTGTATGTCCGTCCATCAATGAACAATGCGGTGATGTGACAACGAATACGTCACAAAATACAGTCAATCATATTCTGCTCAGCCAATATTTATTTTAACAAAACAACGGATATTCTGATTCATATCATAAATTTTTTTATAAACTCATGTTGTGTCGTTATCAATGCAAATAAAGTTTTTTTAAATACTTAAATTAAGACCTGTTGAAGGTTTGAGAAAGTATTTTTTCATTATATTCTTTATATTTTTTCGACCTACCGACCAGAATTTTGGGTCCAAATTCCGTAAACCAAAAAGTATTAAAAAAAGAAAATTATTTTATTTTGATGTCACATTTGTACATGTCACATATATATAGTTCATTAAAATATTCATTGTTAAAAAAATGTAGAATATCCGGTTAGAGGACCTATGATACCCCGGCTCAATAATAATAATAATAATAATAATAATAATAATAATAATGATGATGATGATGATGATGATGATGATGATGATGATGATGATGATGATTTTTATTATTAAAAAGTAATGTATCACAATCTTGTCACATTGTGGCCAAAAAACACCACACACGTAATATTGACGCACAAAATCAGTCACACACCAAACATATCAACTCGTACCTCTCCTCCATCCATTCACATCATCGGCGAAACGTGTAATCCGTCCACTTAAAGGGAGGGAAATCTGCCCTAAATTGTCAGTACAGCACTTCCAGCCGTTCGAATGTAAGCGTCGAGTAATGCTCCATTAATTACCGCCAAACCCCCTTTAAAGAAATTGTCAACTTTGGGCTAAATTTTTCAACTTATAAACCAATTTACCAGTTGTATACATGGACGTTTTACTTGTTTACCTGAACGAACTCGACATGCACTGACTGAAGGCTGCGGAAAAAAGCAAATTAATGTTTTTTCTTGGCCTGATTTATTACACTTTTAATGTTCAAGTATGCTTTTAAAGCACAGGTCCAACAATTATCATACATTAACAATGTTTTGTTGGAAATTTGCTGGCAAAATAAAGTTTATTCATCCGAACGTATCTATAT
Organism: Haliotis cracherodii; assembly: GCF_022045235.1. NCBI lineage: Eukaryota > Metazoa > Mollusca > Gastropoda > Lepetellida > Haliotidae > Haliotis > Haliotis cracherodii. The sequence continues at coordinate 64,737,765 of NW_027266286.1, forward strand.
TTATATTAATAATGGACCCAATATGCATATTAGACACAGAATTCCCTTTATTTTCAAGAATACGACATGAAAGCCCATACAATCACTCAGACAGTATGCGTGGAGATAAAATATGATGACGTTATGGTTATTCAGGGGTGTTTCACACATCGGTTTGCGAATGAAACGCCTGCAAATAAAAACAGCTGGAAAATTATTTGATGAATTTCCTATGTCAACTTTGTACAACCTTACGGCGACATTGGGCTGGCGCCACGCCCTCTGGCGAACCGTTGGCAATCAGCTGGCAGGCCATCAGCTGCTCGGGGCAAGTGCCGGTTTCCGACCTTAGAGATCGCCTACCATAGAGATCACGCCATCGCATACGTACCGTAGTTACCCCCAAGTAATAAGCTGTTAGAATGAAAGAACAAAATGATGTTTACGTCGCTTTTACCACACTGTGCAGCTATTTCGTGATAAATAGCGGCACTGGACGAAGCACGGACCTTCTGAGGAACGGACGAGCGCACGTGATTAACGCGATACCCCCAACGTATCATATCGAGTATCCATTGTATTGCATCTCTATTCTGTCCCCAGCCGTGGTATTGCTGGACTATTGCTAAAAGCGGCGTAAAAACTTACTCATTTAATGTTGGATAAATACCCTCGATCCATTCGCTTCACCTGCATCGGTTTTAGTCCGATTCGAAAGACAAGCCAACATGCTTGTCTTATTAATGCCATCAAGCTGACTTGTGTTGTTCAAGCCATCGAGCTTATTTGTGTGAATCAAGCCATCAAGCTTATGTAATCAAGCCAACATGCTTGTGATAACTAAGCCATGATGCTAGTGGAAAAATAGCCCTCAAGCTTTTCATGATCAAGCCATCAATCTGGTGATAATCAAGCCATCAAGCTTAAGTAATCAAGCAATCATGCTTGTGTTAATTAAGCTAGTGGAAATCAAGCCATCAAGCTTGTAGTAACCAAGCCATCAATCTTGTGATAATCAAGCCACAAGCTTGTGATAATCAAGCCGTCAAGCTTGTGGTAATCAAGCCACAATGCTTGTGTTAATTAACCGACAACGCTTGTGATATCAAGCACTACGCTCCTGATAATCAAGCCATCAAGCTTGTGATAATCAATCCAGCAAGCTTGTGATAATCAATCCATCAAGCTTGTGATAATCAATCCAGCAAGCTTGAGATAATCAATCCATCAAGCTTGTGATAATCAATCCAGCAAGCTTGTGATAATCAATCCAGCAAGCTTGTGATAATCAGTGCTCGGGCCAAAATATGCATGATTTGCACAAAAGAGAGAGTTAATTGGTTTGAGTGAGTCAGTGGGTGAATTGTGTTTAATGCCGCTTTGATGAGTATTTCAATTATTTCACAACGTGTCAACTTGATGGGGAGGATAGCCCAAACTGAGGCATAACATCAGTGAGTGAATATGGTTTTACGCCGCTTTTAGAAATATTCCAGCAATATCACGGCGGGGGACGCCAAAAATGGGCTTCACACATTTTACCCAGGTTGAGACTCGAACCCGGGTCTTCGGCGTGTCGAGCGAATACTTTGATCATTGGACTACCCCACCACCCCGATCCTCACGTGACAGATTAGGTTCGAAATAGTGCAGATATAATTCAGGCCATTTATCGTGTCTGGACCTGGCAAACCAATCGTTGATATCGTGAAGAACGATCAGTGATCCTCTTTAGAGAAGGGTGGTCGGGTAGCCTAGTGGTTAAAGCGTTCGCTCGTCACACCGAAGACCCGGGTTCGATTCCCCACATGGTTACAATGTGTGAAGCCCATTTCTGGTGTCCCCCGCCGTGATATTGCTAGAATATTTCTAAAAGCGGCGTAAAATCATACTTGCTCACTCACTCTCTCACTCTTTGGCGAAAATACAACTAGAGTTACCTTCTAAGTTAACTGTCTTCCCAGGGCTCTGTGGAGAGATTGTTTTCAGTAAACTGCTTTATCCACAGATAAAATACATAATTTTCATGGCATATTCGAATTTAATAAATAGTTGAATTTGATATAATTTACCTGGGACCTTTACACTATATACGGTATATGTTGCTGGGCAGTGGACCCTTCACGCCAGATTGACGCCGCGAACGCTCGTTGCTGTCAGGTGTGCTCAGGTGTAAGGCTGGCCCTTATAGTCAGTTTCTCTGTGTTTTGTCCCCTTGTCCGTTCAGCCAATGACTCGACACTGAACCATTACCCGATACGCCACCGGTTCATGACGAAAGAATGTTTGCACAACACTTTCGCCAGCTTCAGTGCATCAGGTATATGAATTCTGAAACGCACACTTGTATCTCCCTGTTGCTAATTAAGGCGGTCTTTGTGCGTAGAGCTTTCAAAAGTACGAATTATCAGTCAAATTTAAGTGTATGTGTCGCTACATTAAGGACGATGACTGATGTTGTGTTTTCGTATTCTTTACTTGCATTTATGCTCCGTTTAAAGAAAATATGTTAATAATTAACTGAGGTATTCAGTTCATCCAGGTGAAATTTATCCAGGTGAAATGGCCTATAGATCGGAATCTCGCTGAAGCAAACTCAGCAGTCTTTGTCCAGGTAGGAAATATGAAACTGTGGCTAGTTCGCTCTGCAGTGACATGACCTACTTTGAGGGGTGACCGGGTTGAGACAAAGGAGAGACGACGGGGGACCAACTCTACCCACCCCCCACCGTACCCTACCCCCGCACCCTACCCCAACACACATGTACAACGCATACCTCGTTCTGGCAGTTCAGTTATTTCTGAAACGGACCAAATAATGATTAGAAACTTGAAATTATATTATAACATATGCATATTGACCCAGGACAACGACTCATTTATGTCTTTACTTATGTATTTGTTTGTTTGTTTGTTTGTTCGTTTAATAGTTCGTTCGTTTATTAATTTATTTATATCTTAATTTGTTATTCATTCGTTCGTTCGTTTATTTCTTCACACACTCATTATGTATCATATTTATTTAATCTATTTATCGCTATTTCATCGTTTTATTCCAGTTTGTGTCCAATTTGATTTCGTTTTCAAACGTCCTGGTAAAATATGCACATTCGAAAAACCTATCCTTCCTTTGTTTACCCATATAATTACGTCTAATGCAGCGCAAGTGAGGTCTGTTTGCTCGTCTTCACGCCCGGAGAGCCGCAGAGACGCTGTCATATAGCATGTATTGGGTGAGTGTGCGGAAGGATTTGTGGCATTCAGGATGACAGAGGAGACGCTAATTGTTGGCTCATTTGAACAACTGCCTCCAACATCCATTATGTATGTACATGTAGATTTGCTTTACTCGACAACTGAGAGCAGCGCCGCCGAGGTGTGACGCCATTTACGTGTCGAACACTTTCACCATCAGCCTGTGGCTACATTCGCCCGGGTTACTGAAATTCACATATCTACATATTATGTTAACTGACCAATAACGAGTTCCTGTGCTCTGGAATCCTTGATATACGGACTGATGTCGACAGCTGGACATCTAGGCAAAGGGCTAGGCTCTCTCTCTCTCCGATTATTGGAGGCATGTATTTAATTTAAATAAATAATATGTTCCCGAAAACGCTGGAAGAAAAACCCATTCTGTCTCCAATAAGACCTTGCACAACCGCCCCTTTCCCCGGCCCCACCCCCACGCCGTCTCTCTCTCTCTCTGTCTGTGCTTGTGTGTGTGTGTTGTGTGCGTGCGTGCATGCGTGTGTGTGTGTGTGTGTGCGTGTGTGTGTGTGCGGGCCTGCCTACCTGAGTGCGTGCGCGTGTGTGTTAGTAGGGGAGGGGAGGGTGCTTGCCTAGACTAACGCTTAGTATCTGAAAATATAACATAACTTAAATGGAGCCAGTGAGATGGTATCTGAACCTGGGGTAAATCTAGACTTGCTTCTTTCAGGGCTATAGCATCACAGCAAGGACTGGGTGAAAGGGGAAATAATACTAGCCCAGGGACTGTAAGACTACTGGACATCTTGTATTTGGCGGTGTCGTCTAATGATCTTACGTATGTCAGCATGATGTGTGAAGGACTGGCACCATCAACTCGTGTTATTCCGACCGGGTTCCGTCTTAGCGGAAACGGGCATACCTAAAACAATTGTCAACTCGTTCCGTAATTGCGTAATCGTTCACATATATTTCCCCATACATTATATATATTTCAGATGCATTTTAAGGCACATCTGGACATGCGGAATTATACAGTATGATTGAACACATTTAACTGTGTCTTGGGTATATTTTTAGATGCAAGAATCGAAAAATTATTTCTGAGGGATTCTTTGACGAGGAACTTGAAATCATACGCGCATTCTGATTGGTTTGTCGTATTTTCGCACATAACATTCATCGATAGGGGGACGAGTCTTCTGGTTCAGAGAAGTTAACATGCGATCTCAAGTAAGCTCGATGCTGGCTTACAATGGCGATTATCTATGTATACTGTAAACGTATTTTAACACAACTACAGCTTGGAATCGAACCACAGCCGTCTGACGTAATCCCGCCATCTAAGATGTTTTAGATATAACGACCGCTTGACCCGCCCCTGACTTAAAAACGCCGCTTTACGCCGCTTTTAGCAATATTCCAGCAATATCACGGCGGGGACACCAGATATGGGTTTCACGCATTGCACCCATGTCGGGAATCGAACCCGGGTCTTCGGCGTGACGAGCGAACGCTTTAACCACTGGGCTACCCGACCGCCCCTTTAGAATCAAGAAGGATATTGTGTAACATAAGATTTCATAGACAAAATGTTAGTCTAGTGAAAGACAAGCCGTTAATGATATCTACATGTAGGGCTGAGCGACTTGGGTTTTAGCTGGATTGGTTAGCACTTAAGTGAGAAGAGGTATCAGCAACCTTGGATGGTCGTGAGAGCAAGGAGACCCGTGGGGTGCCGGGATAGAATAGATCTCCAACAACCTTTGATGGTCGTGAGAGCAAGGAGACCCTTGGGGTGCCGGGATAGAATAGATCTCCAACAACCTTTGATGGTCGTGAGAGCAAGGAGACCCTTGGGGTGCCGGGATAGAATAGATCTCCAACAACCTTTGATGGTCGTGAGAGCAAGGAGACCCGTGGGGTGCCGGGATAGAATAGATCTCCAACAACCTGGGATGGTCGTGAGAGCAAGGAGACCCGTGGGGTGCCGGGATAGAATAGATCTCCAACAACCTGGGATGGTCGTGAGAGCAAGGAGACCCGTGGGGTGCCGGGATAGAATAGATCTCCAACAACCTTTGATGGTCGTGAGAGCAAGGAGACCCGTGGGGTGCCGGGATAGAATATATCTCCAACAACCTTTGATGGTCGTGAGAGCAAGGAGACCCTTGGGGTGCCGGGATAGAATAGATCTCCAACAACCTGGGATGGTCGTGAGAGCAAGGAGACCCGTGGGGTGCCGGGATAGAATAGATCTCCAACAACCTTTGATGGTCGTGAGAGCAAGGAGACCCGTGGGGTGCCGGGATAGAATAGATCTCCAACAACCTTTGATGGTCGTGAGAGCAAGGAGACCCGTGGGGTGCCGGGATAGAATAGATCTCCAACAACCTTGGATGGTCGTGAGAGCATGGAGACCCGTGGGGTGTCGGGTTAGAAGAGATCCCCAACAACCTGGGATGGTCGTGAGAGCAAGGAGACCCGTGGGGTGCCGGGTTAGAAGAGATCCCCAGCAACCTGGGATGGTCGTGAGAGGCGACCCGTGGGGGTGTCGGGTTAGAAGAGATCCCCAGCAACCTGGGATGGTCGTGAGAGGCGACCCGTGGGGGTGTCGGGTTAGAAGAGATCCCCAGCAACCCAGGATGGTCGTAAGATACGACTAAATGGACCGGGTCTTCATGTTCAGTGACTTGGTTGATTGCGTGTCATCGTTCCTCGACGACGTGGATCGTTGCTGACTCTATTCATCACTAGATTGTCTGGTCCAGACTTGATTATTTACACGCAGCCGTCATATGTGGTAGTGCTGTAATGTATTTTGTATGATCTGTTTACACACTTGCTTGAATAATCACAGCTCTCTACTCTCTTGTTTCAACAAGAGCTCCCAATAACTGATCCCCCATATCCCCCCGTATTTTGAATAACTTCAAAGCTATCTAACCGAGTACGATGTCAAACAACAAACAAGCATTAGGAACAGATCACATTCTATATGATTTTACCGTTAACGGTAAATCATTATTAAATCAACTCAGCATGCAAATATATATACAGTTACTGTATATTTCCATTGTATTAGGGGCCGGGGGCCTGAAGTGCCGAATACATGTGTCTGTCTGTCACATTCTATATCTAGTGATCTAGATTTTTCCCAGAACTGTTGTGAAAATAATTTAAAAAATAGTAGAAAATCAATTCTTTACTGGACATGTTGAATGTTTTGAAAATCATGTGTCCAAAACAATTGAGAGAGATAAACTCAGTCTTGAAGCCCTGAAAAGCATCATGTCTTGAAGCGGAAACAATAAAAATATATAGCAAAACATGATAATCCTAACAGCGCCTTGTTCTGTATAACAAGAAACATTACAGGGTCATCGGCTGGACAGAAAACTCCTTAAAACTTCGAGTTCAGTGAGCAGGTTAGACGTGATCCCAGCCACATCATGTACCTCTGGCGGAGTGGCCGCTGTTTTCACCTTATCACCCTGTTGAGAGTTGTCACCGCCCCTGGCGGTAGATGCGGGTTGTTTATGTGTTTTTCATGACCTCACAAATCTTGTAAATCAGTGAATAAAGACGGCAGTGTCACCATAACACCTGAGACAGCCTCAGTCTAGTGATAGAGCGTCCGCCCGGAGAGCGGAAGGTCCGGGGTTCGATCCCCGGCCGCGTCATACCAAAAGACGTTAAAAGATGGTACTTGTTGTTACCCTGTATGGCGCTCGGCATTAAGGGGCTAAAACAAGGACTGGTCGGCTCGGAGTCAGTATACTGTGTCTGAGTGGGGTATTCATGTTAAACTGCGGCATGGTATCTCAGTGGGCTACCACGATAAATCGGTATTAGTCCGGACTAGCACAAGCAGCCACACGCAACACACGTGCATAAGTGCAATAATCTTGGACGCAACGATAAACCCAATTTCACCTCACCTCACCTCACCTCACCTCACCACCTCACCTCACCTCACCTCTCCTCACCTCACCTCACCTCACCTCACCACCTCACCTCACCTCACCTATCCTCACCTAGAGGTTTAGAAACATCACCCCATCCCTTCCAGGGCTCACTTGCACAAAGCGATCTTAGCGCTGAGATGATCGTAACTCCAATACTTTAACATTGGCTTACAATAGTCTTAGCGTTAAGATCGCTTTGTGCAAGTGGACCCAGGAATTGAATAGTTATTCAACCACAGGATTGGGTAGCCTCCCATCCACCCCATCAACCCTGGCACAGCAAGCAGTATCTCTTCCTTCATCCCTGCTAGCAGTATCTCTTCCTTCATCCCTGCAAGCGGATACCCCACATCCCAGCAAGGCAGGGCAGTGACCGCGAGCAGAGTTTCCCAACCCACCCACCTGATCCACAAATATAAATATATTAATTAACGAGCTTTATCCATATTTTTTACACTGGATCAAAATCGTCCCCTCTCTATCGCTGGCATATTGACTACAATCATCGACACTTCTATCATGTTTTTTTTCTATCTCAACACCCCTCGGATAAAGAGTCCCACAATGATCTTCAATCAGTCACCATAGGTAAATCTCCTACCCACAATACCCCACGCAGTTCTCTTTCTGTACAGATGACCGCCTCCGTGGTCTAGTGGTAGAGCGTCCGCCCGTAGAGCGGAAGGTCCGGGGTTCGATCCCCGGCCGCGTCATATCAAAAGACGTTTAAAGATGGTACTTGTTGTGACCCTGTCTGGCGCTAAAACAAGGACTGGTCGGCTCGGAGTCAGTATACTGTGTCTGAGTGGGGTATTCGTGTTAAACTGCGGCATGGTATCTCAGTGAGCTAGCACTATAAATCGGCATCAGTCCGGACTAGTACAAGCAGCCACACACACACACACACGTGCATGCACGTCGCTATATAATAGCGTGCAATAATCTTGGACGCGAAGTCAAACCCCATTTCACCTCACCTTACTGTACAGATGGAAATCATGTCACCCAAACGCAGCAAGTAGGGGTATGCTTTTAGCGAATGAAGTCTCCAAATAAAGATTGATTTGCCCATATAAATTTGACATTTATCTGTTCAGGTCACTATTTAGTCATCTAACTGATCACCTTCCGCACCGAGCCGTTACAAGTAACGAGAGCCAAGCTAATTGATCGCGTTGAACATGGTCACGTGTCAAGGACGCGCCGCATCCAATCCGAAATCCAATCCCGATTAAGTGACATCTGGCATACGTTTCATCTCTACAGTAACCTGCTGAGGTAAATAGAAACTTGGCACTCAACAGTACACATCGTTTCGCCTACCTGCTCTTCGAGTGACCTCGATGTTTAATATTTGATAACGTGCGTTTAATTGCGCCAAGGTCGCCGACGTTCGACAGGCCAAGAGGCCGCCATGTTGGTCAGTGCAGGTCAGTGTGGCCTTGCACGTGCAGGAATTTTCCCCGGACGTAGGGCGAGTGGTTTTCATCACTCCATCAAATTACTGACAGATGCGCGGATGTTAGAGCTCGTGACATGTGTTCCGTACACTGTGCAGCGGTGCCGTTCCAACGTATTATGTTCCTGTAGCTGTAGGTGCACGTGTGATGTGGAGCCAACCGTAGGCCGCTACCTGTTAACATGGTAATAAAGTGCTCGACTAACACACATGCACCTGTAGTGTACATAACATCTCTCTATTTTCCCGGAGATTAAAATTATGGTCGTTTATCGAAGACCCGGTGTCCATTAGAAACATGTCTCTATTTCTACACGGGAAATTACGGACAATTCCTTCTGTGGTTTGTTAACGGGAATCATTCATAAATTTGGTACTGAACTCGGCGCCAATTAGAGAGCCAGCCTCTGTATTCTTCCGATTATTGGAGGCATGTATTTGTTTTAAATAAATAGTATGTTCCCGAAAACGCTGGAAGAAAAACCCATTCTGTCTCCAATAAGACCTTGCACAACCGCCCCTTCCCACCCCCACGCCGTGTTCTCTCTCTCTCTCTCTCTCTCTCTCTCTCTCTCTCTCTCTCTCTCTCTCTCTCTCTCTCTCTCTCTCTCATACCAAACCATATTTTGGTATTTTGACATAATAAATTCTATAAATAAAGACATAATAATTAATAATTCCCTGTGTAAATTTCATTTTGTCCTTGGGCGAAAAGTGATATCCTGTAGGGAGCTTCGCGATAATCTGAAAATTCACAAAGTTTTGGTTGGCAGTAACACAATCATTGGTTTAAACATAATAACTATAATCATCGTCTGTTCTATCATGTATTTTCTGTCTCAAACACTCCTCGGATAGAGTCCAAGAATAATCATGACCAATCAGGCAAAATAGGTAAGTCTCCTGTCGACCATTGCCCTCTCGATGCAAGCTGTAACGGCCGAACCTCTGTTATGTATTAACAGTTATGTGTCGTTTCCCATGTAACCATGGTAACGTTAGTCGCACATGGTAGAATAGGACGCTGACGTGAACAGAAAACAAAGAACCCCTTTATTACAACTATTAAAATACATACAATGTATTCAACGCAAGTTTTGTTCACTGGCATTTATTTATTATATCAGCGTGCCGAAAGACGGACCCACGCACGTGCAAAACGTGAGAATAAGTTTCACATCGAAATTTCCCATAACCATAATAGATGTTGATCTACTGTGGGCTAGACGCTACCGTGGTTAATATAAAGAACGCCCCACGCCATCCCATGACATGCTATCAACCAAGTCAGGTAGCCTGACCCCCCGATGCATTAAGTCACCTCTTACGACAAGCATTTGTTTGTTTGTTTGTTTGTTGTTTAACGCCGCAATATTCCGGCTATATGACGGCGGTCTGTAAATAATTGAGTCTGGACCAGACAACCCAGTGATTGACAACATGAGCATCGATCCACGCAATTAGGAGCGATGACATGCTTCAACCAAGTCCGCGAGCCTGACCACCCGATCCCATTAGTCGCCTCTTACGACAAGCATAGTCTAGTCGCCTTGTAGGGCAAACATGGGTTGCTGAAGACCTATTCTACTCCGGATCTTCACGGGTCGATAATGATGATGATGATGATGATGATGATGACGACGACTACGATGATGATGATGATGATGATGATGGTGTGGAGACATTCCAAGCTCTTCCGGTGGAACCGATTTCGGACTCGGACTGTATACGAATAAACACATTGCATGTGCAACTTTGCACACTTCTATTAGGAAACTTTAAATTTATTTCGTACCCTACCCCGTCTTTGGTCTGAGAGGATGGGTCGGGTCCTAGGGTCGCATATGATCTTATCAGGAGAACTTACTTGTATTTGGTCCTAATCCTTGCCACTGAGTCACTGCCAAGTGCTTGCGCGTGGGAGTTGCTGACGTCACAACAACTTCAGAAGGATAACAGTCCTCGTGAACCTTCTCGACGGGATTAGTATTTGTGGTATTGCTCTGTTAATCTCTCTTGACAGGGGAACACAATGCGCATCAGCTGACCTCATAAGGGAATAATACATACTGATATAAGTAGGTTAAACATGCATAAGCCGTGACAAGCATTGGGGAGATTTGACCGTTCACCTCCACAGTAAATGACCTGTTCGACTTGTGCAGGGTTCCGTCCCACAAAGCGATCGTACCGCTACGACTGTCGTAAGTGTATGTTAAAGTATGGGAGTTACAATCGTCTTTGCGCTTCGATCGCTTTGTAGAACGTTAGAGCCCCGATCGAAGAGATACTGTTTGGTAGAACGAGGCCATGCCGACTCCAGTAAGTCAGTGTTAAAGTATGAAAGTAACATAAGTCGGAGCAACGTGTTACAGCGTTTGTGTTGGTCGTAGCGCGTGTAATATGCGACAATCGTAACGTCATGGGTACTTTGCGGCAATGGTTTCTATCAGCGTTAAACGTTGCCTATGTCGTAAACACAACAACATTTACGTTTGTCGTGATGCTGTGATCACTTTCTGGCACAAGTTCCTTTATTAGCCTTGTGTCATTGTCGTAACACCGATATCTTTTTGTGAAACAGGGACCAATTGCAATTTAGACGATTCGATTGCCTTTACCGCCTATGCGTATACATAACCCTTAGCTTATATATACTACATGAGTTGATGTCGCATTTGGGAGCAGTGTCATAACAGAGCTTGATCTGGTTGTAGGACTCGACAAAGGTCATAGAGCTCAGTTTATCCGGAAGTGCTGTGTCAGTTGGCAAGACCTGTGTTTTGTACTAGGGAATTGTAAGCATTGATATGATGCAATGAACCGTCAGATGGCAGAATGGTTATTGGTTGAAATACATCGAAATACTGAAACATATAAGCTGGTTTATTTTTTCCCACAGAGTTGTCCTGATTAAGGACTGGTGATTTATTATAGGGGGGTTACGCTCCCAGCTACTGACATATTGCAGACCAGGCTCCCAGCTACTGACATGATAGTACAGGCTCCCAGCTACTGACATATTGCAGGTCAGGCTCCCAGCTACTGACATGATAGTACAGGCTCCCAGCTACTGACATATTGCAGACCAGGCTCCCAGCTACTGACATGATAGTACAGGCTCCCAGCTACTGACATATTGCAGACCAGACTCCAGCTACTGACATATTGCAGACCAGGCTCCCAGCTACTGACATATTGCAGGCCAGGCTCCCAGCTAATGACATATTGCTGGCCAGGCTCCAAGCTACTGACATATTGCAGACCAGACTCCAGCTACTGACATATTGCAGACCAGGCTCCCAACTACTGACATATTGCAGGCCAGGCTCCCAGCTAATGACATATTGCTGGCCAGGCTCCAAGCTACTGACATATTGCAGACCAGACTCCAGCTACTGACATATTGCAGACCAGACTCCGGCTACTGACATATTGCAGACCAGGCTCCCAGCTACTGACATATTGCTGGCCAGGCTCCCAGCTACTGACATATTGCAGACCAGACTCCAGCTACTGACATATTGCAGACCAGGCTCCCAGCTACTGACATGATAGTACAGGCTCCCAGCTACTGACATATTGCAGACCAGGCTCCCAGCTACTGACATGATAGTACAGGCTCCCAGCTACTGACATATTGCAGGTCAGGCTCCCAGCTACTGACATGATAGTACAGGCTCCCAGCTACTGACATATTGCAGACCAGGCTCCCAGCTACTGACATGATAGTACAGGCTCCCAGCTACTGACATATTGCAGACCAGACTCCAGCTACTGACATATTGCAGACCAGGCTCCCAGCTACTGACATATTGCAGGTCAGGCTCCCAGCTACTGACATGATAGTACAGGCTCCCAGCTACTGACATATTGCAGACCAGGCTCCCAGCTACTGACATGATAGTACAGGCTCCCAGCTACTGACATATTGCAGACCAGACTCCAGCTACTGACATATTGCAGGCCAGGCTCCCAGCTACTGACATATTGCAGACCAGGCTCCCAGCTACTGACATGACAGTACAGGCTCCCAACTAATGACATATTGCAGGCCAGGCTCCCAGCTAATGACATATTGCTGGCCAGGCTCCAAGCTACTGACATATTGCAGACCAGACTCCAGCTACTGACATATTGCAGACCAGGCTCCCAACTACTGACATATTGCAGGCCAGGCTCCCAGCTAATGACATATTGCTGGCCAGGCTCCAAGCTACTGACATATTGCAGACCAGACTCCAGCTACTGACATATTGCAGACCAGACTCCGGCTACTGACATATTGCAGACCAGGCTCCCAGCTACTGACATATTGCTGGCCAGGCTCCCAGCTACTGACATATTGCAGACCAGACTCCAGCTACTGACATATTGCAGACCAGGCTCCCAGCTACTGACATGATAGTACAGGCTCCCAGCTACTGACATATTGCAGACCAGACTCCAGCTACTGACATATTGCAGACCAGGCTCCCAGCTACTGACATATTGCAGGCCAGGCTCCCAGCTACTGACATATTGCAGGCTAGGCTCCCAGCTAATGACATATTGCTGGCCAGGCTCCAAGCTACTGACATATTGCAGACCAGACTCCAGCTACTGACATATTGCAGACCAGGCTCCCAGCTACTGACATATTGCAGGCCAGGCTCCCAGCTAATGACATATTGCTGGCCAGGCTCCCAGCTACTGACATATTGCAGACCAGACTCCAAGCTACTGACATATTGCAGACCAGGCTCCCAGCTACTGACATATTGCTGGCCAGGCTCCCAGCTACTGACATATTGCAGACCAGACTCCAGCTACTGACATATTGCAGACCAGAATCCAGCTACTGACATATTGCAGGCCAGGCTCCCAGCTTCTGACATATTGCAGACCAGACTCCAGCTACTGACATATTGCAGACCAGGCTCCCAGCTACTGACATATTGCAGGCCAGGCTCCCAGCTAATGACATATTGCTGGCCAGGCTCCCAACTACTGACATATTGCAGACCAGACTCCAGCTACTGACATATTGCAGACCAGACTCCAGCTACTGACATATTGCAGACCAGGCTCCCAGCTACTGACATATTGCTGGCCAGGCTCCCAGCTACTGACATATTGCAGACCAGAATCCAGCTACTGACATATTGCAGACCAGACTCCAGCTACTGACATATTGCAGGCCAGGCTCCCAGCTACTGACATATTGCAGACCAGAGTCCAGCTACTGACATATTGCAGACCAGGCTCCCAGCTACTGACATGACAGTACAGGCTCCCAGCTACTGACATATTGCAGACCAGGCTCCCAGCTACTGACATATTGCAGACCAGACTCCCAGCTACTGACATATTGCAGGCCAGGCTCCCAGTTACTGACAGATTGCAGGTCAGGCTTCAAGCTACTGACGTATTGCAGGCCAGGCTCCCAGCTACTGACATATTGCAGACCAGGCTCCAAGCTACTGACATATTTCAGTCCAGGTTCCAGCTACTGACATATTGCAGGCCAGGCCCCCAGCTACTGACATATTGCAGGCCAGGCTCCCAGCTACTGACATATTGCAGACCAGGCTCCCAGCTACTGACATGATAGTACAGGCTCCCAGCTACTGACATATTGCAGGCCAGGCTCCCAGCTACTGACATATTGCAGGCCAGGCTCCCAGCTACTGACATATTGCAGACCAGGCTCCCAGCTACTGACATGACAGTACAGGCTCCCAACTAATGACATATTGCAGGCCAGGCTCCCAGCTACTGACATATTGCAGACCAGACTCCCAGCTACTGACATGACAGTACAGGCTCCCAGCTACTGAAATATTGCAGACCAGTATCCCAGCTACTGACATATTTCAGGGAGTGTGGAGTCCTGTCACCTGGATATGAGTGAATGAATTTAGCGCAGCTTTTTTAGGGGTGAGGATGGGGTGGATCTGAAGTCATGCAGATCGTAGACCAAAGATGTACACTTATTCCACGAGCCCCTCTTCCAGCTTTACTGTCACATTAAGTACATGCTGTTCATATTTTCTACATATGCATAGCCGGGCTGTAGGCGCGCCCATGGGCAAGGTCGGCGTGTCATGAATAATGTATAACTTGTCAGCACGGAACGCCTGTAGATAAACTCAAATCAGATCGAATCAGCCTTCGGGCAGTTGTCTAAAAGTGAAGTCATCCATTGTGTGTCTGTGTGTGTGAATGCGTGTGTGTATTTGTGGCTGTGTGTGTGTGTGTGTGTGTGTGTGTGTGTGTGTGTGTGTGTGTGTGTGTGTGTGTGTGTGTGTGTGTGTGTGTGTGTGTGTGTGTGTGTGTGTGCGCGCGTTCGTGCGTGTCTGTGTGTGGGAGAGGGGGTATGTAGAGAGCAGGTGGCTGTGGCTGTGTCTACTACGAACAAAACAGACTGTAATGTCGGTTTTATGATGCCAGCCCATTGAGATACCCCACAGTACACTGACTCCGAGCCGACCAGTCCTTGTTTTATCCCCTTAATGCCGAGCGCCGGGCAGGGAAACAACACGACCCATCTTTAAACGTCTCCTGGTATGACGCGGCCCTGGTCGAAACCCCGACATTCCGCTTTCCGGGCAGACGCTCTATCCACTCGACCAGGGAGGCGGTCGATGTAGAAAGTTAGGTTAAGGATGTGGGATAAGGCTGGGGGAAGGTATTGGGGATACAGAGAGTGATTTTAGTGTAAGTGAGGGGTGGGTTCAACGACTCCCCCACCAGGCTCAAAGGCTCCTCACCATGCTCAACGACTCTCCACCAGGCTCCACGACTCCCCCACCAGGCTCCACGACTTTCCACCAGGCTCCACGGCTCCCCCACCAGATTCCACGACTATCCACTATGTTCCACGACTCCCCCACCAGGCCCCACGACTTTCCACCAGGCTCCACGACTCCCCCACAAGGTTCCACGACTCTCCACTATGTTCCACGACTCTCCACCAGGTTCCACGACTCTCCGACAGGCTCAACGACCCCCGACCATGCTCAACGACTCTCCACCAGGCTTCACGGCTCCCCCACCAGGCTTCACGGCTCTCCACTATGTTCCACGACTCCCCCACCAGGCCCCACGACTTTCCACCAGGCTCCACGACTCTCCACTATGTTCCACGACTCTCCACCAGGCTCCACGACTCCCCCACCAGGCCCCACGACTTTCCACCAGGCTCCACGACTCCCCCACCAGGCTCCACGACTCTCCACTATGTTCCACGACTCTCCACCAGGCTCCACGTCTCACCACCAGGCTCCACGGCTCTTGCACCAGGCTCCACGTCTCACCACCAGGGTCCTCTACTCTCCACCAGGCTCCACGACTCTCCACTATGTTCCACGACTCTCCACCAGGCTCCACGACTCCCCCACCAGGTTCCACGACTCCCCCACCAGGCTCCACGACTCTCCACTATGTTCCACGACTCTCCACCAGGCTCCACGACTTTCCACCAGGCTCCACGACTTTCCACCAGGCTCCACGACTCCCCCACCAGGCTCCACGACTCTCCACTATGTTCCACGGCTCCCCACCAGGCTCCACGACTCTCCACCAGGCTCCACGACTCTCCACTATGTTCCACGACTCTCCACCAGGCTCCACGACTCCTCCACCAGGCTCCACGACTCCCCCACCAGGCTCCACGACTCTCCACTATGTTCCACGACTCTCCACCAGGCTCCACGACTTTCCACCAGGCTCCACGGCTCCCCCACCAGGCTCCACGACTCTCCACCAGGCTCCACGGCTCCTTCATCAGGCTCCACGACTCTCCACCAGGCTCCACGACTTCTCGACCAGGCTCCACGGCTCCTTCATCAGGCTCCACGACTCCCACCAGGCTCCACGGCTCTTGCACCAGGCTCCACGTCTCACCACAGGCTCCGCTACTCTCCACCAGGCTCAACGACTCTCCACCAGGCTCCACGACTCCCCCACCAGGCTCCACGACTTTCCACCAGGCTCCACGGCTCCCCCACCAGGCTCCACGACTCTCCACCAGGCTCCACGACTACCCCACCAGGCTCCACGACTCTCCACCAGGCTCCACGACTTCTCGACCAGGCTCCACGGCTCCTTCATCAGGCTCCACGGCTCCCCGACCATGCTCAACGACTCTCCACCAGGCTCCACGACTTTCCACCAGGCTCCACGGCTCCCCCACCAGGCTCCACGACTCTCCACCAGGCTCCGGGCAGACGCTCTATCCACTCGACCAGGGAGGCGGTCGATGTTGAAAGTTAGGTTAAGGATGTGGGATAAGGCTGGGGGAAGGTATTGGGGATACAGAGAGGGATTTTAGTGTAAGTGAGGGGTGGGTTCAACGACTCCCCCACCAGGCTCAAAGGCTCCTCACCATGCTCAACGACTCTCCACCAGGCTCCACGACTCCCCCACCAGGCTCCACGACTTTCCACCAGGCTCCACGGCTCCCCCACCAGGCTCCACGACTCTCCACCAGGCTCCACGACTTCTCGACCAGGCTCCACGGCTCCTTCATCAGGCTCCACGACTCCCACCATGCTCCACGGCTCTTGCACCAGGCTCCACGACTCCTCGGCCAGGCTCCACGGCTCCTTCATCAGGCTCCACGACTTTCCACCAGGCTCCACGGCTCCTTCATCAGGATCCACGACTCCCACCATGCTCCACGGCTCTTGCACCAGTCTCCTCGACTCCCCAACAAGATACCACGAGTGCCCCGTCATGCTATACGACGCGGCTTGGCAACCTTGTCCAACTCTCCTCCACCAGGCTCTACGACTTCCCACCAGGCTCCACGGTTCCACCATCGGGCTCCACGACTCCCACGCCAGGTCCACGGCTCCCCAACCAGGCTCCACGACATCCCACCAAGCTCAACGACTCCCCACCTTGCTCCACGACTCCCTCACAAGGCTCTAGGACTCCACCACAAGGCTCTAGGACTCCACAAGGCTCCACGACTTCACCACAAGGCTCCACGACTCCACCACAAGGCTCCACGACTCCCCCACAAGGCTCCACGACTCTACCACAAGGATCTAGGACTCCACCACAAGGCTCCACGACTCCACCACAAGGCTCCACGATTCCACCACAAGGCTCCACGACTCCACCACAAGGCTCCACGATTCCACCACAAGGCTACACGACTCCACCACAAGGCTCCACGACTCCCCCCACAAGGCTCCACGAGTGCCAAACCAGGCTCCACGACTCCCCCGTCATGCTTTACGGCGCGGCTTGGCAACCTTGTCCACGTGTCAGCCGCCTGAAGGTCTTATCAATCAACTCAATCCACCTGTGTCAGCAGATTTTCTTTCCTCGCGTATACAGAAGCCAGTCACGTTTCGTTATCTTAGAAGGGAAGAGAAACTTTGAAAGTTTTAGAAATATTTTTATCACACACAAAACTAATACTGTGATCGTGTGCCCGACTAAATAAGATTTACGTTGAAAGAGAGTATCATTAATATTGATTGGTATACATGTTTCATAGGTTCATTCTCATCCAGCTCAAAATCGTTCCACAGCAGCTCAAGGTTAGCCACGTGTGATGAAGCGGTTTATTGGCATTGCTATAGCCAATTTAGCTTAAGTCCATATCACACTACAGCTCTGTGGCTGTAAACATATAGCCAAGATATTGTTGAATGAGTGAGTGAGTGAGTTGGGTTTAACGCCGCTTTTAACAGTATTCCAGTTATATCGCGGCGTGTCAACTTAATGTGGGAGGAAAGCAGGTCTCAGACGTTTCAGACGTTTACCACTTCGGTGAGACCCACGAGCACGGGCATGGTGCTGACAAACCTAGAAATATAATCGGGGCGAACCGGGATTCGAACCCACAATCATAGGTTTCTGGCGTACCAAGGGACGCAACTCTGCACAGCGAATCGCGGCGCCTGAGACGACTGGGCCACCCGTGCCCCCCTATTATAGGTTGGGAAGGGTGGGGTGGTGTGTTGGTCAAGGAGAAATCAGTGGAGGGTCACAAAAAAATATGACGGTCTCACACAGGCCGTAGGAAGTAATATACATATTCTGAGAGGGTCTTGAAACAATGGCCAGTTTTACAAACTAGAAAGTTCATTAGCATTTTGTTTTTTCAGGGAGGGTCATAAAAATGTACAAGGACTTGGGGAGATTCATCCAAAATTTGACAAGACCCTTTGAACTCCCTCCCCCGTAAAAAAATGGCCGGTCCTTTTTTATAACCAAACGCTCCGCATTTTACGGCAAGCATGGGTTGCTGTAGACCTATTCTACCCCGGATCTTCACGGGTCTCCTCGTCTGTAGTTAGCTCAATTTGAATAGTAATAACTGAATGAATATATACCTCCGAATTGACCACAGTGTCAAGATGAGGACAGTTCGAGTACAGACTATAATCCCCAAGCCCTAATCCACTTCATTCCCCCGAATGAGAACACCCCGTTTCATATAAACGCAAAAACAGAGAGTACCGTTAACACTGATTGGTATATATCAACAAAAAGAGAGAATGAGTATTATTAATGATGATTGGTACCTAAATGTTTCACATTGACAGAGAAAGAGAGAGCATACACACTGAACCACGTGAAATAAGGATGTTCTTAGACTCAATGAACCAGATGAAATGAGCAAGTTCTTGGACACCGTGAACCAGATGCAGTAAGAATGTTCTTTTACTCAGTGAACCAGATGAAAAAAGGGTGTTCCCGGACACAGTGAACCAGATCAAATAAGGGTGTTCTTTTAAACAGTGAACCAGGAAAAATAAAGATGTTCCGGGGAACAGTGAACCACGTGAAGTAAGGATGTTCACGGACACAGTCAACCAGATGAAAATGAAAAAAAAAGTCTCAGTGGTTTTGCTTTCCGCCCAAATCAGATAATTCAATGAATATTTGTGAGAAATATATATTAATTTTGACAGTTGGCGGCTAGCTTGAAATTTAGTAACCATCTAGAATTTTTCGGTTGGGTTAGTCTTTTTGTCATTAAATCTTCCAATAGGAACAGAGATGATAGGTGTTCTCCTTGTATCACCATTTCAACAATTCTGATGTATTTTGCACTTCATCTTCTCTATGTATACGTTCTTTGAGCCTGCTTCAGCAACCCATGCTTGCTGTAAAGGGCGACTATGCTTGTCGTAAGAGGCGACCAACGGGATCGAGTGGTCAAGCTCGCTGTCTTGGTTAATGCATGTCATCGTATCCAAATTGCGGAGATCGATGCTCATGATGTCAATCACTAGATTGTGTGGTCTAGACTCGATTATTTACAGACCGCCGCCCTATAGCTGGAATATCGCTGAGTGCGGCGATAAACAACAAAGAAACAAAAACTCTTTCAGGGGGCAGTTTACTCCAGCCAAGCAGATCAACAGTAAGTTTGACAATACAATGAGCTGAATCAAATTTGCGTTGTCAATATCGAAATACATAATTAAAACAATAAAGCGATCTTTCATGTGAGGTAATAACTCTATACGACAGCATTATGTTCTGATGATATGTACGTACTGTACAAGACCCTGATGTTGAAATGGGCAGATGTGTAACACAGTGTACTGTTATAACTGCATATGACGTCATGTAGGTGATAAAGGTTATAACACAGTGTGACAGATGGGACTCTCTAATTTCAGCCACAGCAGCCTCCTCATCTTGGATGACAGGAGCCCCGGCAAAGGAAACAGACACTTTAATGTTAAATCAATTGTAATTTAAAATATTATCACGACTATCCAGTTACCGTATTTCCAATAATAAACACAGGTTATCTCATAGGCGCCGAGTACGATGCAGCGAAGACGATAAGAGACGGGTATGTTAGACTTAAATTACGTCTCGCTGGAATAAATAAAAGGTTAGACTAATAGCGACTGTAGCATTTTCAACATCGTAGTTAAAATACTAAGCACGGGTCTCTAGTTACCGACGGCCGTCCATTATCCATAAGCTTGTTCAAAGAATAGCGCCGGAGCGCTTATTGGAGGAATATCGGTGACTATGGTGCTGTTGTTAATGATTGAATATTTGTGAGAAGATAGTCGGGCGAACATCGCTGTACACGTGGACAATACAGTGGAAAGTATTATGCAGTGAAAACTCTCGTTTCGTGGATCATCGGAAATAAAATATATTGAGGTTATCACGCCAGTGTGTTTTGGAATGGTAAATATCCTGTATTAGGACTAAACATTGCATTTAACGAGCCCTGTCGAGTAAAATACGTGACGTTTATTCCAGAGAAAGGATATTTACTATCCAAAAACACGCCAGCGTGATAACCTCGTTATCAGTTAACGTCATTCTTGAATTTATAGTCGAAAAATGTTTTTTCATCTCCCACAAACGGTACCTCAACATTGCAAGAACGTGCGCATTAATATATTACGTCACAAGGTCAGTGTTTAGTCAGTCGGACAGTGACAAGAGACAATATAGTTTTATCTTGTTTTATCTTTTAAGCATTGATTTTCGGTCTTATACTATTATTTTGATTATGAAAACAAACACGTGACATGAGGTAACAAATCCTACACGATCATCGACAGACAGGTGACCCCATGTTGGTTTGTAAACACTGAAAGTAGTACCTACCTGACCTTTTCTATTTGCATATTTAAGGATAATTAATGACCAGCGGATGCCGTTTTCATCCATTGACTCGATCCTGTCGAGAAACCAACACAAAGTACGTTCAATCGAGAAATACGAGCGTAGATATTCATCACCTGGGACTAAATGGGTTCTGCCTGGACGATAAATTTACATCCTTAAGTTGTTGACGATGTTTCATTCAGCGTATAGGAATATTATGAAATATATAAGTTCATGGTCGCATAATTGCCCCTCGTGACCAGGAAGCAGGATTTATGTAATGATGCTAACCCCACAGGCATTCGGCTTACGGATATTTTTCAACAACCGCTGCAACATTATAGATTTTTGACAATCTATAGTTGTTGTTTTTTCTGTACTGGTTCTCTTCCTCTTACAGGCGCTACTACTCAGTTTAAGCATCAAAAGGTGCGGGAAACATCAACATGTTAATAATACAAGCGCTGCATCTGAAAATATCCCCCACCACTTTGAAAATCACACACTTGTAATTATTACCTGAATCTAGATTAAAACATTCTATAAACCCACGCGGACATGAAATCGGGGAATCATGAATTTTGTAACATCGTTAAAACTGAAGTTGCTCCACGTCACTAGAACACATTGGCCATACGTGTGATCATAAACTAGCACTAGAATTTGAAATATAATTTCAAAAGCCCATTTAATCACCGCACGATAAACTATGTGCGACATCTGTTGAAATACAGGTCTTCTAATCACAGCGCGGAATGTAGGAAATGTACAACCTGTAGCATGAATCATACATGTGATTACTATCACCATCTGGTTATCTGTTTGATTTTCGAACCCAAAAAACAAAACATTTACTTCCATTGTATTATTATATTCCAAATATTTTCTTATTACAACCACTTCCTAATACCAATAAGGTAATATCCAAGGCAATCTGTACCTGTGTATCTTGTTTATCATTTTGACATCATCAATGTCACTTATCCTTATATAGTATATAAATGTATGTCCTTATATGCACCTTCTATGGTGTGGTTGGCACCTGAACACAAATTAGTTCACTTGAGTTCACTTCAGTCAGTTCAATCCAGTTCACTTCAGTTCAGTTTACTTTAGTTCAATCCAGTTCAGTTCAGTAAACTTCAGTTTAGTTCAGTTCAGTTCAGTTTAATCCATTCAAGTTCAATCCAGTTCACTTTAGTTCAGTTTAATTAAGTTCAATCCAGTTCAGTACAGTAAACTTCAGTTTAGTTCAGTTCAATCCAGTTCAGTAAACTTCAGTTCAGTTTAGTTCACTTCAGTTCAGTTTAGTTCACTTCAGTTCAATCCAGTCAAGTTCACTTCAGTTCAGTTTAATTTAGTTTAATCCGGTTCAGTTCAGTAAACTTCAGTTTAGTTCCGTTCAGTCCAGTTCAGTAAACTTCAGTTCATTTCAGTTCACTTCAGATGTTTCACCAAACAAGCACGCTTTATAAACATATATGCCAGGATTTCATTCCTCAAATACCCACAGTCGTTATTACATTAATTTCATGTCACTTATATTTAAGGCTACTAAATGAATCAACCATATTCGTAAACACGCTATCATGTAGTCATGCACCACGACTGTGGAATATATATATTTTACGGGGGGGGGGGGGCGTAAAATATATATATTCCACAGTCATGGTGCATGACTACATGATAGCGTGTTTACGAATATGGTTGATTCATTTAGTAGCCTTAAATATAAGTGTGTGTGTGTGGGGGGGGGGGGGGGGGGGGGACAAACTAGAAACGTTTACAAAAGCAAATCTTGCTATCTCTACCTAGCTCTATTCCACAACATAGGGAACATTTTTATATATTTTTAGAGTCAAGAAGGATATGGTGTAATATAAGATTTCATAGACTAAATGTTAGTCTAGCGGCCATGCTGCTAATGTGCTTCAACGAATGACACCAGCGCTTGCACTAGGCACTGTCAGGCTCCGGTATTACAGTGTACGTGAACAGAGGTTTGCTGACTTTGCAATCTATTAGTACACGAGCGAATGATTTATGAACTATCTCAATCCTACCATGTACCGAGACAAACGGTATCTTGAGATTCGTAAACATTAACTGCCGGGCAAAAGAAAGAATGCACTTGAAAACTGAATTTGACCCAAAAAATACAAACGTTATCAAAACATTACTAGACTGAAAACAATCGCCGAAACACTGCAAATAACAGCGATACAATATAGAGAATTTGTAGACAACTACTTTTATCGTACATAATAGCGACGTTTAGGTTTTCATCCTTATACCGTTGTCAAGACTGAATAATTAAATGTCTTCAAACAGTTCAAGAACTATGACATCCGTATCAAATGTATCACCATAGTAACCATTTCTTGTTCGTTTTAGTTTCAGCCATCATCAAACATGCCTGTATACTTTCTTTTGCCCGGTACTGTTTATTCGACATCCTCATCCATAACCTCACACAAACACTGTATTTCCAGATAACTATGTCTTTCTGACTTTTAAATAAAAATATTACTCAACACATTTCTCAATTCAAATATACACGCATTACATAGAAGCGGATATGAGTGCAGTATTTAATCTTAGCTTAAGCTTTTAAGCTGAAAACGCGCTGGCATTCACGTATGTTCCATATATATATTTGATAGTTGCTATTTTGTACGGTTAAACTCGTAACGGGGACTGTGTGTTCCAATGTATTGATCTCCAGACAAGCCAACCTCAGCCGATGAAAGGTCACGATGCTCTTTTAAAACCTTGCGGAAATACTGCTGGCCTGATGAGGCAAACTAACACGGAGTTGTGACATGACCCAGGCGGTGACGGGGACGTGACATTACGTTGTTGTCACCGACGACGACCCAGACGGGGGCTGACTTTTACCCACAACATCGACTCACATCACAAACCTTCCCTGACTTGGGCTTCAAGAACGCTCACGTGACGGGGGACAGGTATTTACTGGGAAAACTTCCTGTGAGGAAAACCTGCTGCGTCTTATCAAGGATGTTCCCGAGCAGGTCAGGGGTCGTGCTGCACTTGTACATGCGAAGTGACACCGTTAAAAATACCGTTATTATTGCCTTGCTTCTCGGTCGTAACTTAGGGCTTTGTTTCGTAACCACGGAATATTATAAGGATGACATATTAAGATAAACAACTATAAAATGGTATTTCCTTTTACACCTGTGTAGTATATAGTACTTTTGCAATTTCCTTTAAATAAGGGGCGGTCGGGTAACAGTGTCCGCTATGCCCGCCGAAGACCCGGGTGAGGTTCCCCCCATGGTGTCCCCAGCAGTGATATTGCTGGAATATTGCTAAAAGCGGAGTAAACAATTCTCAGTCACTCTTTTAAATACTTATGGATGAAATATCCTAGCGGTTACAGCGTTCGCTCGTCACGACGAATGACTGTGTCCGATTCCTCACATGGGTATAATGAAACCAATTTCTGGTGTGCTGGGATAGTGCCAAAGGCGGCGTAGAACCAACCTCACTCACTCAATTGTATAAAACAGGATCGTTTACACAGGGATTGCTAACTTGAGTGAGTGAAAGTGAGAAAGTAAATTTCTAAGTGAGTAAAGCGCTGTTAGAATATTTCCACGAATGTAAATCACGATGAGAACAGCGATAATACCAGACACTGGCTACTGTGACCATGTGGAGAATGGAACATGTTCGACACGACGAGCTAACGCTTTAAACACCCGGCCACACAATGCAACTGAAATTGAAAGAAATGTTAAACTTGATTTGGCTGATTTAAGCATCACTGTTCAACAACAGGTTTTTTTTTAAAAAAAGCTCCATACAGCTTGGTTATTTGTGTAAGCATAGATAGGTTCAATGAAGACTGGGTGAGAAATGAATTTGCAACTACATGAACCCTACCATGTTTGAAGTTTTGTAAATTTCTGCCGAAGAAAGCAAATTTATCGATTTTCAAAGATAAGATGTGTCTTAGATACCCAACAGCAATTGTATATTAAGTTATTTTTTAATTTTCAAATGTTTTAAATCAAATTATATTTTTTGAAAAATAAAACCATGTTGAAGTATTCTTTGGGTGTGGCACAGATTGTTTAACCTATATCATCTAGTGTTAACGCTCATACTTGCTTTAAACTAAATCCTGTTACCAACACCCTATCTACACCGTGCATTGTACGTTGTGCGGCTATGCACATTTTATAAACATATTTCCCTTACCCTTGAAGTACGAAGCACAAGTGTTTGTGTTCTTCCCTCCTTCATCTACACTGAACCCCACTTAGTCCGGAAACCCCGCCTACCGGACACTGACTATACGCACCCTTTATTTGTTAATCCGGTACATTTAAGTGGGTGTAGTCCAGATTAACTGTATATAACTCCCGACGCGGTACACAATTGCAAAGAAGACATTTCAAGATACATTTCACATGAAGGATATAAGCATATTTTCACCTCTGGTTGTAAGGGAATGTCTTCCGTTTTAAGGTTGAAAACACATCAAGCGACTAAGTCAGATTCGGCGCAAATACCCATTAGTCAACACGCCTACCCCCTTTCGTGGTCTCCGTGGCCAGTCGCTGTAGCTTGTATTTCTATACACCGCTCATGGTCATATACAGCTGTAAGCTATGCGAATTTATTCATTTTTTAATTTCTAAAAGTTTTAAATCACATTGTATTGTTAAAAAAACACATGCAGAAGTATTTTTTTAAATAGAATAAAAGTTTTGGATATTAGATCCCTAACTTCGCTATTTTCAATTGAAAATCAAACACATGATAAAATCAACTGAGAGGGATTGTTTGTTTTGCTCTTCAGTATATGTTCTTCGATCTACTGGTGAAAAAAACCCTGTGTTACCTAAGGATTACCGAAACAGCCGAGTCGGATCAATAATATATGTATTTATATAAATACACAGGTAAAAGCCAGCAATATGTCACACTGACTCCTGCCTGTCGTATCGTCAATCAGGCTCACCTGTTCAATGTCGCCTGCAGGTAATTAAAGAAATCGGGGATGTCTGCTGATGTGTCTATGATTACCTGTGTCAAGTTTCTAATCTGTGTCCATATATCAGATCAGGTGACGATACACACACAACTTCTTTAAGCGGCGTTTAGAAGATGGTATGATGAACAAGGTGAGATAGCTCTAGGGATATACAACTTCTTTTTTACAATGAATGCGACGTTTCGGTGTAGATACAAACACAGTTTTTTTCAAGCATGTGGTGTGGAGAAGGTGGAGTGGAAAGGTTATAGACATGTAAATAATTGATGTTTTTGCAAGATTGAATATATAATCATATACAGCAGATGAGAAACATGGTGTCAATTATGTACTCCGTGAGTAACTATGTGAGTGAAATATACGTACCGTATCACCTACGGATCCGATCGTGTGCGTGCGTGCGTGCGTGCGTGCGTGTATATGTGTGTGAGTGCGCGTGCGTGCGTGCGTGCGTGTATGTGTGTATGCGTGCGTGCGTGTATATGCGTGCGTGCGTGTATATGTGTGTGCGTGCGCGTGCGTGCGTGTATGTGTGTGTGCGTGCGTGCGTGCGTGCGTGCGTGCGTGCGTGCGTGCGTGCGTGCGTGCGTGCGTGCGTGGAGGAGGGGGATTCTGGGTTAGAATTGGGA
Source organism: Haliotis cracherodii (assembly GCF_022045235.1). Taxonomy (NCBI): domain Eukaryota; kingdom Metazoa; phylum Mollusca; class Gastropoda; order Lepetellida; family Haliotidae; genus Haliotis; species Haliotis cracherodii. Next base: position 64,764,633 of record NW_027266286.1, read on the forward strand.
ACCTATGCTGGTGGCTAGCAGCGACCAAATGGATCGGTCGGTCAGGCGCTGACTTAGTTGATAACATGGCATCGTAACCGGTTAGGTGTTCACAATATGAATCACTGATTTGTCTTGTCCAAACCACCGTCATTTAGCTGGGACATCGCTGCGGTGAACCACAAACAAACGTTGATTGTAACTGCTTCGTTGATTTCCTGTACTTAACACCAATGGACTGTCCAATTATCAACTCTTGTGTGGTCATGTATGCTGTATATTCAGAACACACACCATCAATGCACTGTCTGAATAACGGCTGTTCATTGTATGCAACACAATACAAATGTCAGTCTGGGGAAGTGTGTGTGTGAGAGAGAGGGGGAGAGAGACAGGGAGGATGGGAGGGGGGAGGAGAGGGAGAAGGGGAGAGAGGGTAAGGGAGGAAGGGAGAGAGAGAATGGGAGAGAGAGGGAGGGAGAGAGAGAGGCAGAGAGAGTGTGTGTGTGTGTGTGTGTGTGTGTATGTTTGAGAGTGTGTGTGTGTGTTTGAGTGTGTGTGTGTGTGTGTATGAGAGAGAGAGAGAGAGAGAGAGAGAGACGGACGGCGTGGGGGTGGGAAGGGGCGGTTGTGCAAGGTCTTAATGGAGACAGAATGGGTTTTCTTCCAGCGTTTTCGTGAACATCGAGAGGGCAATGGTCGACAGGAGACTCACCTATTTTGCCTGATTGGTCATGATTATTCTTGAAATCTATCCGAGGAGTGTTTTAGACAGAAAATACATGATAGAACAGACGATGATTATAGTTATTATGTTTAAACCAATGATTGTGTTACTGCCAACCAAAACTTTGTGAATTTTCAGATTATCGATAAGCTCCCTACAGGATATCACTTTTCGCCCAAGGACAAAATGACATTTAAGACCTGATGGAATTTACACAGGGAATTATTAATTATTATGTCTTTATTTATAGAATTTATTATGTCAAAATACCAAAATATGGTTTGGTATAAGAGAGAGAGAGAGAGAGAGAGAGAGAGAGAGAGAGAGAGAGAGAGAGAGAGAGAGAGAGAGAGACGGCGTGGGGGTGGGGGCCGGGGCAAGGGGCGGTTGTACAAGGTCTTATTGGAGACAGAATGGGTTTTTCTTCCAGCGTTTTCGGGAACATATTATTTATTTAAATTAAATACATGCCTCGAATAATCGGAAGAATACAGAGGCTGGCTCTCTAATTGGCGCCGAGTTCAGTACAAAATATACGAATGATTCCCATTAACAATCCACAGAAGGAATTGTCCGTAATTTCCTGTGTAGAAATAGAGACACGTTTCTAATGGACACCGGGTCTTCGATAAACGACCATCATTTTAATGTCCGGGAAAATACTCGCTCGCAAGGGGTGTCTTTTCGAGGAATTACGGTATAACCCGTTTCGTCTTCGACCATAGGGTGCCGTTATATATAACTGTGATATGGCATACAAAAGACAGAGTCCGGTTTGGAATAGATCCCCAACAACCCATGCTCGTGGTAAGAGGCGACCAAGTGTATCGGGTGGTCAGACTCGCTGACTTGGAGTCATCCTATTGATCACTGGATTGTCTGGACCATGCTCGATTATTTACAAGCCTAGTGCGGAGTTAAACAACAGACACACAAACAAATCATTCGGTTTCAGTTAAATATCCGATTCTCAAAATGTTACGGATTCTAATTCTAGAGCTTGTGTGAATCGCTACCATATTCCGATATTTATCATGTTTTTAATCCTTCACTCTTTTGGAAAACTACTTTATTTTGGGATGTTTTATCATATCTTTAGAAATTTAAAATAAAATTAACCGTTTGAAAAATATTTTCAAAATTCTAAATATTGCTCGAACCAATGACCTCAATTAAATTCAATATTTTTACAAAATGAAATTTGTTTAATTTTTAGTCATCTACACACGAACAAGCCGATTAATCATGAACATCTTTGGATTCACAATATCTCTAGGCGATCATTGTGTTAATGAGTGAATGAATTTAGTGTAACGCTGGTTTGAAGACGATGTCAGCTATTTCACGGCGTGTCAGCGAAATGTGGCAGGAACGCGCGAAGTGATCAAGGTCAAAGATGTTTACAACATTGGTAAATCCAACGAACCAAGGTATGGTACAGACAAACCAACAAATATTATCAGGAGCGAACCTGGATTGGAATCCAGGATATAAGGGACTCTGCGAATTGCGACGGCTTGGACGACTGGGTCACCCGTTTGTCTTTGTGTGAATACTTGACCATACAGATTAATACACGTGAGGGGGAGCTCCAGTAAATATTATTCCACACAATGTACCAGTTTTATTAATGTTACTGCTCTAAATGTCATGATATTAACCATTTCCTCGGATTCTTTGAAAGTAGATTACCAGGAGTATATTGCCCGTAGCGCCATTACCTGGCCTGGATGGTCACTACGCATGACTGGAATGTGACGAGGGTTATTAGTGGACGTTTAATTATTTACCTCCATATTTGGATGTCAGCCCGTAATCCGGGGTGTTAGTTGCCTGACAGGTGACAGCCGCCTGGCACCAGTCCAGCCGAGTATGTGTACATACATATGTTGCCAAACCAACAGTACACGCCAAATCACATTTACACCCACCAACACCAAAAACAACAACAACAACAACAACAACACTACACCATCACACTACACCACATTACATCATAATACACATCTCACTTCACTACACTGCACTGCACTGCACTGCACTGCACTACACTACACTACACTGCACTGCACTGCACTGCACTGCACTGCACTGCACTGCACTGCACTACACTACACTACACTACACTACACTACACTACACTACACTACATTACACTGCACTACACACTACACTGCACTGCACTGCACTACACTACACTACACTACACTACATTACACTACACTACACTACACTACACTACACTACACTACACTACACTACACTACACTACACTACACTACACTACACTACACTGCACTGCACTGCACTACACTACACCGCACTGCACTGCACTGCACTGCACTGCACTGCACTGCACTGCACTGCACCGCACCGCACCGCACCACACCACACCACACCACACTACACTAAAGCTAGTTTTAAAATTATAATCTGTGATGTTATTGCCGGTTATTTTGCTGTCCTTCGACGACAGTTTTTATATATGCTATAAATGTTTAACTTGTTCAAGTCACGATATGGCTAAAATATTGCCGATGTGACTTTAAATATTAACTCACTCACTCACTCACTCACTCACTTTCTTGTGTCCCCCGCCGTGATATTGCTGGAATATTGCTAAAAGCGGCGTAAAACCAATCACTCACACACCCACTCACACTACACCACATCACATCACATACACCACATTCACCAACCGCCACACAACACAACGCACCATACCACACAACACAAAAAATACACAATACATACTGCAAAAAAACGCACACATACTACACACATATATTACAAAACACACACAGAGACCATGAAATCAATCACACACACACACACACACACACACACACACACACACACACACACACACACACACACACACACACACACACACACACACACACACACACAAAACATACACACATATACCACAAAACACTTATACTACAAACATACACACACATACCGAAAAACTAAATACGCAACAAACTTACAAACGCATACCACACACCTACACACGTATACCACAAAACACACACGCATACCACAAACCTACATACCACAAAACTACACACACATACTACAAAACTACACACATGCTACAAAACTACACACACATACTACAAAACTACACACAAACCACAAAACTACTGTATGAAACACAACATAATCAGACGGGATTACAACGAACAAATAAAACATATTAGTTTTCACTGATTCCTCTGAACTGATGTCTCTTTAAAAGACATCCAGTTTAATTCGGGTAATACCTGTAGCACTGCCTTCTGTTAACTATGAGTTATTACTGCATCGCGTGCAAACACCGAATCCTATAGCGAAGTTCAGTGATATAGTTTACAAGTGCCTACACAGTACAGTGAAGTGGTCTTCACGTACAGCTCGACGTAAACATGTTGTTAGACTCCAGTGGAGGGAGATCACCGACAACCTACGGGAACAGTGGCACTGGGTCATCACCAGATATACTGCAGCAGCACGCCACGCCTTGCAGACCGTGCGGAATGTTTAACAAGCGCAGCAGTACATCTACATCACACATTGGCTTTACGAAACGCAGCAGTAAACGCACACCACACACAACCAGACGGTAACGCACCACACACTACCACACCACACCACACCACACCACGCCACACCACGCCACACACAACCACACCAGACCACACCACACCACACCACACCACACCACACCACACCGAGCCACACCACACCACACCACACCACACCACACACAACCACACACAACCACACCACACCACACCACGCCACACCACACCACACCACACCACACCATGCCATGCCACACCACACCACACACAACCACACCACACCACACCACACCGCACCACACCACGCCTAACCACACCACACCACACCACACCATACCACACCACACCACACACAACCACACCACACCACACCACGCCACACCACACCACACCACACCACACCATCCCATGCCACACCACACCACACACAACCACACCACACCATACCACACCACACCACACACAACCACATCACACCACACCACACCACACACCACCACGCCACGCCACGCCACGCCACGCCACGCCACACCACGCCACGCCACACCACACCACACACAACCATACACAACCACACCACACCACACCACACCACACCACACCACACCACACACAACCATACACAACCACACCACACCATCGTATACCGATTGCGTTGATCGATGTTAATAATATCAATCACTGGATTGTCTGGTCCAGACTCGATTATCTACAGACAGCCGTCACATAGCTTGAATAAGGCTGAGCACGGCGTTAGACAACAAACAAAAAACACAAAACGTAAACGTCCACAACCTGCACCATTTCGACATTTACTTCCTCGCACATAGAGCTGAGACAAGGGCAAGGCGGCACAAAACACATAACCTCAAAAATATGTTTATTATACTGACAAAGCATTCAATTCATCTGCGAACACTGTTGAAAAATATATTCTCTGGTCGATGTAACCTTCGACCAGTCCAGCAACCCTTGGACACAGCAAGAGCGACACATCTGGACAGGTGATCGCCCCGAGGTAATTGCAGTCCAGTTAGTAGGCTATAAAACTAGACCCATGTCTATTATTCCTTCTTTAAAGGATAAACATCCAAGAGTGATTGCTGAAGATTGTAGGAGGTTTCAAAGCGAGTGGGCCAAGGCCATGTAGAGATGTATTACCAGTGTTACCAACTCTCGCCACGGTGACTTGGTCTGACCGACTTCAGCCGAGACAGAAGTCGTTGACCGCGTCCGAGATATACGTCACTGAAGCAGGTTTATGTTGAACGTGTGGTGGTACATCCAGGGTTAACATAACGAAACCCTGCACAGTCGTTAGTTTGCGCAATAGTGCTCTGTGTGTGTCTTATTCTTATGTCTCCAATCTCCCTTTCTTCCCTTCTCTCTCTCCCTCCCTCGCTCTCTCTCTATCTCACCCCGCTCTCTCACTCCCTTCCCCTTCCTCTCCCCCTCTCTCTGTCCCTTCTCTCTCTCCCTCTCTTCCTCTCTCTTTCTCCCCTTCTCTCCCTCCCTCCGCCCATCCCTTCCTTTCTCTCTCTCCTTCTCTCTCTCTCTTCACCTCCCTCCCTCTCTCTCGCCTCACCCCTCCCTTCTTCCTCTCTTTCTCTCCCTCCCTCTCTCTCCCATTCTCTCTCTCCCTTCCTCTCTCTCCCATTCTCTCTCTCCCTTCCGCCCTTACCCTCTCTCCCCTTCTCTGTTTCCTCCCTCCCTCCCTCCCATCCTCCCTGTCTGTCTCTCTCTCCCCTTCCCCATCTCTCTCTCTCTCTCTCTCTCTCTCTCTCTCTCTCTCTCTCTCTCTCTCTTCTCCAGACTGACATTGGTATTGTGTTACATACAATGAACATCCGTTATTCAGACAGTGCATTGATGGTGTGTGCACTGAATATACAGCATACATGACACACAAGAGTCGATAATTGGACAGTGCATTGGTGTTGAGTACAGGAGATCTCTGACATACGCGATACACAAGAGTGTGAACTGGTGTTGCATTGATCACACCTACCATCATCTGTGAGACAACGTATTATACAATACATGTCACTGGCCTAATTGAAACGATGTTGCGTAAGCTTTGTATTCAGCAGCTGCGTCTGACGTTAAGTTCAAATTTATCATCCTCTGTGATGCCCCATCAAGATCATCGACCTGAAAATATACATACACAGCAGATATGGTGAAGACGTGGGTTGTCATTGGCATATTGCTGGACTATACCAGATGGCGTACTTGATCATAATTATAGTCGACGTGAGTTGTCAAGGGCATATTGCTTATACTTGACCATGTAGTCGACGTGGGTTGTCATGGGGATATTGCTGGACTATACCAGATGGCATACTTGATAATATAGTCGACGTGGGTTGTCATGGGCATATTGCTGGACTATACAGATGGTATACTTGATCATATAGTCTACGTGGGTTGTCATGGGCATATTGCTGGACTATACCAGATGGTATACTTGATCATATTTTCGACGTGGGTTGTCATGAGCATATTGCTGAACTATACCAGATGGTAAACTTTATTATATAGTCTACGTGGGTTGTCATGGGCATATTGCTGGACTATACCAGATGGCATACTTGATCATATAGTCGACGTTTTTCGGTTTTTCGGTTTCTGGTTCATTTCATGGTTTGGTAGAATGAAACCTGAGGACAAAAAATCTATTTGTCCAGTTCCGTACAACCTTCACATACCATCAATGCCAAGCATCAATGTACGATCCAGCACACGGACAATGTGGGTCGAGACACACCACGGTCGCTCTGCCAAATATTTTGAATCTTTTTAACGACACAAGGAAATATATGTTCAAATATGTCATACAACCAATAATTCCAACCGTGGAAGGCAACAGGAACACCATTCCTACTTACAGACATACCTTACAAGCAAATAAATGGTTCAGGAATTCTTTGAATATGTTTTAAATTTATTCATATCTTACTTATTTGCAAAGTACTATTTATGACCCGCAGAATGTATTAGATGTTGAGATGGAAAACAACACTGCTGGCGCCAAGATGTCAAGGTCGGAGTAAATCGACACCGTATGTCCACACCAACTGCACCCCGGGAACAATAGGTTTGTGGGGGAGAGGCTGGGAGAGGTTAGGGGAGAGGGTGGGCTACTCTGTCGGGAGGGGCAGGCAGGCACGCGCAGCTAATGGTTAATGTTATTTATTCCACATGTGCATATTACTGTATTGTTCAAGGTCATTTGGTTCGTAATCGATGATGTTCCTTGTGGTATAGACTAACATCTAGTCTCTGAAATGAACATATCGTACAGAAAAAAAATAGTTGTTAAATTATCTCAATAACAATTTAATTAAAAGAAGCCCTGCGACTCTGCAGAAATCTAGACTTGCCAAACATTATAGACTTGCATGGGCTGTATTTGATATATTTGTTTCAAGATCTGTAAGACTAGCTGTGGTACATCTGTGTGCTGTACACATTCAGTAGACTAACACTTAGGCTATGACATCTTATATTACACAATACTCTTCTCTCCTCTAAAATTAAACAAAAAGATTTCCTGAAGTGATTTCTGAATTTTCATAAAATAAATATATTCCACAGTCCTGGGACAGGACTATACATGCAGTGATGTCATCATCTGAATTGACGTTTATAATTGGTTATCCATCGTTTGATTAATGTCATTTAGAAATAAGAGTGAGTGAGTGAGTGAGTTTGGTTTTACGCCGCTTTTAGCAATATTCCAGCAAAATCACGGCGGGAGACACCAGAAATGGGCTTCACACATTGTACGGTTTATAACCCATGTCGGGAATCGAACCCGGGTCTTCGGCGTGACGAGCGAACGCTTTAACCGCTAGGCTACCCGACCGCCCCTTTTGAAATAAGAAACAAAGAAACTTCCGGAAACATTTAATGTCTAGGACCGGTTCATCTGGACGGCAGCGTCTGAGCGATCGTTTGACAAACCATTCAACAGGCCATTTGACAGCTCATCTAATATCCCAATGGTAGGATTTGGGTTTCAGACAAAATAGTTTTTTTCATTCAGAGCGCCAAACATGAAAGGCGGAATCAAACAGTATTTTTGGACTTATCATATTCTCTAACACAAACATGATATACAAACGGAGGTTACGATACCCGTGGAGAACAGATTTAGAAACAAGGTTGACACCACCGAAGATCCGGGTTAGAATTGATCTTCAGCAACCAATGCTTGTCCTAAGAGGCGACAAACGGGATCGGGTGGTCAGGATCGCTGACTAGGTTAATGCATGTCATCTTATCCCAATTGCGTAAATCAATGCTAATGATGCTATGTCTGGATTGTCTTGTCTAGGTTCGATTATTTACATACCGCCGCCATAAAGCTGTACGGTGTAAAACAACAAACAAACAACAAACAACGTGTCTCCAAGAACCATAGAATAAGGTCTTCAGCAACCCATGCTTGTCGTAAGAGACGGCTATGCCTGTCGTAAGAAGCGACTAACGACATCGGGTGGTCAGGGCCACTGACTTGGTTGATGCATGTCATCGTATCGCAATTGCGTGGATCGATGCTCATGATGTCAATTACTGGATTGTCTAATCCACACAGGATTTTTACAGACCACCGTCATATAGCTAAAATATAGCTGAGTGCGGTTTTAATCAAAAACAATATGAGAACCATCACACTATAACTGTGTTGTCACCACGTTCTTACAACCTCGCCACAACATCTTGGCGTGCTTCAGACGTCATTGTCTTTGCATTGTTGAAACATCATTAGCATCTGCTAGTCTGGGATAACCGTAATTAACAACCCGTGACGGGAAAACAACGTTACACGCTACCTTGAGAAGTCATTCCGATACAATCGTACGCTGGAAGACAAGGCGTCTAGACGAGCCATGTCCACATGCACTTATATATCAACATCACGTGTTTGCAACAGTCCGACAGGCGGCGCTTTGTGTCAAGCCATATATGTAGTCCGCCCAATGTAAGGAAAGCTAACATGCTCAAAAACACATACATCTCATTGACACTGCCTTGTCACACATTAACAAAAAACATCGCCCCCCCCCCCCCCCCCCCCCCCCACGGCCCCTGGATTTTCTTTATAGAAAACAGCTTTATTTGAATCATGAAAATACAAGTTGGGGACAGGTGATACAAATAATTGCACCCATCCAACCCCACACCCCACACCCCACACCCCACACCCCACTCCCCACCCTCCGTCAAAAAAGGTTAACTACGGCCTTGCTTTCATGTTTCAAATGTTAAGAATTATATTTATCAAGACGGAACGTATTATATTTAAGAGTAATACACTGCCGAGCAAAAGAAAGTATTCACTTGAAAGTTGGATTTGACCAAAACAGTACAATCGTTATGAAAACATTACACGGTTGAAAACAGTCGCCGAAACACTGCACACTTCAGGGCAAAACTAAACTGTTATACCCGTATCAAATACAGCCCATTTTTGTTTTGTTTCATGTTTAGCCACCATCAAACATGGGTGTATACTTTCTTTTGACCGGTGATTTTTAGGTGTCTGAGTCTAACATGTTTGTTTGTTTGGTTTGATTGATTGATTGGTGTTTTACAGCCATATTCCTGTACATAATATAGGTTTAGCCACACAAGCACGTGGCCACAGCATGACCAACGTCCAACGCTGTCAGGGTACCCTCTGTCCAAACACTCTGTCCAAACACACTGTCCAAACACACTGTCCGTCCAATCCCTACCCAACTCAGACACAGCTCGGAAGAATACATATCCTGATTCCCCACAGGGAGTAGTACATGTGTACTTAATCCGACCCGATTCAAGATTCAAGATTCAATACAAATGGCAATAATGATACACCTTTGCTCCACAATTGATATCCAGTACTTCTCGGTAAAATAGAAGTTATGTCAAGACATAAAATATGCATGTAAACATTGATTGATTCACTGTCCAGCCGCAAATATAATGTCAATCAGAAGACATATTATTATCCATATGGACGAAGTGCATATAGCTCAACTCAGATTTATGAACTAAATATTCCGATCTGATCTGTTACAAGTGATGTCAATAATGACACAATGTTGTTACAAGGGATGACAGTGACAACTTCCGGTACAGGTAGTTCATGGTCAGGAGGGCGTGGCTCACGTGACGACAGGGCCCATTGCTGGTTGAAGTAAACAAAATGGGGAAAGGCAGCGTAGCGGGCAGGTTGAAACAAAATATGCACCTTACCATTGACGTCATTTCCGGTGAAGCTAACATGTACAACAGATGTTTAGCGGCCTCAAGGCCGGGAAAGAGCGCGGGAAGGTCGAGGCTTTAGGATTGAATATATCCGTGTTACCTGGCTAGCATCAATACGAGGCGATTGTTTGGGTTTCTCTATGTTTCTTGGTATTTGGCCAGCCTGATTTGAAACGGCCTTCGCTGACTTCCTAAACATGTGGCTATCTCCATATCATAGATGAGGAAATGCAGATAATCGCCTGCTCAGTATCTGTGACCACACACAATGCGGTGTACTTGACGCCATGAGACCTATGTCCACACACAATACGATGTACGTGACGCCATGCGACCTGTCCACACAATCAGGTGTACGTGACCCCATGAGACCTGTCCACACAATGCGGTGTACGTGACGCCATGAGACCTATGTCCACACAATGCAGTGTACGTGACGCCATGAGACCTGTCCACACAATGCGATGTACGTGATGCCATGAGACCTGTCCACACAATGCGGTGTACGTGACGCCATGAGACCTATGTCCACACAATGCAGTGTACATGACGCCATGAGACCTGTCCACACAATGCGATGTACGTGACGCCATGCGACCTGTCCACACAATGCGGTGTTCGTGACGCCATGAGACCTATGTCCACACACAGTGCGATGTACGTGACGCCATGCGACCTGTCCACACAATGCGGTGTACGTGACGCCATGAGACTCATGTCCACACAATTCGATGTATGTGACGCCATGAGACCTGTCCACACAATGCGGTGTACGTGACGCCATGAGACCTGTCCATAAAATGTAGTGTACGTGACGCCATTAGACTTATGTCCACACAATGCGATGTACGTGACGCCATGCGACCTGTCCACACAATGCGGTGTACGTGACGCCATGAGACCTGTCCATAAAATGTAATGTACGTGACTCCATGAGACTTATGTCCACACAATGCGATGTACGTGACGCCACGCGTCCTGTCCACACAATGCGGTGTACACGACGCCATGAGACCTATGTCCACACACAATGCGATGTACGTGACGTCTTAGTTGTGTATGACGACATTTTACGCCAGACCGCGGTACGATATTCGATACGCAAAACTGGATGAAATACAAAAACACCAAGAAATGTCTGCACCTTTGTAGTGATTGCATGCAAGAAGCGAAGGATAATTTGTTGTGCTGATTTTGTACATAGGAATGATTAGAATACCTCAGACAGAAATAGCTCTTTTCAAAGTAAATGATATATTGACAGACATGACCAAGGTTTTCGGAATGTGTGTGTTTTGAGGTGAGGTGAATTGGGGTTCGATGTCGCATTCTTGATTGTTCCACTTGTATATCGACGTGCATGCGCGCGTGTGTGTGTGTGTGTGTGTGTGTGTGTCTGCCTGTACTTGTCCAGACTAAAGCCGATGTTATAGTGCTAGCACACTGAGATAACATGTCGCAGTTTTAACATGAATACCCAACTCAGACACAGTATACTGACTCCGAGCTGACCAGTCCTTGTTTTAGTCCCTTGATGCTGAGCGCCAGACAGGGTAACAACAAGTACCAGCTTCTCAGAGTATGACGCGCCCGGGGACCGAACCGCCGACTTACCGCTCTGCGGGCGGACGCTCTACCACTATACCACGGAGGCGGCCGTGTGTGTTTTGAAAGAGTTCAGTGCAGGTAGCATGTACTCTTGTGTGATGCAAAACCGTCCCTGTCCCCGTGTTGATGACGTCACTGACCATTTATTATCGCACCAATCACCAACAGCATTCCTTGTTAGAGCGCCCAAAGAACGCGAGCAACGCGGAGAGCCTAATCCAAGTGCCAATGCAGCTCTCGTAACCCATGTGAACTGCTCCGAGCAAAAACATTCCGATGATATATTATTGCCACTTCCAGGCTGTAACACTTAAGCATCCCTCTGCATCTGCTGGATGAATCTGTCAGAACAGCGAGACAGGTTTATGTAGAAATGACGAGTGCAGATACCAGGTATTGCACAAAACGACATTCTTCTTGAATGTGGGAACTGAAATCTCTGCGTTTGTTTTTAACACAGACTCAAACGGAATCTCCTGTTGTTAGATCAGTGGATGGAAGACTACGGGCTTGTCTCGCAAACTGGTATTCATAGATCATCAGTGTGTGCGCGTGTGCGTGTGTGCGTGCGTGCGTGGTGAAGGGGTATTCTGGGTTAGAATTGGTTTTCAGGAGCCTACATGTATGCTGGTGGCTAGAGGCGACCAAATGAATCGGCTGGTCAGGCTTAGTTGATGACATGGCATCGGAACCCAACGTCGTATATCAGTCACTGGTTTGTCTTGTCTGTACTCGATTAATTACACACACCGTCATATAGTTGGGACATCGCTGCGTTTAATAACAAACAAACGATGGTTGTACTGCTTGATTATACTGCTTCGTTGTACTATTGATTTTACTGCTTGATTGTGCTGTTTGACTGTACTGTTTGACTGTACTGTTTCATTGTACTAATTGACTATACTGTTTGACTGTACGGTTTGTTTGTACTGTTTGACTGTAGTGCTTGATTGAAGTTTGATTGTATTGCTTGATTGTACGGTTTGACTGTACTGTTTGACTGTAGTGTTTCATTGTACTGTTTCATTGAACTGCTTGATGTACTGTCTGATTGTATTGTTTGATTGTACTGCTTAATTGTGCTGTTTGATTGTACTGCTTGATTGTACTGTTTGTATACATTTGATTTTATGCATTTGATTGTTTGTTTTACTTTTCGTTGTTGTCAGCTTAAAATAGAAAACAATACGATCTCCTGTACATATAAACAGAAACTGGCCGGTCATTAATGGGTACAGAGAGTATATCTTTGTGTCGGGCAATCTACGGAAGAATCGACTCATGACAAAGTGCAGTTCACAGCCTCTGCCAGCAGATCTGGTTTTATTGATATTATACAGTCGTCTGGTGTCTAGTTGGGGCCGTGTGCACTCGTTCGTCTGACAGGGTGCGAGTTGTTCTCATCGACCAGACAGTGAAACAGGTTTTACGAGTGTTTTTTCGCAGTTTGGTTCCATATAATGGCTGTCAAGATCCGAAACCTGAATGTCCGGATTAGCACTTCAGATTACTTTGCAGATATTTCGTTCCCAGCAGTTGACACCGTACAAGATAGAAACAATATATGAAACTCCAAGCTAAAATAATAAATACGTTTCGCCATCGTTTCAGTAGAATTTATTCCGTGAACTTCATCCGCACGTTTATAGTATACAATATGAAAATGTCACACAAATACAATAACATCCACTGAAAGGAAGCTAATTACTGCAACTTTGGTTCGCAAACTTTTGGCTATGAAAGTGGCTGTTCACTTACAACTAGGTGTGTCCTTAAGTGCACAAAAAGTCTCTAAATATTTATTTCAACATTAATTCTAACTGTTATAATTAATTCGTGTCTGGAACATTTTGTCGTGAGAATGAAAACACTAACATACAAGAATCCCATGCATGTTAAAAAAATTAAAAAATATAAAAATCAACTTTGGTTCTTATTGTTACAATTCACTGGGGTCTGGAATTGTCGGTTGAGAGAACGAACACATTAATATGCACAAATTCCATACATATTTTGAAAAGAGCACCTGTCGCCGTAACCTGTCAATCAAGGGATCTTCACTCCTGCTTCCTCGTGCAATGTGTGACAGTAACCGAACACGTCCTCCTGTCGGGCCGTGACCGCAGATTGGGCCGCATTCATAATGCTGACTGTGATTGACGAGACACCGTAAATCAGTTCGGTATCAAATTCCATTATCTTTCAATTATATTAATTAAAGTATTTAGCATGGATTCCATATTTATGGGTTTTTTTAATAAAACTATTATATTGTCATATTGTCGGGTATTCATAAATAAGGGTCAAGGTTCAGATGTTGTTCGATGCGTACCCTTCTAGGGACAGTGTTCAGAGGTTGATTTTTTCTGAAGCAGATGGTTCTGTCGTCCACATAGTCAAGGGATGCACGTCACCAATGGTAACCGCAACTGCAGTCTTGTCAAACATCATGAAGAATATGAACAACTGTTCCAGCATGTATCTTTTGTTTGCTTTTTTCAAGCTAACTGCACATCAAACCTTGACGGAGCAAGTTCTTCTTGAGAAGAATAGCGGAGCCCCCGCATTCTGGACGAGATTGCTGTCAGTTACGCCATGTCATTGGGACCGTTTGCAGCACGACGGGGGACTTTCCACAGCACGAGGTCGACCAGCCATGCACACACGCACATACACGTGAATTACTCATCATTGTGCAATATAATAATACGTTTGTAGATCTCCGTCAGTAGGTGAATGTCAAGGCCAAGGTTGAGCGTGATGTCAGCGCCACCTGGCGTGACATTATTGTGGACAAGTAATGGAGCCTACTGCTGCGTTTGGGCCACCAAGATTGACATGGACGTGTGTTCGCTGCCATTAATCACACACATATTCGTCATACACTGACATTCATCCCAAATTCACCCATATATCTTGCCTCAAACTCGCCTTACATTGCCTCCCCCTGCGCAAATCCACCCCACCCATTTCTGGTGTCCATCGCCTCGATGTTGCTGGAATGTTGCTAAAAGCGGCGTAAACCATATTTATTAACTCCTACACATTAACGACAAAATAGCCACAACTGCGATGCACTTGGTGAGGTGAGGTGAAATGGGGTTTAACGTCGCGTCCAAGATTATTGCACTTATATAGCTACGTGCATGTACGTGTGTGTGTTTGTTTGGCTGCTTGAACTAGTCCGGACTGATGCCGATTTATAGTGCCAGCTCACTGAGATACCATGCCGCAGTTTAACATGAATACCCCACTCAGACACAGTATACTGACTCCGAGCCGACCAGTCCTTGTTTTAGCCCCTTAATGCCGAGCGCCAGACAGGGTAACAACAAGTGCAATCTTTTAACGTCTTTTTGTATGACGCGGCCGGGGATCGAACCCCGGACCTTCCGCTCTCCGGGCGGACACTCTACCACAAGAACACGGAGGCGGTCCCGATGCACTTAGGACAGACCTCAGCAGCGTCTACAGCGACATCCAACAATTCTTAGAAAGGCGGCGCCCACAAAGGGTACATGGCAGTTGAATCGGATTCGAACTCAAGTTTAGGTTCATTTGTGTCAGACACATGACTTCAATAAATATACTACTCAAAAGATGTTTAGGACCACCGGATTCTTTCATATTACTATATATATATAGTCAGTTCAGGCCATGACATATTATCTGTAGTAATATGAAAGAATCGGGTGGTCCTTAACTTCTTTTGAGTAATATGCATTGATACCAACTTGACTTTCAGAAAGACGGTGTACAGAACACGTCAAGGGGCCGGTACCACAAAGCGATCTATGTTAAAGTATAGGAGTTAAGATCACCTTAACGCTAAGATCGCTTTGTGGAACGGCTCCCTGGGCCCGGTTCCCCAGAGCCGTCTTAGCGATACGACATTCGTAAGTCTGTGTTAAAGTAAGGGAGTTTACGTACGATCCCTAGCCCCGGGCCCCGCTCAACAAAGAGCTCAGCGTTAAGATGATGTAAGTTCTATATTTTAATATAGGCTTAGGATAATCGCTTTGAGGAACGGGACCCTGAAGACAAAACGTTTATTTTTAATAAAATCGATTTGAAGATGTATTTCGTGACAGCAGAAAGGATAGGAAGGGTTCAGGAAAGACGCCTGCATACCAAAAGCAAAACAACCTCGGTCTGAAAAAAATGGTAGATCTATAATCTGAGGCTTCGAATTCTATCAAAAGTCTAAACCGTCCAACATTCTCGAGCTCCCTCTCTAGTCAATGAGTGTACCAATTTATGTTTGAAGTTAACCTTCTCACTTGAGATAAGAGATTTTTATTTATATACTTTCCAATTCCAGGACGTCGGCTCCTGTCTAACAAGAAGACAGGTTCGTGTTTTATGTCCGATGCATGTGTTGCTTCAAAGTATATTGTAAATCAAAACGGTTTGGTTTGGAGCAGGATAATCCCCGTGATGTGGAGCAGCAGCAGAAGGGTGTTTATATTTAGTAAAGAAAGCTTGAGAGATTCTGCGGGAACAGTTTCCCATCATCCTTACGCCATGAGTCATGACTGGTGGAACAATTCTGAACCGAAGTCAGCCTACCTTGTAAACATATTGATGCACATGCTAAAACAATCGTATGGCCGTTTACTTTATTAGACAGTGTTGTCTATTAACTAAATTAGGCTCTATTTCGTCATAATTAGTTTCAGTTATATTATTAGTTGTTTAAATTATATCTAAGTAGCATTAAGCAATAATATTTTTTTCAGTTTTGTTCAATGCATAAATCACATGTTATTACCATATACGTGTACACCGTGAATATTCGTTTCTAATGACCTTGTTTTATTCGTGGAATCGGTGCTGTAGTCAATTCGAGTCACTTGCGACGTGGACGCCGGGGGTTCAGGGTTGGAGTAGGTCCCCAGCATCCAATGCCGGTCGTAAGAGGCGGCCGCAAGGATTGTGGCGAGGCTCGGCGACCTGGTTGATGGCGTGTCTTCGTACCCAAACGGCGTGGATCGATGCTCACAATATCGATCACTGGATTGTCTGGTCCAGATTTGATTATTTACAGACTGGTGTGATATAAGCTTGAATATTGCTGACTCCGGTGTTACTCAAATTTTACTCACTCTTTAGCGATATATAGTAAGTCATCGAAATCTTTGACCACCAGGCTGACCCGAGGGCGTTTGAAACATCTCCAGATACCAACAAATGCTAACAATTATGATTAAAACTTCTTCCAAGTTCCAGCCGGGATTATCCAGTGTATTACGTCTCCATCCTCTTATGATAAACAGTAAATATTTGCCACCACTGTCTCGTTTTGAGCCCGTTTCGAATGACAAAATAGCCGTCCAATCAAGTTAGTTACATGAGCGAGTGAAATTCTGTGCAAAGTAAATGATCTTGCAGTTGGGGATAGAGACGTCACATCCAAATCGAAGGTATTATGATGAATGGATCAAGGGCTCCGTACCACAGAGCAGTCTTACATAGACAATATCCCAGTGCTAATATCGCTTTGTGGAACGGGTCCCAGGCCTTAACAAAGTGGAAATACGAACTGGATAATCGGGGATGCCTCAAGCCTTGTATAAACCGTGTTTCGGTCGTACGTCCCTGAGCGGCGTATTGCAGCATAAAAAATCTAGCCTAACCATAACGGCTGGTCACTAAGCCCCCACAAAAAGAATAGACTGACTGCCTAATGGATATTTGAGCCGTAACTGCCTTGAGTCGTTTCTGTGTTGAAACGAAAGACATTCCTTGACAACCAGAGTGAGTGAGTAAGTGAGTATGGTTTTACGCCGCTTTTAGCAATATTCCAGCAATATCACGGCGGGGGACACCAGAAATGTGCTTCACTCATTGTACCCACGTCGGGAATCGAACCTGTGTCTTCGGCGTGACGAGCAAACGCTTTAACCACTAGGCTACCCGACCGCCCCCGGACAACCAGAGGAGGAAATATGCAAATATCCTTCACCTGAAACCCACCTTGAAATGTTTTCTTTGTGTACCCCGTCGGGGTTCCCGGTGAGAAGTGGTCACCAGTAACCTATGCTTGTTGTAAGAGGTGGCTTAGTGGATCGGGTGGTCAGGCTAGGCGTCCTGTTGATTGAGTGTCAACGTACCCTTACTATAAGGAACGTTGATGTAGATTCCCCCAATGTGTTTTCATATACAATATCTTCTCCATTGTACCAAACTAATACAGTAAAATTCCCTTAATCCGGATCATTCGCAACTAAAATCGTTCGGATTAACAAATAAAGGATGCGAATAGGCGGTGTCCGATATGCGGGGTTTCCGGACTAAGTGGGGTTCAGTGTAGGTGACAGGGGGAAGAACACAAACACGTGTAAATCATACTTCGAGGGTAAGGGAAATATGTTTTAAAAATGCATTGCTGCACAACGTACAATGCACGGTATAGATAGGGTGTCGGTTACATGATTCAAAACAAGTTTGAGAGTTTACTCAAGATATTCTACTTAAAAGAAGTTAAGGAGCCCCGATTCTTTCATATTATTATAGTTAAGAAATTTATGACACGCGTGGATTCGTATGAACTATATAATGTTTCAAGATAACTTTTCACAGATAAGATCGCTTTGTTGACGCAGGGTTGGAAGTGTATCGCTGTTTGTATTTGATCTCAAGGAGAATTGGGACACGAGTGCGTATAGAAATCTACAGTTCATATATCAACAGTTCGTGAAGTTGTAAAATATTCTTCGAGAGGTGCAATAAAGGTTCAAGAAGTCGTTTATATAAAAATATACGTTGCTATTTTTCTGTACGAAAGACCGGCGCATAAAGTTCTACTAAATCACAAGGATGTCAAATTCTTTAGATGCCCTCTTAGTCAACAATAAAATATATATTTGGCTGTGAAGATTAAGTGTGTTTTCAGATTGCGACTGGCGGGTGAAGGAGCCGGCTGTATTATATGCCGGAAACGTCATCTCTGGTCATAAAACCCCACTCAGGGAAATGAAGGGATGTGTCACCCCCGGGGGGAGGGGCTTGGGGGGTGCAGATATTTAGGAGACACTTCAGTTTCAAGGTCATCGTGAAGCACCGTATCATTGACATGTCGGACTCAGGAAACAGCGGTTTTAATTTCAGGATAAGTCTGGCCATATAATATACACAACTATTTCGCGTTTTTATATATATACATGTCCGCAGATAGACGATGTGTGTATATTCCTGGGGGTCCCGTTTTAACGCGCAAAGTGGTAAACGTCTAGGGCCTGCGTCTCTTCAGATATGGACCGCCTTTGTGGTCTAGTCGAGAGAGCGTCTGCCCGGAGAGCGAAAGGTCGATGGTTCGATCCCCGCTCGCGTAAAACCAAAAGACGTTACAATATGGAACTTGTTGTTACCCTGTCTGGCGCTCGGCATTAAGGACTAAAACAAGGACTGGTCGGCTCGGAGTCAATATACTGTGTCTCAGTGGGGTGTCCATGTTAAACTGCGGCATGGTATCTCAGTTGACTAGCACTATAACCCGGCATTAATCAGGACTAGTACAAGTAGAACATGCGCACCCACGGACGGACGTGCATTCACCTCACTATATGATTGCGATAATTTTGAAAGCGCCCAAACCCCATTTCACCTCACCTCGCCTCGGCCAGTGGGTTAGCCTGCAGGTCAAACTGTTCCATGTCTGACACGCCATACAAAACAACTTGCTGCGATCTTATATTACTGCCGCAACGTTGCTTAGGAGTGCTAATATTCAGCAATATTCGGGCTATATCACAGCGGCCTGGAAATAATCATGTCTTGACCAGATAATCTCGAGATTAATATTGTGAGCAAGGATCCACGCTGTTGGGGTACGAGGACACGCAATGCATCAAGTCACATGACCACCCCCACCCCCACCCCCACCCCCACCCCGCATCGGCATAGCGACGAGTTGACATATACACAGGTGAGTCATGCATACAAAATTATATTTAAAAACAAATTTGTCAAACATATTTGGGCATAACACTATCATTAATACAGTTGAAAAGACGAGCTATGGGCCACCAGTAACCAAAGCTAGGCCACCTCGCTGGGGAGCATGGGGACTAACGATGCCTCAGATTCCTGCACGATACCCCAGCAGGACTTACGTCGACACTTTAGCTACTGGCGGTTGTGCACAATACTAGCCAATATTAAAAAATACTCAGCAATGAGTACCAGCCTAGATTGTTGGGGACCTCTAACCTAGAATTTCCAGGGGTCTACGCACAAAAGGGCCCGGTAACTCGCAATTAATCAGATCAGTCAATATTTAAACAACATAGTCATAAAAAGCCTGCAGTTACCGTCAAAACCGAATTATTGTTATACAAGGTCATGATGACATGTAGGGGCGGTGGGGTAGCCTAGTGGTTAAAGCGTTCCCTCGTCACGCTGAAGGCCCGGGTTCGATTCCCCAAATGGATACAATGTGTGAAGCCCTTTTCTGGTGTCCCCAGCCCTGATATTTTTGGAATATTGCTAAAAGCGGCATAAAATCATACCCACTCATGATGACATGTAGGGGCGATGGGGTAGCCTGGGTTCGATTTGTCACATGGTACAATTTGTGAAGCCCCTCGCCGCTGGAGCTTTTCTAAAAGCGGCGTAAAACCATACTCACTCATTCACTGAGGGCATGTGGTCCATATGTACGATAGTGTCGCGGTATGTGGTTCACGCAGTACAGCAATAGATACAACAATAGATACAGATAGGTATAGATAGCCATCGATTGGTATAACGTAGGTGACAGCCGCCAACGACTACTGAAGTGAGGAACAACGTCATTAACACCCAATCGTCGGACGAAACCAGATTTCACAGACACCAGCATAAAAAAAGGAAAACTATTAGAATAAGAAGAGTGAACCGTGCTCGTGTCTTTCACCAAATTGATAAACGTCTGAGACTCGCATCACTTAAATTCCGGCTTTGCCCCTGCAACCAGCTGACACGTAATGAGAAAGAACTGGAATACTGTTTAAAGCGGCGTTAAACACAAACTCACTCAATTCACTCGGGGCGGTCGGTTAGCCTAGTGGTTAAAGTGTTCGCTCGTCACACTGAAGACCCGGGTTCGATTCCCGACATGGGTACAATGTGTGAAGCCCATTTCTGGTGTCCCCCGCCGTGATATTGCTGGAATATTGCTAAAAGCCGCGTAAAACCATAATCACTCACTCACTCACTAACTCATTCACTCACTCACTCACCCATGCACTCATTCACCCACCATGCACTCACTCACTCACTCACCCACTCATCCACTCATCCACTCACTCACTCACCCAAACACTCACTCACTCACTCACTCACTCACAGAGGTAAATGTCTTGTGTAATAAAAGATTCCACAGAGTGTATGTCAGCCAAGTATAGATCGCCCCACAACATGATGTGGTTGAAATGCTGCTTAACGAGTCCATCAGCTTCATCTCAGCCATACCCCATCACTCCCGCCACTGCCTCCGTATCTAATGACGTCAGGTTGACACTGCATGGGCTCGGCAATTTTACCAATACCTCCTGGGGTTGTATTATAAGAATTAAGTCGTTCTATAACGTTATAAGTATAAGCCAGACACCGATATGGCAGCCGATGTCGGTCGCCCTGCACAGAGAGATGAAATCAATACAACGCCGTTGGTGTGCTCCATTGTGGATGTCGACGTTCCCCGCGACGACGTCAGGAAAAGTGCTGCAGGGGAAACCGGTAAACGGGATCTTTATGGACTACAATACCACGAGTATATACGAAAGCTCTTGGTTGAATGCGCCAATGGAATATGTAGACATAATTAATGTTTGTTTGTTGTTTAACGCCGCACTCAGCAATATTCCAGTTGTGTTAGGGCGGTCTGTAAATAATCGAATCTGGACCACACAATCCAGTGATTCACATTATGAACATCGATCTCTGCAATTGAGATACGGTGACACACATCAACCAAGTCCGCGAGCCTGACCACCGGATCCCGTTAGTCGCCTCTTACGAAAAGCAAGGGTTGATGAAGACCGATTCTTACCTTTATCTTCACGAGAGAGGCTTTAGTGTGTGAGTTTGTCTTAATGCCGCTTTGAAAAGTTATTTGAGTTAATTACTACGTGTCAAATATGGCTCTGACAAACCTAGAAACAAAATCAGGGCGAACCGGGATTCAAACACGAAAAAGGGACACAACTCTGCACGGTGACTTTCGGCACCTTAGTCGTGTCCCTTCATGGAGACATCAGATGACTTCGAGATATGTAATATGTCGATACAGCCGTATTTGTCATATCTAATGATTAGATAAAACAGATTTACGGCCTTTGAGCAACGTAGCAAGGTTGTTTCTTTGAAAGATGGAAGACAAGATCGACATTGCAATGCCTTCTTAGACACGGGAGCAGTACGAGAAGTGTGTAAAATGGAGATTGTTAATATACAATGGATGCAGAAAATGGGCAGAATGTGAAGAATTCCACTTAAAATACCAAAGGTCTTATATTCCTGGCCTTTCAGTGGGTCATCCTACCATACACGACGTGGGTCGATGCTAACAGTGCGGGTTTCCGTGCTCCGAGTTGGATCATAATATATACAGCCGTAGTAAATACTTATCATATTACTGACTGCGGCGTATAACACTATTCACTTACTCACGAGACCCGTGAAGATTCCGGGGTAGAGTAGGTCTTCAGCAATCCAAGCTTGCCTTTACGTAAAACGCGACTATGCTTGTGGTGAGAGGCGACTAACGGGATCGGGTCAGGCGGGCTGACTTGGTTGATGCATGTCATCGATCCCAATTGTGTGGATCGATGCTCATGATGTCAATCACTGGATTGTGTGGTCCAGACTCGATTATTTACAGACCGCCGTCATATAGCTCGAATATTGCTGAGTGCGGCGTTAAACAACAAACAAACAAACTAACTCGCGCTGACTCAGGATCAATGAGGTCGTACATTGTCCCGCTCTTCATCCAGGCTGCAGATACAAGAACGAATAGAAGGGGTATAATCTGAGTCAGAATCCCCCGGGTGATAAACACTGCAGAAAGAGAGAGACAAGTAGATTGGGATACACACCACCAATCTTCCATTCATCAAACCTGACTATTACGATCGATCTCTGCGTCCTCTCAGTTGATTCATCAAGATATAGAGCCCCGTTTCACAAAGAGACCGTCATACTACGACCGCCTCACATTGTTAAACATAGATAAGACATAACATAGAGCTAAGATCGCTTCGTGAACCCGGACGAAGGGCCCAGTTCCACCAAGCGATCTTAACGCGAAGACGCTAATGTATGGGAGTTACGATCGTCTTTGCGCTACGATCGCTTTGTGGAACATGGACATAGCTCCCCTTCCACAAAGCGATCTTAGGGCTATTACTATAGTAAGCCCATGTTTAAGTATGGAAGTTAAAATCACCTTAGCGCTAAGATCGCTTTGTGGAACAGGTTTTTAACCTATTCTTACACAGTGAATAACAAATATATTTCATAGGTATATATACAGAATATATATATAGAATACATTATTCAAGTTGCAATTTTTAACCTTGAAATGTTTTGGTTTTTTATTTCAAGCCATTAGTATAAGGAAAATAGAGATAGGGGATCGCGAATGAAGTAAGTTTGCATACCACCGCAAGGCATTTCGCCGACGGGACTTACACGCTATCTGAATATATTATTCGTATATAGCTTGTGTGTCTGGCCTTGTCTTTCGTATGGGGTGGCCGGCGGGGGGGGGGGGGGGGGGGGGGCATATAATTATCATATAATTTACTAACGCAATAAACAGTATCAGGCAGTGCCGTAGACAGCCGGGGGGTAGATTTAGTCATAGAAAACAGTTTTATTTGAATCAAGTTGGGGACAAGTGATACTTGTGGCGGTAGGTAGACCAGACACCGGGTGAAGCAGCAGGGCCCATTTGCACAAAGCGATCTTAGTGCTAAGATGATCGTAACTCCCATACTTTAACATAGGCTTACGATAGTGTTAGCGCTAAGATCGCTTTCTGCAAGTCGGCCCTGTACTGACTGACACTGGCGGAAATAAAACCAGCCGAGAAATTTATTGATCAAAATGACAAAAATCTCCACAACATCAGGCCTGTATGTTGCATAGATGAATCATACACCTCTGAATAAGGCGTATTTCGTCAACAGCAGGCAATGCCTTTACTCTGGAGTTTGCAAATGAAGCTAATACGAGGGAATGTGGTTTTAAATTTATATACGGTACTGCCGTCGTCGCTGTCATACATCAACCGACATACGCAACTAGGAAACTAGACCTGGCATGCATCCTGTCATGGAGGATAGGAGTCTAGCCGCAGCATGCATCACTATGTCAAGGAGACTTGTCTGAGTATGCATCACTATGTCAAGGAGACTTGTCTGAGTGTATGCATCACTATGTCAAGGAGACTTGTCTGAGTATGCATCACTATGCCTAGGAGACTTGTCTGAGTATGCATCACTATGTCCAGGAGACTTGTCTGAGTATGCATCACTGTGTCAAAGAGACTTGTCTGTGTATGCATCACTATGTCAAAGAGACTTGTCTGTGTATGCATCACTATGTCAAAGAGACTTGTCTGAGTATGCATCACTATGTCAAAGAGACTTGTCTGTGTATGCATCACTATGTCAAGGAGACTTGTCTGAGTATGAGGGACATTGTACAGAATATATATAGTAGGTGGAGAATTAATAGTAGAGGATTAACAGTAACACTTGCATACAGAGAGGGATAATATGAGTAAGTAATTTAAAAGGGAGGGGTCCAAAATATCAAAATCCTCTCCCTACATAATTTTACTGGCTACAACATACAAAATATGGTTTTCAAAACTAGACTAGCATGTACTCCCCGGAGTTATGTATTAGGCTAAATAAAATAATTATACAAAACACTCCAGTTTTGAGGAACCCTAGTCCTGCACCATGACCGTGGATTATATTTATTTTATGAAAAGAAAATCTAGAAATGCATACAAAAGCAAGTCTAGCCAGCTCAAGCTAGCTCTATTCCACACCCTGAAATCAGAATAGGGATTTTTTTTTTTTAAAATTAGAGTCAAAAAGCATATTGTGTAATATAAGATTTCAGAGACTAAATGTTAGTCTAGAGGAACCCTTGAGCGTTTAAATACCACGCAGATGAAAAGGTGATGAATGTAGGCAGCAATAGCCTTGATCTAAGGCTGTACTGAGTAATAAATTAATGGACGTATAGTAATCATATCCTTATAACAGTCAAGCCTAGATAAGCGCACATCGAAGAACGCCATTCTCTTCTCGGGACAACTTGTTCTTCTTATTTATATAATCTAGGAATATTGATTTAAACTAATAATCATTTCCTTAGAGACTTGTGCAAGTCTGAGGTTGCGAGAGAAGAGGTGAAAACGTATTGGGGGTACTTGTTATATAAATAAATACACTCCAGGGTCTGTCAGAGACACTTAAGCCACATTACTAGGCACACACTTTAACTCATGTGGGTACTTATGTCGAGAATAATGACCACTGTTATAGCTTTCGAGCGTAGCCATCTGGACAGATAACCCTTCAGAATGAACTATTCCTTCGGCACGCCAGAAACCTATGATTGTGGGTTCGAATCCCGGTTCGCCCCGATTATGTTTCTAGGTTTGTCAGCACCATACCCATGCTCGTGGGTTTCACCGAAGTGATAAACGTCTGAGACCTGCATCATCCTCCCACATTAAGCTGACACAATAAAAGCGGCATTAAACCCAATTCACTGATTGAATGAACTACACAATAACCTGATGACACGTCTATGGCAGCCCGGCAGAGGGGCGCTATTCTGCATTCAGTCACTCAGCCAGTAAAAGACTGATTACCCGCTATGTATAAACTATATCGTTTCTTTGTCTCCAGTACATGTATAGCAAGGCTAGGAACACATTTCACATCCACATTTCCAAGAAAGGAGTCATTATATTCTATGCATATCCAGAAGAAAGTTTTGGTGAAGTTTTTTACTGACTGGTGTCAACAGTCAAAATTATATGATGACATAAAGAAGTTCAAATTAATTTGTATTTGCCCGATCGCTCTATATTGGATTTGTAAAACAGAAGCAACTACAAAAAAGATAACAAAATATAACGACTGATAACTTTTGAAATACTCATTGTCCCAAAAATAATGCATTTGAACCATAAATTTAGTCTATTTTATCAAAGCTAGACTATTGCATACATTTCATAAGAGAACAAAGCCTTATCTTATAGAATTAATTTCAGAAACGTTTTACTTTACGAACATTAAACATGCAGCAATTTAAAATAAATCAATCAATCTGACCAATTCAATCAGATATATGCAAATACATAAGCGTTTGCTGAAATAGAAATTACGAAAAAGTCATTACAGATACAGGCAGTAATTGCGTACTAGACATTCCATTACTTGTAAAGCCTTGCGTGGATGTATCTCTTGATTGGATGTTTGTTGTTTAACGTCGCACTCAGCAATGTTCCAGCTATATGACGGCGGTCTGTAAACAACAAACAAACAAATACTTAGAGTGAGTATATTTGTCTTGTGAACGCAACCGCGTATCTGTGTATGCTCTAATAGAGGTCAACAAATGTGCATCGATTCATACCTACGCACATCGTGTCACGCGTCAGAGGAGGGCAGCCGCCAGATGGCGATAGTCACTTTATGGATCAAGTCCACGGCTTGACAGACTTGGTCAAATTGACGAAGCTCTTCACAAAAATAAAAATATTCTTTCGTCAGGTTCTGAACCCACAGTTTCCATGACAACGTGATTCCAACCATTTATGGATCTTCCCCTCGTCCTTGTCCTAATCACTTGTCCTGGGCTAGTCCAGAACAATACTGTACACACGTAGCATGGAACATCATTTGACTGTGAAAAAAGGTACGATGACTGCTGATGAAAGGCGTATCATCGTGAGAGTAAGTGAGTATGGTTTTACGCCGCTTTTAGCAATATTCCAGCAATATCGCGGCGGGGAACGCCACAAATAGCTCGACACATTGTATCCATGTCGGGAAGAAAACCGAGAATAGGAGAGATATCCTGTATGCAAACTTTCACGTCATATAACACTCGTTACCTTAATCACACGTGAACAGATGGTAAAATATTTTTACACCATATGCGAAACTATTCACATGAGTCAAAGTCTGTATGTCAACAGTGATAGACTAACGCTTAGTCTCTGAAAATATATAATTTTGATGAAAAGAACAGCCCCATTTAAAGACCGTGAACGATGGAATTAGTTTCCCTGGGAAAAGGAGACCAATAAGGATCAGAGATTCCGAACCTGTGGAAAATCTAGACTTGCTTCATTTTGGCTGTAGCATTACCGTAAGGGCTGGGCGGATGGGAATATAATATGGTTCAGGGACTGTGAGGTAGGCTAGAAAGAGGGCTTAAGTCTGGTATTTCGTACACTAATATTCCACCATATCCTGAAGTCGTGAAGACAGAGCCGCGAATCTTGGTGGCAGACCAGGGACATTCCACACGAAGCACTGCGAGCAATGTCCCCAACTAAAACATCCCTATCCCCATCGTGCCAGCCATAACAGTAAATCTGACAGCAGCAACAAGGCAGCCTTTCACCTCCCTGGGTTTCCGTGGATCATCCCTCATTACGTTGAAGTCGAAATAACAGTGAAGCAAACATTATCTATGGAATACTGTAAGGGACATTCTCGCGATCTCGCATTCTCGCGATCTGACCAAAATCTCGCGTTCTCGCGATCTCGCATTCTCGTGTTTTGGGCATATTTAGCTCGTTTCCAAAGGTCCAGATCGCGAGAATGCCAGATCCCGAGAATGTCCCTTACAGTATTCCATAATTATCCCTACCATCATGGAACCCTTGATTCGTGGTCTTGATGAAGTTGACGCCTTAATTATGTATAACCGACAAAAAGATTCCTAAGAATTTTGTTAACAACAACGGGGAAACAAATGGGTTGTTATCCAAGGTCAAAGTTGTCTGGGGGCACGGCTTGCCCAGTCGTCTAAGGCGCCGCGATTCGCTGTGCAGAGTTGCGTCCCCTGGGCACGCCAGAAACCTTTGATTGTGGGTTCGAATCCCGGTTCGCCTCAATTATGTTTCTAGGTTTGTCAGCACCATACACGTGCTCGTGGGTTTCACCGAAGTGGTAAACGTCTGAGACCTGCATCACATTGGTCTTTCCTCCAACATTAAGCTGATACCTAGAAACATAATCGGGGCGAACCGGGATTCGAACCCACAATCATAGGTTTCTGGCGTGTCCAAGGGACGCAACTCTGCACAGCGAATCGCGGCGCCTTAGACGACTGGGCCACCCGTGCCCCCCTATATTGTTTCGAGTGATTCACCAAATTGGAGATAAAATAATTGTTTTAAAAGTACTATAGGTGTTTATGTGCCCGGCATCTAATAGCTTTCATGACAACACTTGCAAGTTTGGGACAGAAAAGCAATTCAAGTACCGTACGTGTTAAGGACAATAAAGTTCATGTTTGTGTTTTTGTAATAATCTAACAAGCGCTCGATCCAGAGATTTTCCAGGGCGGTGTAGACAGAAACAGTCCTGATATTTGGTAACAATTCCTACTTGGATCTCGTACTTGCCCATAGTTAACTTTTCCTCAGAAGTTTAGAAAATCGAGCGTTCTCACGTATGTTCGCCACACCCCTTTACTTCATGTTGTTGTAAGATGAAGGAGTAAACAAGAATGTTTACTGCTGATACACATTAAAAAAATTCTAATTTATATTTACCTAAACTTTTAGTGGGCCAAAAAGTACCCTTAAATACTTTGCCTTTAAACATATTTACTCGAAGAAGGTACGTTTACCTTGAGGGGGCACGGGTGACCCAGTCGTCTGAGGCGCCGCGATTCGCTGAGTTGCGTCCCTTAGGCAGGCCAGAAACCTATGATTGTGGGTTCGAATCCCGGTTCGCCCCGATTATGTTTCTAGGTTTGTCAGCACCATACCCGTGCTCGCGGGTTTCACCGAAGTGGTAAACGTCTGAGACCTGCATCACTTCGGGCTTTCCTCCCACACTAAGCTGACACGCCGCGATATAACTGGAATAATGTTAAAAGCGGCGTTAATCAAAACACACTCACCAACCACTTGGAAATGTGCGTCATGATATCAAGAGCTTTTTAAAATAAATCGTCTTTAATTCACAAGTAGACTCAATTTATGGATAATAACTGCTTTATTTACTGTAAAGGCGATGTTTTGGTAGAGATCCTTACGCCCTTGACAGTCTTGCTTGACAACGGTATAAGGATCTATACCGAAACGTCCCCTTTACTGTAAGTAAAGAAGTTGTTGGACATGAATTGTGTCTACTTTGTCAACCGTCACTTAGACCGCCTCCGTGGTCTAGTGGTAGAGCGTCCACCCGGAGAGCGGAAGGTCCGGAGTTCGATCCCCGGCCGCGTCATACCAAAAGACGTTAAAAGATGGTACTTGTTGTTACCCTGTCTGGCGCTCGGCATTAAGGGGCTAAAATTAAATTAAAATTAATTAAGTGGTATTCATGTTAAACTGCAGCATGGTATCTCAGTGAGCTAGCACTATAAATCAGCATCAGTCCGGACTAGTACAAGCAGCCACACAAACACACACGCTATATAAGTGCAATAATCTTGGACGCGACGTTAAACCCCATTTCACCTCACCTCATTTCACCTCGCGGCGTTAAACCCAACTCGCTCGCTCACTCATTCACTAATGTCGTCACGTCAAGCTGTAACATGTGCACAATAATCCCATTTCAATCAAGCTTGTAATATGCCAGTACTTCTCGAAAAAGGTTGAAGGACATCCGATTGTTTCATATGACTACAGTTAATCTGTCATGGCAAGTTACGAAAATCCGATTGTTTCATATGACTTCAATTAATCTTTCATGACAAGTTACGAAAACGCGATTGTTTCATGTGACTATAGCTAATCTTGCATGGCAAGTTAAGAAAACTCGATTGTTTCATATGACTATAGTTAATATGTCATGGCAAGTTAAGAAACCCGATTGTTTCATATGACTATAGTTAATATGTCATGGAAAGTTACGAAAACGAGATTGTTTCATGTGACTATAGCTAATCTGTCATGGCAAGTTAAGAAAACTCGATTGTTTCATATGACCACAGTTAATCTGGCATGGCAAGTTACGAAAACTCGATTGTTTCATATGACTACAGTTAATCTGTCATGGAATGTTACGAAAACCCGAATGTTTCATTTGACCACAGTTAATCTGTCATGGCAAGTTACGAAAACTCGATTGTTTCATATGACTACAGTTAATCTGCCATTGCAAGTTACGAAAACCCGATTGTTTCATATGACCACAGTTTATCTGTCATGGAATGTTAAAAAAAACGATTTTTTTCATATGACTACAGTTAATCTATCATGGCAAGTTACGAAAACACAATTGTTTCATATGACTACAGTTAATCTGGCATGGCAAGTTACGAAAACTCGATTGTTTCATATGACTATAGCTAATATGTCATGGCAAGTTAAGAAAACACGATTGTTTCATATGACCACAGTTAATCTGTCATGGCAAGTTACGAAAACCCGATTGTTTCATATGACTTCAGTTAATCTGTCATGGAATGTTACGAAAACTCGATTGTTTCATTTGACCACAGTTAATCTGTCATGGCAAGTTACGAAAACTCGATTATTTCATATGACTATAGCTAATATGCCATGGCAAGTTACGAAAACTCGATTGTTTCATATGACCACAGTTAATCTGTCATGGCAAGTTACGAAAACCCGATTGTTTCATATGGCCACAGTTAATCTGTCATGGAATGTTAAAAAAAACGATTTTTTCATATGACTACAGTTAATCTATCATGGCAAGTTACGAAAACACAATTGTTTCATATGACTACAGTTAATCTGGCATGGCAAGTTAAGAAAACTCGATTGTTTCATATGACTATAGCTAATCTGTCATGGAATGTTACGAAAACTCGATTGTTTCATTTGACCACAGTTAATCTGTCATGGCAAGCTACGAAAACTCGATTATTTCATATGACTATAGCTAATATGTCATGGCAAGTTACGAAAACCCGATTGTTTCATATGACCACAGTTAATCTGTCATGGAATGTTACGAAAACTCGATTGTTTCATATGACCACAGTTAATCTGTCATGGCAAGTTACGAAAACCCAGTTGTTTCATATGACCACAGATAATCTGTCATGGCAAGTTACGAAAACTCGATTGTTTCATATGACTATAGCTAATCTGTCATGGCAAGTTACGAAAACACAACTGTTTCATATGACTACAGTTAATCTGTCATGGCAAGTTACGAAAACGAGATTGTTTCATATGACTATAGCTAATCTGTCATGGCAAGTTACGAAAACTCGATTGTTTCATATGACTATAGTTAATCTATCATGGCAAGTTAAGAAACCCTGATCGTTTCATATGACTATAGCTAATCTGTCATGGCAAGTTAAGAAAACTCGACAAATTAACTATAGTCATATGAAACAATCGGTTGTTCTTTAACTTCTTTTGGGTAGTATACTTTATAACGCTCAGTGACCGGAGTCACGTCTGTCCGTTTTAAATACCACTTGTTTATAACAATAAATTCTGCCAGTGACCATATATGTTCCCTGCGGCTGTGTTGGCAAAACGAAATGCCATAACAGGGATAAATGTCCTGTCTAATTGTCCTGCATGTACACACAGTATTAACCCACATACGTACACATAAAACAACCTTCAAAGGACAAGAATATTCTAGTGTTATGCTGGCTAGTTAGCAAAGTGGCTTCTGTCAATGTTTCCTGCACATATCCGTTTGTCACGAGTTAGAAAACTATAATTGTTGTTTTGTTTTTGTTTTTTTGTCATTGAAACTGTGCTACTCATAGTGTTTACACGCCACCGATTTCAGGGGTTAGTAATCAAGGTCACGTAATTTGAATGGCATCCGATAACAAGCTAACAAAGGGACCCTAGCACGAAAAGGTCACCTCTGCTTTCCCGCCATTTGTAGCTATGTGTCGTTATCGCATCATCTTGCAATGATTATGCAGTTGGATCTTGGATCGCGGTTAATGTATGCAGGGTCATGGGTCATACCGATATAGCTGTTATACCTACATAGCACAGGGCAGCCGCGACTTGCTGGCTATATAAAAACTGTTATGTTGTAGTCGGTATACGCACAGTGTAGGAGGGGGAGGGGAGGTAGGGGCGGGGCTACTCGGGGGGGGGGGGGTGATGCTTTTGGGGGTGATGGATGGTGTTTTGGTGGAGCTCAAGCAACTGTTTTGCATCCCAGCAAATAGGCGTTCTCTGGTCTGAATTCAGCAAAACTCCCCTGGTAGGTTGGTACTACAATAGAAGATGAATTGGGATTCAACTATTAACACATGTTTAATCTACAACAATATCAGTATGTCGTTGGTCTGATGTGGTCGAATCATTGTCTTATTGATCTGCTGTGGTCAAATCAGTGTCTCATCGGTCTGTTGTGGTCCAATCAGTGTCTTGTTGGTCTGTTGTGGTCAAATCAGCGTCTTGTTGGAGGGTTGTGGTCAAATCAGTGTCTTGTTGGGGGATTTGGTATAAACAGTGTCTTGTTCTTGGATTGTGGTGAAATCAGTGTTTGTTGGGTGGTTGTGGTCACAGCAGTGTCTTGTTGGGGGGTTGTGGTGAAATCAGTGTCTTGTTGGGTGGTTGTGGTCAAAGCAGTGTCTTGTTGGAGGGCTGTGGTCAAATCAATGTCTTGTTGGTCTGTTGTGGTCAAATCAGTGTCTCGTTGGTGAGTTGTGGTGAAATCAGTGTCTTGTTGGGTGGTTGTGGTCACATCAGTGTCTTGTTGGGGGTTGTGGTCAAAGCAGTGTCTTGTTGGAGGGCTGTGGTGAAATCAGTGTCTTGTTGGGGTGTGTGGTCAAAGCAGTGTCTTGTTTGTCTGTTGTGGTCAAATCAGTGTCTTGTTGGGGGTTGTGGTCAAATCAGTGTCTTGTTGGAGGGCTGTGGTCAAATCAATGTCTTGTTGGTCTGTTGTGGTCAAATCAGTGTCTCGTTGGGGAATTTGGTCAAAACAGTGTCTTGTTGTTGGATTGTGGTCAAATCAATGTCTCGTTGGTGAGTTGTGGTGAAATCAGTGTCTTGTTGGTGAGTTGTGGTGAAATCAGTGTCTTGTTTGTCTGTTGTGGTCAAATCAGTGTCTTGATGGGGGTTGTGGTCAAATCAGTGTCTTGATGGGGGTTTGTGGTGAAATCAGTGTCTTGTTGGTGAGTTGTGGTGAAATCAGTGTCTTGTTGGGGGGTTGTGGTCAAAGCAGTGTCTTGATGGGGGTTTGTGGTCAAATCAATGTCTCGTTGGTGAGTTGTGATGAAATCAATGTCTTGTTGGGGGTTGTGGTCAAAGCAGTGTCTTGTTGGAGGGCTGTGGTCAAATCAGTGTCTTTTGGGGGTTTTGGTCAAATCAGTGTCTTGTTGGAGGGCTGTGGTCAAATCAGTGTCTTGTTGGGGGATTTGGTCTAAACAGTGTCTTGTTGGGGGGTTGTGGTCAAATCAGTGTCTTGTTGGGTGGTTGTGGTCACAGCAGTGTCTTGTTTTTCTGTTGTGGTGAAATCAGTGTCTTGTTGGGGGTTGTGGTCAAATCAGTGTCTTGTTGGAGGGCTGTGGTCAAATCAGTGTCTTGTTGGGGGTTGTGGTCAAATCAGCGTCTTGTTGGAGGGCTGTGGTGAAATCAGTGTCTTGTTGGGGGATTTGGTCTAAACAGTGTCTTGTTGTTGGATTGTGGTCAAATCAATGTCTTGTTGGGGGTTGTGGTCAAATCAGTGTCTTGTTGGAGGGCTGTGGTCAAATCAGTGTCTTGTTGGGGGTTTGTGGTCAAATCAATGTCTCGTTGGTGAGTTGTGGTGAAATCAGTGTCTTGTTGGGGGTTGTGGTCAAAGCAGTCTCTTGTTGGGGGGTTGTGGTGAAATCAGTGTCTTGTTGGGTGGTTGTGGTCACAGCAGTGTCTTGTTTTTCTGTTGTGGTGAAATCAGTGTCTTGTTGGGGGGTTGTGGTCAAATCAGTGTCTTGTTGGAGGGCTGTGGTCAAATCAGTGTCTTGTTGGGGGTTGTGGTCAAATCAGCGTCTTGTTGGAGGGCTGTGGTCAAATCAGTGTCTTGTTGGGGGATTTGGTCTAAACAGTGTCTTGTTGTTGGATTGTGGTCAAATCAATGTCTTGTTGGGGGTTGTGGTCAAATCAGTGTCTTGTTGGAGGGCTGTGGTCAAATCAGTGTCTTGTTGGGGGTTGTGGTCAAATCAGCGTCTTGTTGGAGGGCTGTGGTCAAATCAGTGTCTTGTTGGGGGATTTGGTATAAACAGTGTCTTGTTGTTGGATTATGGTCAAATCAATGTCTTGATGGGGGTTTGTGGTCAAATCAGTGTTTCGTTGGTGAGTTGTGGTGAAATCAGTGTCTTGTTGGGGGTTGTGGTCAAAGCAGTGTCTTGTTTTTCTGTTGTGGTGAAATCAGTGTCTTGTTGGGGGTTGTGGTCAAATCAGTGTCTTGTTGGAGGGCTGTGGTCAAAACAATGTCTTGTTGGTCTGTTGTGGTCAAATCAGTGTCTCGTTGGGGAATTTGGTCAAAACAGTGTCTTGTTGTTGGATTGTGGTCAAATCAGTGTCTTGTTGGGGGGTTGTGGTCAAATCAATGTCTCGTTGGTGAGTTGTGGTGAAATCAGTGTCTTGTTGGTGAGTTGTGGTCAAAGCAGTGTCTTGTTTGTCTGTTGTGGTCAAATCAGTGTCTTGTTGGGGGTTGTGGTCAAATCAGTGTCTTGTTGGGGGTTGTGGTCAAATCAGTGTCTTGTTGGGGGTTGTGGTCACAGCAGTGTCTTGTTGGGGGCTGTGGTCAAATCAGTGTCTTGTTGGTGAGTTGTGGTCAAATCAGTGTCTTGTTTTTCTGTTGTGGTGAAATCAGTGTCTCGTTGGTGAGTTGTGGTCAAATCAATGTCTCGCTGGGGGTTGTGGTCAAAGCAGTGTCTTGTTTTTCTGTTGTGGTGAAATCAGTGTCTCGTTGGGGGGTTGTGGTGAAATCAGTGTCTTGTTGGTGAGTTGTGGTCAAATCAATGTCTCGTTGGGGGTTGTGGTCAAAGCAGTGTCTTGTTGGGGGTTGTGGTCACAGCAGTGTCTTGTTGGGGGTTGTGGTCAAATCAGTGTCTTGTTGGTGAGTTGTGGTCAAATCAGTGTCTTGTTTTTCTGTTGTGGTGAAATCAGTGTCTTGTTGGTGAGTTGTGGTCAAATCAGTGTCTTGTTTTTCTGTTGTGGTCACAGCAGTGTCTCGTTGGTGAGTTGTGGTCAAATCAATGTCTCGTTGGGGGTTGTGGTCAAAGCAGTGTCTTGTTTTTCTGTTGTGGTGAAATCAGTGTCTCGTTGGGGGGTTGTGGTGAAATCAGTGTCTTGTTGGTGAGTTGTGGTGAAATCAGTGTCTTGTTTGTCTGTTGTGGTCAAAGCAGTGTCTTGTTGGAGGGCTGTGGTCAAATCAGTGTCTTGTTGGTCTGTTGTGGTCAAAGTAGTGTCTATGTGGCTAGTTCTGGTCAAATCAGTGTCTTGTTGGTCTGTTGTGGTCAAATCAGTGTATCGTTGGTTTATCGTGATAAAATCAATGTGTCGTTGGTCTGTCGTGGTCAAACCGATGGCCTTTAGAACAAATGCTAAAAATAATCATTAAAAAACCTATTTGTCATTGTTTCTATCCACCAGACTGTTTTCAGTTTCCAGTTTTGGATAACAGTAAATTGGGATGCACGTGTTATAGCATACGATAGGGGTAGTTGAATGTGAAAATGTGCATTTAATCAACAGCCTTATCTTGTGACTGAATTTGTCGGTCATCATTCCGTCGTAATCCGGTAACTGACGCTCCATTGTCAGGGGATAGTTTACCCGTTCGGAATAACGAACACACCTTTAATCAGCTCCGCGTGATATTGCCGCCAGGTGGCGGCGGTGTGTATAAACACAGTGTTGTGAAATAAACACAGATAAACACTGGTATTTCAAGTAAGCAACCGAGCAGTGGATGTAAACATTTTAGTATAAACAGAGTCTCTGACAGGTACTCGAGAGTTCGAGCACGGATTTGGTTCAAATAGCCACGAGTACCTGACTAGGGGAGATAACCCACATCGTCAATTCACTAGCGCTGTACTCGCTCTTCAGAAATGATATAGTATATATTTGCGGTCTTAAATGATAAATTAAATTATGAATCAGATGTCTGGGCGCATTTTGACTCCATTGATGTCTCGGTCTCCGTGTTGAGACACTAGAGACCGTGTTTCACTCCGTCCCAGTACAAACTAATAGTATGTACAACCTTAATTGTTCCCTCGCAAGCGCAGCCTACCCAGGAAACCAGGCTATTAGGATATGCTGAAAGGTTCTTCCAGGCGTCCAGGTAAACGTTTTAGGGACACTCGTGTTCCTCGACGTCGTCAGTTTGGTAGTGGAAGCGTTATAGTATGGGGTGGCTTCACAACTCATGGGATAACACAACCCATCACCAATTTGAATGGTGAAAGAGATCACGTTCTACCATTTGTGCAAATGCAGGGACGTAACGTCACGTTGTAGCAGGATAATGCCCGCCAATATAGTTCACGTGTTGTACGAGACTTTTTAAGGTAGCATAGAATTGCTGTACTGACGTGGCTGGCGGTTTCTCTATACCTCTCCCTCATTGAATTTGTCTGGGATGAGATCGAAGGATGCCTACGACAGGATCAGAACCTGCCGTTTACGCTAGCTCAGTTGTTTTGAGAGAGGCACTGTGCCACCTCGCGATCTAGGTGCACATTTTGTCCCAGAAAGTGATCTGACTTACAAATTGTATGAACTTACGGGACAACTGAGCCTCATATAAATGGTGTAAAAGTTATCTTATTAAAATAGCCAAATATTATGTGGTCATTCGTCTGATCAATGTTTTACCATAACAAATTCAATGACAAAAACCCATACCTGGAATCAGGAGACAGAGAGAGACGCCCTAAAAGAGGAGTGGTGTAACAGCTTAATTAACAATGTCAATATCGGGTTTGACTACCAGTTCCGTTGGTACAGGCGAGGCAGTGGTGGCAGATTAAAGACACCAGATGATTGAAATCCCTTGGGGGATGGTGTTCCAAATGTCAACCAATGATTGTCCCAACTGAGCTAGCGTTGCGGCTGGTTCTGGTCCTGTCGTAGGCATCATTCGATCTCATCCCAGACATATCAAGTGGGGGAGATGTCCCTGCATTTGCACAAAGGGTAGAACGTGATCTCGTTCGCCATTCAATTTGGTGATGGATTGTGTTATACCATGAGTTGTGATACCACCTTATACCATTACACTTCCACCACCAGACTGACGACGTCAAGTGTCCCTAAAACGTTCTCCTGGAGGCCTGGACGACCCTTGCACGACCACCAGAGCTATCCAGATGACACCTGGACTCTCCTGTGAAGAGAGTACTGTCCCAGTCTTGTCTTCTGAACCTCAGATGCTGTCTACAACAAGCTAGACGTGGCTGACATTGACAAGGAAGCAACACTGGGCGTATCGCTGAACGCTGAGGCCGGATGTTGAGGTGAGGTGAAATAGGGTTTAACGTCGCGTCCAAGCTTATTGCACTTATATAGCGACGTGCATGTACGTGTGTGTGTTTGTATGGCTGCTTGTACTAGTCCGGACTGATGCCGATTTATAGTGCTAGCTCACTGAGATACTATTCCGCAGTTTAACATGAATACCCCACTCAGACACAGTATACTGACTCCGAGCCGACCAGTCCTTGTTTTAGCCCCTTAATGCCGAGCGCCAGACAGGGTAAGAAGAAGGACCATCTTTTAACGTCTTTTGGTATGACGCGGCCGGGGATCGAACCCCTCTCCGGGCGGACGCTCTACCACTAGACCACGGAGGCGGTCGGGCCGGATGTTGAGGTGGTTTAGTACGGTTCTGTCACTCATTGGTCTGAACCAAGGAATTGTCCGAGCTGTTTAGGTGGCAGTGTGGTATCGATTCCGTAAACGCACCAACCGAATATGGTTGTCATGGACGACCGGCGTGTCATGAGTATTGTCCTGCTTTTGATATCGTTTCCAAAGATATAATATTGTGTTTCGATGAACATCAAAATATCTGGCAACTTCGTTTTGAGACATTCCTGTTTGTAGCATAGCCACGGCGCGTCGACATTGATTTTGAGCAAGCCGTAGCATTGCGTAAGCGTGCGGTTAAACAAAAGTGTTATAATGAGCACCTGACAGCTAAACGTGTGTGAGTATAATGCTCCCACAAAACACACACACATCCAAACTAAACGCCGTGCATGTGCAAATTGTGAATCACGACCTTAAAGTAGAGGGGATTTCTTCATGAATATATACTGAATGATGCATTATTTTATTGCAGAATAAAGTCTTTTTATTTAAATTCATATGAAGCACGACTGTCTACGTGGTCTAGTGGACAGAACGTCTGTCGAGAGAGTGGAAGATCGTGGTTTCGATCCCCAGCCGCATCATACCAAAAGACGAAAAAAAAGATTGGAACTTACTGTTACCCTGCCTGGCGGCATGGCAAGTTAAACTGCGACGTGGTATCTCATATGGCTAGCACTATAAAATCAGCATTAGCCCGGACGAGTACAAACAGCAACACACACACACACACGCACGCGCGCACGCACACACACACACACACACATATCGCTAATCCCCATTTCACCTCAACTATATGAAGCACAGTTACTTTTTTCCGTTAGTATAGCTATGAAATAGAAATTAAAATCAAAATGAAGCACAGAAAATGCTTAACGTCAGACCTTGCCTTGACTTGCCAAATCATTCTAGACTTGAGTTGGATTTATTTTGTAATATAATATCTAGGGTCTGGGAGACACGCTACTTGCAATTATGTATGGATGTGGCTGTTTGCTAGCGGAGAAGGTATCGTGCGCTCGCTTGTCAGATCGAGTTCGAACCACCCATGGGTTCAGTCGAACATACACTCAGGTGTGAATCTTGGGGGGGGGGGGGGGGTGTTCGGGGGAGTGGGGGTGGGGCTCGGGGGGTTCTGCCATAAAGGCGCACTCTTGACATCTGCAATTTCCCACGTTTTCCGTGTCTCGGTGACCGTGGTCGGTGTCACATCTAAAATGTCAACTCGGCGTAATTTAAATGTTATGTTTGCCCCTGATAAAAGGTCGGGGCAATCTAACAGAATCACTGACATGTTTGAACGGTTCGAACAGCAATCACGGCGACCGTTTTTTCAGCCGTATGCCATTGCAAACCAGCCTCTCGCAGTCTCTCG
Organism: Haliotis cracherodii; assembly: GCF_022045235.1. Taxonomy (NCBI): domain Eukaryota; kingdom Metazoa; phylum Mollusca; class Gastropoda; order Lepetellida; family Haliotidae; genus Haliotis; species Haliotis cracherodii. The sequence goes on from NW_027266286.1 coordinate 64,804,178, forward strand.
TAGGATCTCGCAGTCTCCGCATATTGTGTACCTTCACCCAGTCTCGTGAGGTTTACCTTGAACCTAGCCTTTGTTTAGTAGCGTGTAAGACAGGCCTGCAGTGTCATGGGTTGAAAGGCTGGGCAAGAGTTAAGTGCATGACGTGATAATATACTGAACGCTATCTCCGCTAACCTTTAATGAGAAGCTTTTTGCAGCCCCAGTCCAATCCCAGCTGAGGGTTGGCAACAAATGACAGCCGTGTGTACCAGCTACTGCTACTTGATATCCCTTTACTTGACAACCCCCTCCCTCCCCTACACCCCCACCCCCCAAAAAAAACAAAAAACAAACAAACAAACAAACAAACAAAAAAACAAAAAAAAAACAAAAACTAGAGGGTCTGGACTAGGAGTACAATATATACTCATTGTGAGTACAACCCATACAAAACACTCAATCATTTTGTTGTTTGATTTTACTTTGAATAAGAACTGAAGAGTAATGGTGCACTCGAGAAAGGCTGCAATATAAGGCTATCACATACTTTCATCAGTTCGTCGTTCAATATCAGTAAAATTTCATGTTTAAAATCTAAGTTTCATGCACTAGACACCTTGCGTGTGCATGGCTCCTCCGGTTCACGTTTGTGTTTGTGCGTGCGTGCGTGCGTGCGTGCGTGCGTGCGTGCGTGCGGCTACTTGCACTAGTCCGGACTAATGCCGATTTTATTCTGCTAGGCCACTCAGATACCGTGCTCCAATTCAACATGGATACCCCAATCAGACACTGTAAACTGGCTCCAAGCCGACCAGTCCTTGTTTTAGCCCATTAGTGTCGAGCTCCAGGCAGGGTAACAATAAGTACCGTCTTTGGACATCTTTTGGTTCCTGAGTTTCATGTCTGGTACCAGACACCTTGTGTGTGAATGTTTCCATGAGTATATTGACTTCCGAAAAGGAAACTGACACCCTTTTAGAAATGTCACGATGGTATCACATATAAGCGTCTTCAGTTAACCTCACTCTTTCGAAAGAAACAAAAACAGTACAGCTTTGGGTTCACACTTATATTGTTCCAGACATTTCTTGAGTGTTTTTAATTTAACTTTGAAGGTAGACTGCGGGTAGACTAGATATCAGCCACACACACACACACACACACACACACACACACACACACACACACACACAGAGAGCCGGACATACCTACACGCACGCACACGCACGCACACACATACACTGACCACCCTTATCTCAGCCTGACCCACCCTTTGTTATTGTGCACTAAGATCCACCCCACTCTCCCCCTTCACTCTGACCTCTCACATAGCTGACCCCATACAAACAGTCCCAACAACGAAGTAACGACGAGTATTTAGGTCACACTGACCCATTTATGTCAATGTCGATAACGCGTCTAACCAGTGCACGAGAACTCAAAATTATTGTGTTTATAATCAGTACATATGTCAGCTTCCCGCCTGCTTCCCGTGGATCAATAACCACCTTTAACGACCACTAGCTAGGTCTTTAACATGGTTTATAAGCTTCGATATCTTTCTCCTAAATGCCATCAGTTAAAATGTTCCAGAGGCAAAGGAGTTAACAGACTGTAAATGTCCAGTTTCCACCCTTGTCGAACTTGGCTGGAATTTCTGGGCTCGATCGTAGAGAAACCAGTGACTATTACGAGTTATGTCCCTTCCATGTCCACCCTACTGACCAATCAGATCCCACCTCTCATATCACCTGCATTTGCTTCAAGCGCAAAAAACGGCGCATAGTCAAGACGATCAGATCGATAATCAAGATCGCTATTGTAATAAGAAGGCCTTCCTTCGCGAAGTGCATCAAATATCGGGAGTACCTTGATTAGAAACATTAAAGGATTTGGAAAGTATCTGTTGGCGCCGAGTTTGTGGTACACATGCTTTGCAAATCCTGCAATCGACCGAAATCTGGCAGTTGACGAACTGGATGTCGATTTCGTTACGAGATTTTGATTGGACTCGTTATTCCAGCCAAAACATAATTCCATAATTCCATGACTTTTATAGTCAGTTAACTCCCTTGTCCTTGTCATGGGCCCACTTGCACAAAGCGATCTTAGTGCTAAGATGATCGTAACTCCCATACTTTAACATAGGCTTACAATAGCCGTAGTGCTAAGATCATTTTGTGCAAGTGGGCCCAGGATTAAACGTCACTGTATGATCTTTACGTCATAACCGTGTAATAGGCCTCCCTCGGGACCAAGAACCAACCACATGCATGTGTCCCATATAGGTGTCTTATGTAAGGAAATGCCACTTTGCCGTGCCCAAATCCGCTAGTCTTGGGTTCGAATCCCGGTATGTGGTATGCAACATTATCGTCGAATATGATAAATAATAAATTATTTCAGAACATAAGACCAGAAACAGTAGACCCTACGTAATCTGAGCCCACTTGCACAAAACGATCTTAGCGCTAAGACTATTGTAAGCCTATGTTAAAGATCATCTTAGCACTAAGATCGCTTTGTGCAAGTGGGCCCTGGTCGCTACCATTAGAAGACAGCATTCGGATGAACATATTTCTGGATTAACGGATTACTAAGTGATGATCCGCCGCGTATTTATACGGATACCTAAACAAAACTGGTGTTAAATCGGGTGTTAAGTCCAGGGCCCACTTGCACAAAGCGATGTTAGCACTATGATGACCGTAACTCCCATACTTTAACAGAGGCTTACCGTAGTTGTAGCGCTAAGATCGCTTTGTGCAAGTGGGCCCAGGTCGGTCTCAGAGAGTAGGTGGATTGCTAGCTGTGATCGGCAAGTTTGACTCCTGAAAATTTGCAGGCTTCTAGCTTACGTGTGGTGTTTCTTTAGGTAAGTGACTTAGTTCGAAAAATGCTATGTCATCCAGCAGGTAATGGGTACCCGGTAGGATGAGATGAAAATGAGATAACTTTTTGCGCCTTTTAAGGCAGGTTGCGTTGTACACTCCCAAGGGAGCTGAAAATGAAATGCGACATAACATCGCCGAGAGGCGTAATTTCCGGATTAACAGGGGTCGGATTAACGAGGTTTCACTGTGTGCACATCAGTATAAAGGGTAGTATTAGTAGTGTATACGCATGTGTATTTGCGCACCTACGTAAAACATAAAGTCCTAATATACACATCCTCCATATAATGTCCCACGCAGAATAAAGCATTAATCATTGAAATCATCAAATCCTAAATGTTCCAGTCAGAGGAAAATGTTACGGTTCAGCAGCGCATTGTCCTCAGGTAAGCTGCAATTACCTGTATTGAATGGCAATCAGCGTTCAGCGAGACGAATAGGTTACCTGGGCCCTTCAATCGTGGTCATGTGATTACAGGTGTGACAAAAGTTCACAGGTAACACTTGGACATCAACGACCACGGCACGTACACAAAGCAGCGACAGTTGATCCTATTAGGGAATGACGTATAAGACGGACTGTTTGATGGCCGCCGTGCGACACACAGTGTTAGTGAACGGGGGATACAACACGACGTAACGTTGACGTCACGTATGATTAACGGTTTGGCGAGATTTAGGCGTGGCTGGCGGCCAGAAGTGTCGGCATGAGGATTACAGAGGGACTAAATGAGATGACTTGCAATTATGAAGAGCTGGTGCTAATCTTTATTTGTCACATTGGTCGCCCTAAATAATGGACATAGCGTTACCGAATGGCAGAACCTACAGCTTATAATTAACATTAAAAAAATACATCTTATACGAATTGTTTTAACTATTCTGTCAGGATACTCACTGGACCCAAATATTTAATATTTATTATATTAATTGTTATTTATGTCCGTGGGTAGTCTAATTAGCAGGGGCGGTCGGGTAGCCTAGTGGTTAAAGCGTTCGCTCGTCACGCCGAAGACCAGGGTTCGATTCCCGACATGGGTACAATGTGTGAAGCCCATTTCTGGTATCCCCCGCCGTGATAATGCTGGAATATTGCTAAAAGCGGCGTAAAACCATACTCACCCGTTCACTCAAATTAGCAGGACATAGATTTTTCAAACTGTTACTTGCGTAGATGAGAACATGGTACCTTTTGAAGAGGAAACATTATTCAGACTTCGAGCAATGAATCCAACGAAAATTAATCGAGTTAAGTCGTGCCAACGGTGCAACGAGATTATCTAATGATTCTTATGACGATAAAGATAAATCAACGATACATCGAATACATGGGCTTCTCTGGGGACAGCTTATGAAGACGCCAAGCTGTTACTTACCACATTGATGGAAATAGGTTAAACATGGGCTACAGAGAAACACATGATGATACGTTTAATGCAATAACCTATGACCGGTCCTTGCATGTCTCTCAACTTCCTCAATCATTACGGCGGTACACATCAACGACAGTTAGCTCGATACAACATACGTAACATTTCGCCAGCGGCTATAACCGGAAATTAACCAAAGGTAAAGGTCATTTAAGTTGTGTGAATGACCGGTGGTCAACTGGTCACAACCAGCTGATATTTGAAACTGGGCAGCCATATCTAAGAAGTTACACAATCAAGTGACCAGCAAATTAAGTTGATAATAGAATTGTAAACACCCTTAGCTTGTGGTCTGGGTTTCTGTACAGGGTGGGTTGGTGTTGTCCCGGGGCCATTAAGTTGTGACAAAGACTGAGATAACAGCAGCTGTCAAGACGTCAAAGACCACATGTCAATGTTTGATTGCATTGTCACTTCAAGGCAGGATAACATCTGCTCAATACTCGGACCTGACTCCGTCATGTACCTGGTACACCAGAGACCACATACCGATGTTGTTTGTAACGCCGCAATATTCCAGCTATATGCGGCGGTCTGTAAATAATGGAGTCTGGGCCAGACAATCCAGTGACTGACATCATGAGCATCGATCCACGAAATTGGGATCGATGACATGCATTAACCCAGTCGGCGAGCCTGACCACCCGATCCCGTTAGTCATCTCTTAAGACAAGCATAGTCGCCATTTACGGCAAGCATGGATTGCTGAAGACCTATTCAACCTCGGATCTACATACCGACATACCGATATGATCTCTGGGTACACCAGCGGGACGCTGATTTATCACAGCCCCGGATTCTTGTCACTGGAAGTGTTCCGTTGCTATACAAGTGCATAGGCGGATCCACATGGGGGCCAGGGGGTCCGGACAACCCCTCCCGCCTTTTGAAAACCAAATGTAGTATGTTGTAGGCAGTAAAATTATCTGAGAGAACCCAAATATAAAAATATAAACCCTGATATGCCAGTCCACGTGGCAATGTACAAGAACATGTAAAATCGTGGACAATCAACATAAATAAATGATGTCCAAAAAAAAAAAAAAAAAGAATTATCTGAGAGATTGTCTGTAGTGTTGGACCCCTCATTTTCAAATGGATCCGCCCTTGTAGTGGTCAGTCAAAGTAACAAGAGGTCGGCCCGTGAAGATTCCGGGGTAGAATAACCCATGCTTGCCGTAAAAGGTGACTATGCTTGTCGTAAAAGGCGACTAAAGGGATCGGGTGGTCAGGCTCGCTGACTTGGTTGATGCATGTCATCGATCCGAATTGTGTGGATCGATGCACATGATGTCAATCACTGGATTGTGTGGTCCAGACTCGATTATTTACAGACCGCCGTCATATAGCTGTAATATTGCTGAGTGCGGCGTTAAATAACAAAACAACCAACCAACTAGATGTCGTGTGGATACGGATGGAATGTGAGGCTGGACTAGGGTCCATCAGGTGGGGACGGTCATGTTCGGTGACTTGGTTGATGCATGTCATCGCATCCAAGGAGCGTAGATCAAGGCTCGTGATGTCAGTCACTTGATTGTCTGGTCCAGACTTGATTATTTACAGACCGCCGTCATATAGCTGGAATATTGCTGAGAACAGAAAACAATGTAACACACACCCGTCCATTGGTCCATAACACCAGGGAGTGGAGTCACGCGGTCTCTTACAACAGGAATACTCATGGACTAACATTTAGTCTCTGAAATCTTATATTACACAATATCCTTCTTGACTCTAAAAATATAAAAATCCCTATGCTGAGGAATAGAGCAAGCTTGAGCTGGCTAGACTTGCTTTCGTATGCATTTCTAGATTATTATTTTTTCATAAAATAAATATATTCCACGGTCATGGTGCAGGACAACTTTAGTCTTAAAAGCGTTACGCCATCAAGCGCTGAAATGGTGCTCGTTCGGCATCAACAAATATCAGTTCCCTGTCCTGCACATACCCCATTTATGGTGTATACTACTTTCAACGAAATCCCTAGAATTATTCGCCATGTTTTAATGTCCGAACTTTCTTTGTCAGTAGAGAAACACAAAGTAACCACAAATTTCATCATTTTAAATAAGGTCATCCAGATGCTCCAAAGACGATTCGGGGTTACGGATGACCGAGTCGTGAAAGGAACCGCCGTTCATGCAGAGTTACGTCCCTTGGGCGTGCCAGAAACCTATGACCTTGGGTTGGGTTCCCAGTCTGCTCTGATAATGTTTCCAGGTTTGTCAGCACCATACCCGTGTGTGTTGATTTCAACGATTTGATAAACGTCTGAGACTTGATCACTTCCCGTTTTCCTCTCACAGCAAGCTGACACGCCGTGTTACTGTACAGAGAGGCGTTAAACCCAACTCACTCACAGACAATTCTATGTAAGACAAGATGCTCAGGCGGGTGATAAAGGACCAGCACACACATAACACAATGTCAGACTTAAAACTTAGGATTCAGTTGACTTGGGGGAGTGTCGACAGTATATAGTGAGTGAGTGAGTGAGTGAGTATGGTTTTACGTCGCTTTTAGCAATATTCCAGCAATATCACTGTGGGGGACACCAGAAATGGGCTTCACACATTGTACCCCTGTCGGGAATCGAACACGGGTCTTCGGCGTGACGAGCGAACGCTTTAACCACTAGGCTACCCGACCGCCCCCTTCAAGATGTGGTCAGTCAGATAATAAAATATGAGTGGGTGAGTATGGTTTTACGGCGCTTTCAGCAATATTCCAGCAATATCACGGCGGGGAACACATTGTACCTATGTCGGGAATCGAACCCGGGTCTTCGGCGTGACGAACGAACGCTTTAAACACAAGACTACCCGACCGTCCCTAATAAAATATGTTTCTTCGACTTTGCAAAAGTCAGACAGGTTTTCTGACGTTTATTCTCATTCAATTGTCTTTGCAAGAGAGATAAGACGGAAGGTATATATCTACGGCTATTGTTACTAATTTGACGCGGACAAGTTGGTTATTTGTTGTTGATGATATGATACTTATGTAATGATATTAATGAAAAAACTAAACACAAACGACATATAATTCCAGCTATAATTGAGAATTCAATCCTGGTGAAGCCGCCAGTGCGTGACTCGCCAGAACGCTGGATGTACCTATGCCCTGGTTGCACTCCATCCACTTATATATACCTTCTTATGGCGTTGCAGCTATACATTGCAAATATCGTGTTCCATTGTATTGTTATGTACAAAGTGTCCTACTTTGTGAACAAAGCGCTGTTTAAATCCAGCCCAAGGCCATGCTGTTTGGTTGGTAGTCTTCCTTGCCAGCCTTGCTTCCCACATCCCGTGACATCACAGATTAGCCAAGTCTGTACTTAATGATACGTCCATGGATGTACAGTAATTCTAACCATATAATGGGTAAGTCTAGATAAGCGCCTATTTTGTTTTTGTTTTTTTGAAGGGACAACTTGTTCCTATTGTTTGTAAATCTAGGAATTATGATTAACACTGATAATCATTTCCTTAGAGATCTGTGCAAGTCTTATCCCGGATCGGTGACGCTACAGACTGAAGAAAAAGAATGTGAGCCAAGTGTAAAATTATACACAGAGATGAGGTGACAAAATTACTCTATCAAACGTGGTTAAGTGGTTCTCTCTGGGTCACCTGTTTCCTGAATACCCTGTGCCTCACGCTCTTGTCTCAGGTATCTCTTACGAAAATGTGTTAAAGGGCTCAGTGTGTCACTTGTCTTAAAGAGCTCAGTGTATCACGTGTCTTTTTAAAAGGGACAGTGTGGCACGTGTCTTAAGAGACAGATTGTCGCGTGTCTTACGAACTCAGTGTGTCGCGTGTCTTAAAGAGCTCAGTGTATCACGTGTCTTAAGAGCTCAGTGTATTACGAGTCTTAAGAGCTCAGTGTGTCACGTATCTTAAGAACTCAGGCTGTAACGTGTCTTAAGAGCTCAGTGTATTACGTGTCTTAAGAGCTCAGCGTATCACGTGTCTTAAGAGCTCAGTGTGTAACGTGTCTTAAAAGCTCAATGTGTAACGTGTCTTAAGAGCTTAGAGTGTCACGTGTCTGAAACAAGAGCAGACCCAGCATTTTGAAAAGGGAGGGGTCCAAAATATCAAAATTCCCTCTCAGATAGTTTTATTGCCAACAACATACTACATTTTTTTTCACAAAGGGAGAGGGTCCGAACATCCTTGACATCCCCCCTACCCCGTCTTGATGACCTCGGTGTGTCACGTGCTCAGAATGTCCACCGTTCCAGAGAGTTCCAATGCCAGCTGCCTTACAGAGCACACTGTGCAACTTGTCTGAAGGATCTTCCATGCGTCTCAATGATATTTCGAATGTGAAGTTTGACTGGGCAAAACACCTGCTTATCCTCCAAAGGATTTGCATGCGCATGCGTATTCAGATAATATGATGCCAACTTTTTGCCAGCACAGTAAACATATGAAAAACAAAACTAAACGTATAGGCTCGTATATACTGCCAATACGTTAAACCACGCACCTATGCATACATACGGGGGCACGGGTGGCCCAGTCGTCTCAGGCACCGCGATTCGCTGTGCAGAGTTGCGTCCCTTGGGCACGCCAGAAACCTATGATTGTGGGTTCGGATTCCGGTTCGCCCCGATTATGTTTCTAGGTTTGTCAGCACCATACCCGTGCTCGTGGGTTTCACCGAAGTGGTAAACGTCTGAGACCTGCATCACATTGGTCTTTCCTCCAACATTAAGCTGATACCTAGAAACATAATCGGGGCGAACCGGGATTCGAACCCACAATCATAGGTTTCTGGCGTGTCCAAGGGACGCAACTCTGCACAGCGAATCGCGGCGCCTTAGACGACTGGGCCACCCGTCCCCCCCCCTATATTGTTTCGAGTGATTCACCAAATTGGAGATAAAATAATTGTTTTAAAAGTACTATAGGTGTTTATGTGCCCGGCATCCAATAGCTTTCATGACAACACTTGCAAGTTTGGGACAGAAAAGCAATTCAAGTACCGTACGTGTTAAGGACAATAAAGTTCATGTTTGTGTTTTTGTAATAATCTAACAAGCGCTCGATCCAGAGATTTTCCAGGGCGGTGTAGACAGAAACAGTCCTGATAGGACCTGCATCACTTCGGGCTTTCCTCCCACATTAAGCTGACACGCCGTGATATAACTGGAATAATGTTCAAAGCGGCGTTGAACCCAACTCACTCACTATGCACCCATTCAAGTGGAATCTAATCACTTTACCTGTGTACGACTGGTAAATATTTTTTTCTATACAAACTGGCATACATTACATTGGCTTCAATACAAATATGCGCACAATATGATTACCCAGAGTGCAGTGTATTTATTTCCGGTCCGGTGGCAGAAAACGTGGGTCGGCCTGTATGGGCGTGTGTCGGTGGTCAGATACGGTTATTTGTGTAGCTACCTTCATGATAACAACCTTCTACACCTGTAACGCGGTGGGTCTGAGATAACCGCATTCCACACACCTGTCACCAACATAGATAACTTCCAGTATGAAACTCCACTACGCAACGGTGACAAATATGCACATACGTTTCTCGATCAGCGAAACTACAAACGTGAGTGAGCTGGTATGGTTTTACACCACTTTTAGCAATATTACAACAATATCACGGGGACACTGAAAACGGGGTTCACAAACTGTTCTCATGTTGGGAATCGAACTGGGTCTTCGGCCTGACGAGCGAAAGCTTTAACTACTAGGCTACCCCACCGAAACTACAAAAGAGAACGGAACGTTAATACTACGTAAGCCCAAGCACCTGTCGACAACAATCGGCGTTTGTTTGTTTGTTTGTTGTTTAACGCCGCATTCAGCAATATTCCAGCTGTATGACGGCGGTCAGTAAATAATCGAGTCTGGACCACACAATCTAGTGATTAATATCATAAGCATCGATCCACGCAATTGGGATCGATCACATGCATCAACCAAGTCAGCGAGCCTGACCACCCGATCCCGTTAGTCGCCTCTTACGACAAGCAAAGTCGCCTTTTACGGCAAGCTTGTGTTGTTGAAGACCTATTCTAGCCCGGATCTTCAATAATCGGGATTAGCAAACAAGATTAATAGTATTTCCGAGAGAATGATACAAAGAAAAATATGTTTGTCTTTGTTATGGAAAAAATGTTATTTTTACACCGCAACAAACTACTAGTATTACAACTATATCATAGCGGCATGTAGTTATTCTACTTGGACAATGCAGACAGGTGGTTCAGTACTAACTACTGACGTCACATCTCCATCTGGCACAGAATGTCTCTCGCTCATCATTATAATCTGATTGGACGACTAATTTTAGCGAAGTTAATTGCGTATTCATTACAATGTGGCTCAAAACAAACTATAGTCAGCAATTGGGGTCAGAGTCTTTATCCTGACAGAGTGGCTATATAATACCATGGATTGTCGAGAATGAATCATCCAGGTAACACATTGTTACCACCCGATCTTCGCTGACGTTGGCTCTGTATATTGACGAGGAGGAACAACACCAACAGATGTTGAATTCAATTGCTTTTGTGTATAATATATGTTGGACACAAAGCAGCGAGTTTAAACGACACCTGTGTTTTGTGCACGCTTGACAGTGACTGCCCTATGTATTTGTATATAGGGAAATATTTATGATATACATTGTATATCTACTGACATTATAGACTTTTATATATTAACATCATTACCGGATTTCAGGTGAGTTTGTTGCGAGCTCAATGTGCTATAATGTTACTGGCTGCAGTTCAAAGTCATAGACTGGCAAATCAATACAAGATAGCCGTCGGTACTATACTTAACATGATGAGGCGGCAAGAAGATGGTTATGTTCCCCACCTTTCCTCCACTGTATTGTCTTTGTAGTATAACGAAGATTATCTTTTAATATTGGGCAACATATGGACCTGCGCCATGACTATGGAACAGTTAGATAGATGGATGGATGGATGGATGGATGGATGGATGGATGGGTGGATGAATGGATGGATGGATGGATGGATGGATGGGTGGATGGATGGATGGGTGGGTGGGTGGGTGGGTTGGTGGATGGATGGATGGATGGATGGATATTTTTACTAAAGCCTAGCAAGACCAGATCAACTAAACCATGTCTAGTGTCCTTGATTCAACATAACAGCGTAAGACGAAAGGTTCTTTTGAAGAAAACAAATTATAATTATTTTAAAAAAATGTTTTACATAGACAAAGTGTTAGTCTTTCTGACATGACTTGTCGCATTATAACTGTGTTCAGTGCAGACACGGGCGAATGTTTCATGTTGGAGTCAAATGAAGTATATGTGTCGTATATAGACTCACAAGTTAATGTATCACTCAGCTGGCTCACTGTTCCTATGACCATTGTGACAAAACAGATCAGAAGGTTTATTCACAATAATCACACTTATAATAAATTATAATGATAATAATAATAATAATAATAATAAATGCATTTGTATAGCGCAGCATTCACTGCATAAGTGTTTTGTGCTCAAAGTCATATAGTGAACAAAAAACAATTTACATTTTCTCTATATATACATAATATTATACATTTGTGGAAACAGCTAAACTAGGGGTAGACATGTTGTTTTACACATTTAGCAATCTTACATAATAAGGGGGCGTAATCAAACATAAATAGCTTCAAAACTTTTCAATACTTGGATATGTGATGAAAAGATTTGAAATGTTCAAGACACGATCTTCGTTTAGAATCATCAAACACGCATAAAATGATACTCGTCACACAGATGGTCAGTGAAAGAAAGGACAGAGTCTATTTTCAACAGGAATATTTTGCAGCGACCATTTTCTATTGGGAGTCTATGATTTGTAGTTCTAATTTTTGTCATCCACCTTCGTAGATTCAAGGGTAAATTCAACAAATAGATTTCTGTTTTCAAGTTTTCTTTACACCGATAATATTTCCTTTTGACGAATTTTGAATTAAGGCTTGAGTTAAGCCAGGATTGTCTAAATTGATCAATTAATACAAGTTTTACATTATTCTTAAGCCAGTTTGCATTCGGAAAACTTTGATTTGACAGATGTAGGTAAAGCCAGTTTCATTTAAAATATTTTAAACATTTTCTAAAAGAATGAAATCAACATTCGTATCAGACAACAATCTATACTTAGTGCAAAGCAAAATATAAGTCAACTTATCTACATTGGTAGATAATTTAGCCCAGATGTTTACAGCTCTAACCTTGACTAAAATTTCAATAATTGGATATCTACCAAGTTCCACATAAATTTAAAACTTGACTCGGGGTAGAAACCACTCCAGTTCAAAAAGGTGTCACGAGTTACGGAGTTATTCAACACTTTGTTTACTTGGCCATAATGTTCAGCATTGTGGGAACTGTTTATTGTAATACTTCTTATAGATTAACTCACGTATGTGCCGGTAACGGGGGTGTGGGTAACGTTACCGAACTGAAGAAGAGTGGAATTACTATGGTTTCGGTCCGGTGATCGTGGAGAATGGCCATTAAAACCCGGACAATGCCCGAGGTGTGATTGACGCGCAAAGGGTGGCTATTAGTTCCCTGTGGGGATTATATTCTTTGGTTCTGACACCAACACTCAGCGAGGTATGACCTCACAATGTACAATTTATTAAGCTTGACCTCGTAAAACCTTTTTGCACTCAGAGATTGACAATAGGGATTATTCTGATGTTCTTATAGCAGCGGTTTAGATCTAATCGTCATGACGTTTTCTCTGTTTCACTCTGTACTCTTAATATTTCAATGCACGCAATTAATAGAATTAATACATACATTGTAATCCCCCACTTCCTAAACACTGTTGCTGTGAGTTTCGTGTTGCAAAATAAACAACAGTATAAGCTATCGACACAGTTTTCCATCATTAAATATTACTAAACAATGTGTATAAGAAAAAGAACCTTTATTATGAGCAACACATCGTTTCGGAGTATATCATTCACCCGATGAAGCATGTCAGTGCCGTAGCCAGCCGGGGATGCAGTTGCCTTTAATGGGGTGACTATGTGTAGGACTATGTGTAGGACAAATTGGCTGGCAGTCCTTGAATGACTTGATTCAAGTCTCGCAAACACCATTTTTGCCTGTAAAGCAAAATGTACAAGTTAAAATGTAAAACGAGACAAAGCTTTAGACTCGCTAAGCGTACAAATTACAATGTCTATAGCTAGGCTGAAATTTGGCATCAGGTCGCCTTAAACTGCCGCGCAGTGGAGATGGATAGTGTACGTGCATGTCTCTACATATTAGTTCACGACACTGTCTTCACGGCTTCGGGATATGGTGGAATATTAGTGTACGAAATACCTGATAACCAGACTTTAGCCCTTTTTCTAGCCTACCGAACAGTCCCTGAACCATTTTATTTCCCCTTCCGCCCAGCCCCATACTGTGATTCTGTATGAAGCAAGTCTAGAGTTTCCACAGTTTCAGGGTTCTGAATCATCCATCTCACCTGGGCTCCTTATAAATTTAAATGTTGTTGTGTCGTTTCTATCAAAATTATATATTTTGTTAGTATAAGGGATGGACGGCCATGATAGCAATTAGACGACTTTGAGTTTCTAGAGCTTTGGCCTAGACTAATATCTAGTCTCTGAAATGAACATATTTTACAGAAGAAAAAAAAACAGCTGTTAAATTATAGTAATGAAATATAATAAAAAGAAGCCCAGAGACTTTCTTCATTTTCAGATTTCCTGATACTTCAGTAATCTAGACTTGCTAAACACTATGGACTTGCATGGGCTGTATTGGATATATTTGTATCAGGGTCTGCATGAAAGGGTAGCTTCAGCCTTACACACAATAGGCCAAGTGTTTTTGATTGTCGCTGTTTACCCAGCTGCGATTAGGTTCCCTTTAGGGGATGATGTGAATGGAAGCTGTCCATGTGTTGTATACTCCCCAGGGAGCTGAGTTTGTATACTCCCCTGGGAGCTGAGTTTGTCTGATGTCCGAGTTAATCAGATATGGGCCTCGGTGCCGCGGCATCTTTATACAGGTTCTATTATCATTGTTGTCATTATTATTGTATGTTGATTTAACACTACCCTGTATCGCAGAGACCCACCGACAAGTATTTATCAATTGTGTAGTTCTACCTTGTTTACGAACTTTGTTTAAAAGATTCAAGAAGAAAACTTACATAACTGTAATGAAAATGAAATTATTAGCTGAGCTAATATTCTAATGCATACGCTTGCCATACATGCATATGAGCATGTACCCTACAATCCATCAGACGCATATTACAATCGCCTCATATTATCTATCATGTTATTTTCATATATACGCAGACCTACCTGAATAACGTATACAAACTTCCAACTCCCATATCTTGTTACAAGTAATGTAGCTTCCTTATCAGGGGTTTCCATTGCGACAATAGGAAAAAGAAAATGAAACAGGACTTCCATGACACTCTGATGACGTGGGCCTCTCATCATAAACATGTATTTGCATCGTTCACACTTTCAAGTGCGACATGTTGTTGTGATGATAATAATAATAATAATAATAATAATAATAATAATAATAATAATCCATCCCAAATTCATTTTACATTGCATTGCATTTTCATTCAAGAAACCCACTTTCACCCACCATCTTTCTTTCATTCAACCATCCCGCTTTCATTCAACCTGCCCACTTCAACCACTCCGCTTTCATTCAACCTTCCCACTTTCATTCAACCGTCCTACTTTCACTCATACCATGACATCCGTATGATATCTGTATCCACAAGCCAGTACAGTTTGCCACAGGACAGTTTGTCACGTTCTGAAAAGCTGAAAGGTTCTTATATAATTGATTACATTGATCAAACAATCTTTTACGTATATCATTAAAGGGACATTTGATCATTACATGGGATCAATCTTCAAACTTTTAAGTTCTCTGAAGCTTCAATAAAGATATTTTCTCATGACAGGTGTTGAGTTCCCGTTCGTATAATCTTGTTCCATTTGAATTATTATTGTCATTAAATAAATTCAAATAGGAATTACATGAAAAATATCAAATAAATCATTAAATATCATTAAGCTACATGTATTTTTTCTGTCTCTTGATATTGTTATGCCCAAATATAATTTACAAATTTGTTTTTAAATATAACTTTATAATCATCACACTCTGGTGTATGTATCAACTTGCTATATGGTTGAAACAATGAAGATGCGATATTAAATTTTAACTCACTCACCAACTCTGTCTCTTAAATCTAATACTTCTAATATTTTTCTTAAAACTCGAACAAAAATTACAAAAGTGATTAAAAGTGACGTAGCTACTTTATAATGGGCTTCCATTGCGATAGCAAAGTTGAACAGCATTGAGGATCATATTTCGACAGCAATGGCATTACCTATACTACTGCATGAAATGAAGCTGTTTTCCTTGACAAGCTGATGACAAGAGACTTCGTCATATGTGTGTACCGTCCATACTTTCAAGTGCAATATGTCAGCCCGTCCTTGAACCAACCCACGGGCTGCGCAGTGATAACCTTTGACCTCACGTTAATAGTAGTGTGAATGGATTCCGCAATTAGCAGAGACACCGCCGCCATGTCACTATCTCGGTAATTAAAGAGATTACATGAAAATAAGTCACCGAATTTGATAGCGCTGAATACTACAGCGATAGTTACGTGACTAACGTGAACTGTGTGGTAACTTGACAAGCACGTGTCCTTTATATCAGATAGTAGATGATCATAATTAGATGAATAGAAAGTTAATGACAAATATAAATCAAGGAAGGTTTATGTAATTACGTTTTCCATCGAATATCTAATCACCAATACTCGTCATTGAGTATTCACGGATACAGTGTATAACGTCATTAAACCCGGAAACACCCCCGGGCGTTCACGGCTGGGAGGTCCACACGTGCAAAACGTGACACCCATGATTCTGTCATCCGGAAACAGGACTATTTCTCTGTATACATTACCGTCCGGATTAGCGAGGTTTCCCAGTATATGTGGCAGAGATGGAGGGGGGGGGGGGGGGGGGGGGGGGGGGTGAGGCAGACAGACTGTTTATTAAAGTCCCTCTCGTTACTCCCGTTAGTCCGGATAAGAAATTAACCTGCGAAATCGTCCGGAATTTCAAATGTCGGGATAACAGGACACTGTCTCAGAGCAATTACCTCTGTGCACATAGAACACCCAAACATATTTGCCTAGGAGTGACCGTATTAACGGAATCCGCACAAATGAGGTTTCATCGTGTATATATTGTTTTATTTAGCATTTGTAGACCCATACACAGATCAGTACAAATATACATTAATGCTATAAAATGAGAATTGTACAAGGTAAACATTGCAAACTATTGTTAATGGCACGTTACACATTTCTAAAACCTTCCTTTTCATATTTTAATGGGGGCGGTCGGGTAGCCTAGCGGTTAAAGCGTTCGCTCATCACGCCGAAGACCCGGGTTCGATTCCCTACATAGGTACAATGTGTGAAGCCCATTTCTGGTGTCCCCCGCCGTGATATTGCTGGAATATTGCTAAAAGCGGCGTAAAACCATACTCACTCACTCACTCATATTTTAATGGGGTTTTTTATCGTTACAGTTTAACAATTTGGTATATTACATGATATTTGTATAACGTGGTTTATAGTTATTTCTTAACAGTGATATATACGCAGTGCTTTCAAACAGTAAATTGGGCTCATCTTCAATATTATTACAGGAACAAATTTTACATATTCGATTTACAATTTCAGTTTCGTTGCTTCTAATGTTCCGCTTTTATGGATACTCATGCAATCCCAGAAAATATAAACACCTTCTGGTTTCTCTAACCTTGATAATATTCTACAGATATTAAAGTCTTAATACGTTGATAATGTGTAAGACGTGATGATAACTTAAGTTTGTCATACAACACATAGTTATGACTAGACTAACGCTCAGGCTCTGAAAATATATCTCTTTGCTGGAAATAAATAAGTACAGATTAAAAGAAACTACATTGAGAGGTTCTGGATCCTTCTTTCATTTAGGGCATTTGCATTGCAGTGAGAGCTGGGAGGAAAGGAAAATAGTATGGTTCGGGACTGTGAGACAGTCTAGGTTATGACAGTCACCTCGTCCTGCGCCATAAATGTATTTCCTAAAAGCCTTTGGAATATCTTGTAAAAGGATTAATTACGGAAGTAAAGCATTTTGTGTCTGTTAAGGGGATGGATTGTTTCGCGTTTTCATGATCATTTTCATAATAACGACCTAAAGTTGAGAAAAAGATGTTTTGTGTTTTTTGGTGTGTTTTGTTTGTTTAACGCCGCACTCAGCAATATATGACGGCGGTCTGTAAATAATCGAGTCTGGACCAGACAATCCAATGATTGACTTCATGAGCGTCGATCCACGCAATTGGGATACGATGACATGCATCATATCAACGAGCCTGACCACCCGATCCCGTTAGTTGCCTCTTGCATGGGTTGCTGAACACCAGTTCTAACCCGGTACGAAGAGATTTCTTTGAAAATGTATGCCCGACAACGATATCCTGTTTTTTTTTAGTATTAAATGTTCTTGTGAAACAGAACAATCAGGAACATTAGAAACCCCCAAAATATATTATAGAGTTGAAATCATTTGAGTGGGTGTTAGATGTCCCTATGTGGCCTATCCCATGTCTAATGGAAATGTATATCATAAGTGACATTAGTTTGACATATGTTCTGCACGTACACAGCATCTTATCATTGTTGTCCGTGCTTATTGTAAGTATGTAATGACGGTGCCTAATTTCGTTGCCTATACCAATGCATGCACCCCCCCCCCCCCCCCCCTCTCTCTCTCTCTCTCTCTCTCTCTCTCTCTCTCTCTTGCTGGATACTTCATTGGTGTCTCGTTTGTGACACTTTAATAACTTTTCTTTTCTTTTCTTTCATAGCCCTCTGTCACAAACAGTGACACCTCGTTAATCCAGACAAAATTGTACGGATCAACAGATTTCCCTATTAACAAATCAATACGGAGAAATATCCAGATACATCAAAATGTACCAAGGCAATATTGCCAGGGTACCACGGTCTAAGCAAATCCCATCAGCGACGGACACTATAACCATAACTGATCTATTCTAATACTTTCCACAATCAGAAACAATCATTGTAAACATTTCATCTCCGTACAGAGCATTAAGTAAAAACTAAACATGGCTACCGCCATTCATAGGTAATACGTCTTCCATACGCCTCCCCAATATACTTATATTAGTCATCTGCTCGCATATCCATGAACAAGGAGTTACACTATACACTGTCCAAAGCTACTTGAAGAAAGAGGTCAAGAGTGAATTGATTTTAATACCCACATTAGGAGGACAGTATTTACACGACACAACCTTGTTGGAAGGAGAAAAACAGGCAGAACTACATCCGGGTATCTTACATGACAGGTCACTGTTGTTTGGGGCCAGAAATAAGTCGGTCAGCAAATCGGTTGGTGCGCATTTAGCCTTGCTCCAAGGCTATACTGAAAGAAATGTCCAGGGATGTGTAGTAATTATATGCTCCTCATAGGCAAGTCTAGATTTGTGGACTCCAGTCTCTTATAGGGACAACTTGTTATTATTATTTACATAATCTAGAATATATTATGTAAACGATTAATTATTGCGTTAGAGACTTGTGCAAGTCTAGTCTCCGGCATAGGTTCCTGAGACATTGCGTAGATCCTAGTGATCACGTGATCTTCACACGCACTGAATTACAGCACCGACGACAAGGGGTCATGTCGTCTGCAAGTCCGCACGTATGGAACTGTCAAACGTCGTTCAGTGCTGATGCCTGTTGTCTTATCATACCTGTTTGTTTTTAATCACGATTCCAACATGAAGTTAACAAAGGACACCAGGCCTGTCTCACTTAAGTACACATACATACGTCAATGCCAATGAATTGATTGATTGATAACGGTGCCAGTGCTGTACCGAAACATGGCATTGAATGATTACGAAAGAACTTGGATTCCATGCCTTTACCCTGTCTTCGTGGCTACGACTTCTCTTAGATACGACTTGTGGAACTATGCAAGTCAACGATGTCATTTGAGTGAGTGAGTGAGTGAGTGAGTGAAACAATAAATACTTTTAGCAATGAAATAATGAACCCAGGGACACGGGTAGTCTGTCTTACAGACCCTGATACAAATATATATCAAATACAGCCCATGCAAGTCTATAATGTTTGACATGTCTAGATTACTGCAGTATCTGAAAATGAAGAGAGTCACTGGGCTCCCTTTTATTATATTTTTATTAACATAACTGAACAACTGGTTTTTCTGTACGATATGTTCATTTCAGAGACTAGATGTAAGTCTAGGACACGGGTGGCCCAATCAGCTAAGGAGCCGCAATTCGCTGTGAAGAGTTGCGTCTCTTGGTGACGCCATAAACCAATCATTGTGGGTTCGAGCCCCCTTTCGCCCTGATCAATGGCTTTAGGTTTGTCAGCACCATGCCCGTGCTCGTGGGTTTTACCAAAGTGGTAAACGTCTTAGACCTGCATCACTTCGGGCTTTCCTCCCACATTAAGCTCACACGCCGTGATATGTACGTTGTTACTGGAATACTGTTGAAAGCGGCGTTAAACCCAACTGACTCACTCACTCATGATCAATCTAGGCAAACAAATGATCGATTTACACACTACGGCTAAAAGCACTGAGTCAGCCTTGTCACAGCCAAACTGCATATCAATATTGGGATAGCCTAGTGGATAAAGCGTTCGCTCGTCACGATGATGTCCCATGTTCGTTTCCCCACGTGGGTACAATGTGTGAAGCCCATTTCTTGTGTCCCCCGCCGTGATATTGCTGGAATACTGCTAAAAGCGGTGTGAAACCATTCTCGCACACTGAAATCAATATTACACTCTTACGACAAGGTTCGGCATGGAATCTGTTCAGGAAATTCCACGATACAAAGACTGTCCTGTCATCTCCAAAAGTTTAGGAAAAGAAAAAAATAGTTGTACTTTGGAATCTGTTGTAAACTCAAACATTGCACGACAGAAGCTAAACCAAAATCTTTATAATTTTAGATTCTACCAGTTTCGTTTCATTTTTCGATGTATAATATAGTGTATATGATATATACTGGATCGTATTAACGATACGCCTTTAATATACATCTGTGCCCACAACGAAAGACCACGATTAAAAAAATATGTAAATGACGCTGCACTTTTATTTTCAGGCGACACTACAAGGAAAGTCCTGCATTGAGTGAGTTTGTTGTTGGGACTTCGACTCATCTATTGATGGTGTGGAGGAAGTGTCTATACCGGCGTCAGTGAACATCTGAAAACTTTAGTTTTCTGCACGTTCGTCGCCCGCGTCTTGCCGTGCGCATGAACTGCGACCCCAGCGCCCAACGGGAATCAGTCTGTGCCGGCAAGATCGTGCGTGGGTCACTGTAACTCGTCTTATCCGGTCATGGACAAAAAATAAATAAAAAATAACATTCAGGTGGTGTGATTATTACATGATTGACACGTGACAAGTTTGCAACATACATATCCATGTAGTTTCAATTTGGGATGCATTCAACGTCTGCTTTCAGCGACACGTGCATAGACAACTAGCTCCCTGGACAAGTGGATTTCCTGTCTGGGGCTGTGATTAATGCTTGCTCTCAAAATACTTTTCATTTCACGACATGTATAATGGGACGAAATGAGAGGAAATCGAACAAAATGTCCGTTTGTTCCCGGCGATGTCAGCTGTCAAAAACTACTCGCTCGGAGTCGAAGCCCAGTTCTATACTTAATTTTATGCAACGACAACTGGTATGTTGCAAAGTAAGGATAAGAATTTATGGATGAACAACTTCTTTATTACAATTGAGAGCGACGTTTCGGTGTAGGTTCTAACACCGTTATCAAGCAAGTGTTGGAACCTACACCGAAACGTCGCTATTCATTGTAATAAAGAAGTTGTTCATCCATAAATTCTTATCCTTACTTAGTACTCCAACTCCAAAGAAGTTATGGTATGTTGCAGTGTATGAGGTGCCCAATCACCTCCCCTGAATCCCGAATACCGTCTACTTTTTTCACTTTGTCTCATTTGCTCACCTGAATCATGAAAACTACTTAACACATATTTAAAAAGAATACGTATGCAAAAGCATTCACTCTACAAAGGCAGAACGAAAACGCACAGAACACATTCCTAGGTAATAAAATGGTGCAATTTGAAGCTACGTTGCTTGAAAAATAACATTAGTTTTTTGCGTACCAAATACAATTGTTTTGTCTTTACTCCCTATAAATAACATGAATTACGCCTTCACGAGAATGGGGTTGACAGCCTTGTTACAGTCTGTATTAACACTGGCTTGTATACTGGAAATATCAGTTGCTTAAAAATACATATGTTCCACCTGCAATATATGTGATGAAGATTAAATATTCATAAATGGTAGATATGTGCACTACAATGAGCACGCGTGAAGAAACAACAAACAAACAACAACCAATGTTGAATGTGTTTCTAAGTACCATAGAATAGATCTTCAGCAACCCATGCTTACCGTAAAAGGCGACTACGCTTGTCGTAGGAGATGACTAACGGGATCGGGTGGTCAGACTCGCTGACTTGGTTGATGCATGTCATCGTATCCCAATTCCGTGGATCGATGCGCATGTCCATCACTGTATTGTAGACTCGGTTATTTACTGATCGCCGAGAAATTTTGTGAGTGCGGCGTTAAAGACAACAACCAAACAAACAAACAAACACTACAATGACACGAACGATTGCCAGTATATAGATACAGCTATTTCATTTCGTTTCAACAGAGACCGCATCTGTGGTTTATTGGATACAGCGTTTCCCCGGAGAGCGAAGGTTGAGGATTTTATCCTCTGTCACATCAAACCAAAATATGTTAAAAGGTGGTACTTGTTGCTACGGCGCTTGGCATAAAACAAGGACTGTTTGGCTCGGAGTCAGTATACTGTCTTAGTAGGGTGTCCATGTTAAACTGCAGCATGGTGTCGCAGAGGGCTATAAAACCGGCATTGGTCCGGGACAGTGCAAGCAGCCACACACAAACACACATACAAACACACACATATCGCCATAGAAACGACGAAAACCCCACCTCACCTCACCGTTACCACAGAAGTTTTAAATTCTCACTGCCCTGCATAGAAATGATTTGAAAATATCAATACAAAAAACACGGCGTTGGTCTGTGTACTTATGAGAAAGCTAAAACAATTTTATAAAATCTTTATAACGAGTCCAAAAACAAACCATCTATTATCCAATTGCATGACGACATGTCGTAGATGTGTTGAAATCTAGGTGCGTTACCAAAGGCAATGAGACGTGATAAAGCTCAAACAATGTCGACACACCTCATATTCTGTATCAATGATTGATTGACCGCAGAATCTGTAACAAAAGCACGTATGTCAATAATACTTCAATTCAAATTCAGAAACACCCAACAGTTGTTGACGCCATAGCCTGCACAACTGATGTCATGTATTTTTCTGATATTTTTTTGCGCAACGTCACTTGGTTAGTCACGAAGATAAGGGTCTAGAGAGATAGGATCAGTCAGGTTGGGTTTATTAAGTTTCATGGGTGATAAAGCGACCTTTCCTCAACTGCCGACCTCCGTGCACGGGTTCAAGAATTGCTTTGGGCCGCGTGTCACTTGAGTTTCATGCGCGCCACTATCTCAGCGCCGATCACTTCCCTGTTCGACTGCTTGCTGTAGGGCCCGGCCAGGGTGATCAGCTGATGAACAAACATATTACTGAAAATAGTCACTATATGTATACGGAAATGCTCTTCCGTTCGTTAATGTGTCAGGGATAAAAAGTCAGACTAGACTACACAGTTAGAAGGGTCAGCCCGGAGAACACGCAATGGTTACTCAGGCCACGCATGCATTGAACCCATGTTTGTTTGTTTGTTTGTTGTTTAACGCCGCAATATTCCAGCTATATGACGGCGGTCTGTAAATAATCGAGTTTGGAGCAGACAATGCAGTGATTGACATAATGAGCATCGATCCACGCAATTGGGGTCGATGACAAGCATCAATCAAGTCAGCGAGCCTGACCACCCGATCCCGTTAGTCGCCTCTTACGACAAGTCTAGTCGTTTTTTACAGCAAGCATGGGTTGCTGAGGATCTATTCTACTCCGGATCTTCACGGGTCTGAACCCATGTGAAGAAAAAGAAGATCGTGATGGGGACACTACCTCTTCCTGAATAAAATTTGTATTTTTGTCATGAACTTATATTCGGCGAAAATGTAGATCTTGGTAAAAAGTTCAAATTTCAATTTCGATGTGACCCAGTATTATTAGTTCAACAAATGCATGCATTGGCCAGAAAATCGGACTGAAATATTTTGAAAAAAAATATGCTTTTTAACAAACCACAGCTTCAAAACTGTAGCCATGTACAACTCCGAAAGGCGGCTACGCTTGTCTTAAGAGGCGACTAACGGGATCAGGTGGTCAGGCTCGCTGACTTGGTCGATGCATGTCATCGTATCCCAATTGCGTGGATCGATGCTCATGATGTCAATCACTGGAGTGTGTGGTCCAGACTCGATTATTTACAGACCGCCGTCACACAGCTGGAATATTGCTGGGTGTGGCGTTAAACAACAAACAAACAAACAAACTTTCCGACATCGACAGCTCGCTTATACATACGTAGCTACATCAGGCCGTCATAAAGTTCTACTAAAGTCCGATGTTGATTTCGCACCTGACTTAACAAAATCCGTGAAAGTGCTGTTCCCAAACCATAGATCTCGCAGCTATTAGTATTTTGACATATATGGCTTTCGTTTTCGGGATAAAACGAGAGCTTACGTTATACAAGACAATCTAAAAGTAATATTCCATGAATAGAAATGATTACAGTCGTCCTGGTATGTAAAATCGGTGATGTATCACATATGGATGTTAAATATGGCCTGACTATTGTCTCGCGCCGCTTGCAGACATTACTGAATCCTCCCGTTTGATCGGCTCATGACCTAATCATGACCTCAGAGATCACATCTGTTGCCGGTACATCTGCGCCTGTATGCCAGTGACAAAGGCTCCAAAAATAACGCTGACTGAGCTGACGGCGACATGGCCGACAATACGCGTCTACATGTGCCCCTCTCGGCTACGTCACCCCAACTGTCAACACCACTGTGTTTGATTCGCCGCACTTTTGTACATAGACAGGTCCAGCGACAAACACCACGTGACATGGTGCAACTGCACACTGAGAAGCCAACCCCCTCCCCACTTGCGAAAACCCCCCTCCCCTCTCATGAGAACCCCCTTGCCCTTAACACCTGGATAGAACCTCATTGATTTTCACACCAAGTGCCATAGTCCTTCGGAGTCACAGCGTATGGTGCCACATTTTACACCCCGGTAAGACTACATGATGTTTGGGACTCAAGTCAGATGTTCTAAAAATGCCTTTTCAAAGATTCCAATCGGTGGTTGTGTGCCAGGTGGCGATGCACGTGACTCTGTTAGTGGGCGTGAAGAAGGACCATGTCCATCCATAAACTTCAGGGCCTCAAGGCCTCAGGGCATGGCCTGCCTTCAGGTCATCATGACTTGTTTCAAGCTGACATGCCCTGTATTCATAGATCATACCTATATGGTTCACAGGCTCACCCAATTTTCAAGGAGGGGTGCACACAACCCAAGTCATGAGGGGTGGGTACGCAGCCCGGTGGTGAAAGTGTTTTCTTGTCAGCCTAAGGCCTGGGTTCGATTCCCCATATGGGTACTATGTGTAAAGCCCATTTCAGATGTACCCATACTCAAAAGAAGTTATAGAATGCCGACTTTTTTCAAATGACTATTACAAATAAACTATATTCATATGAGGTGAGGTGAAATGGGGTTAAACTTCACATCCAAGATTACTGCACTTATATAGCGATGTGCATGTACCTGTGTGTGTTTGTGTGGCTGCTTGTACCAGTCCGGACTGATGCCGATTTAAAGTGCTAGCCCACTGAGATACCATGCCGCAGTTTAACATGAATACCCCACTCAGACACAGTATACTGACTCCGAGCCGACCATTCCTTGTTTTAGCCCCTTAATGCCGAGCGCCAGATAAGGTAACAACAAGTACCACCTTTTAATGTCTTTTGGTATGACGCGGCCGGGGATCGAACCCCGGACCTTCAGCTCTCCGGGCGGACGCCCTATATATATATATTCATATGAAAAAGAGTGGGCTTTCTTTAACTTTTCTTTTGAGAGGAATATTCCCACACCTGTCAATAAGATCCATGACAGAACAGGTCTTCAGCAACCCATCTTGCTGTAACAGGTGACTACGCTTGTTGTAAAAGGCGACTAAGAGGATCGGATGGTCAGACTCGCTGACTTTGTTGATGCATGTCATCATATTCCAATTGAGTCGATCGATGTTCATGACGTCAGTCACTGATTTGTCTAGTCGAGACTCAATTATTTACAGACCACTGTCATATAGCTGGAATATTCCTGAATGTGCTATTAAACAACAAACAAACAAACCTTTCAATGAATTGAACCAACAGTCATACTGGTAACTTATGTATACGAATAAAAAAACAAAGATTTGTCTTGATTTGATTGATGTTTATTTTGAAGCAACATGTTATCACAACGTAGGAAAGGGCTAAAAACAATGCCTGTACAGAGTACGCCTTAGCTTGTACTAACGAGTAGTACGAACACGTGTTACATAATACTGTATGTCAGTAAACAACCCAGTAATAAATAAAGTCAAAGTCAGTGGGAAAGAGTACTCAAATCACCTATCCAAGGTCTAGGGCCATTCCACAAAGTGATGTTAACGCCATGGTGACCGAAACTCCAATTCTCTCACACGTTTCTGCTAAAGAATAGGCGGTGCAACAGTTGTCGGGCCTAGACTGATTCGTGAATGGCCCTGGCCAACCAGGAGTCCTGTTCATTTACACAGCTCACAACCTTTTGAAACCAGCAACCTGTGTATAATGGACATATTGTTTCAACACTACAGGAGGTTCATTGAGAGATTCAGGTTTCACATGGTTATCAGACCTTGATTGAATCCTGGTGCACACTCACACCACAGCTTCGTGTGGCCGACATCTCTGGGTATCTCATCCTTATAGATGTAAGCCATCACACTAGTAACAATGGATCCAACCTAGTACAGGACTATTGAATCTACAGGACTTCAGTCTAGTATTGTTTGCATTTTCAAATAAATAACTAATGCGGTCTAATCCTTTTTATATCACAAAGTTTGATATTGTTCTACTTCAAAAATAATCTACGACATAAACACTGAGGATGCTGAGATAACCATTTCTGGGGAATGACCACCTTGAACTGGGCATCTGGTAAGCGAAACTGAAACCCTACCAGATATTTTCAAGTCTTGTGGCACCACTTAACTACGGAACCCTCCCAAACATCTTACAGATGAGATAACTATGCACAGTGGTTGGTCTCAGCACACAAAGTCAAGCCTTGCTACTGTTTCCTGATCAGATTTCCTCATCAACCCTTGATTGTCTTGACCAATCAGGAAACGGTATCAAGCAGATAAATATTGAACAAACATACCATAATAATTGCACCAATAGAAAACCTGACCTATTCTGACAATGAATACCTCCAATATATTACAACAGTAACGTAGGAATGGTTAATCTCGTTGTCAGATGGATTGTAGGGTACTTTGCATGCTTAAATGACATGGCTATAGCACTAATGATAGAGAAGTAATCTCAGTGTAGCTTGCTAATGTTCGATGGCAAAAAAAACATGGTGGGAACTATTTGAGTTCATCATCTCGTGATAAAGCCTGGAGGGGCATGGTGGTTGTTGTTGTTGTTGTTGTTGTTGTTGTTGTTGTTGTTGTTGACTCTACTGATCAGTGGCACGAGACCAACATCAACATGTCTACACACATGGAATGATTGCAATGTGAGTAACATGCCCATCTGGACACAAAATAAAACGGTGACTATCAACAAGCATCTGATTACAACGGGCAGATTACATTTGTTGTATTAGTGAAGGTTACTTGGAGAGCAGATTAGTAATAGAGGGTTTGTGTCACATAGAATTCACCTGCCAAAATCCAATTGGAAATTAAATTAAAATAAAATAAAAACAAAGTAACTTCTGCATGTAAATAAACCAGGAATCTGCTTTGTGATAAGGTGCACGGCACATGGATAGAACCCTTGCAAAGTGGTGTTTGTATCATATGTATCATGATACAATAGTGTACCTTGCATCCTAACACAAGTTACAGGCAAATGGTATATTGCATCCATGACATGACTATGGAACAGACTGGTAGATCCAGGTACATCAAATCAAACATACATATAATCAAGTTTAACAATCTGTACAACTTGTAGATGTTTTAACATTTTCATAGTAACAGTTTATAGAGAGTTCAAAAAATAGTTCTCTGCCCTCACAATACTATAGACAATTCACATTCTTGTACATTGGAGTTATCAGCATACAAGTCTTCACATCACCGTTGAAGTTAGAACAGGCATTGTAATAAAACTGTGTTGATATTACCGTTAAGAATGCCATTAAATAACACATGATTACCATAATTGTCAAAATCACTGGGATAATATGCAAATGCATTGGAAAAACATGTCAAGTGTACCAAACAATTTGGAGTTAGTGATGATTTGTTTAGAAATCGAATAAAGAATCTAAAGGTTTGGAGATAAGGAATATGTTTGTACTTGAACTGAGAAATCAGTGTTCATCATTGAAACCATTCTGAGGAATCTTGGAACAACCATTATCAGCAGGAATAAAAATTTCCAGTGATTTTGAACTTGATGGCAGTGTGGAACTATCTAGACTAATAACATCAGTGGTGTTAACTGTTGGTGCAGCAGTTGATGAAAAGAGTCCTAGATGGATAGAATCAACCTTTGTCCTGTAACCATGGTTACCAAAGTTTATGTTAAAGGTATCCTTTGTTTTTCAGGATGATTTCTGGGCAAGAAACCTTACGGGTTACATTCCATCCATGCTAGTAAAGTCACATAAGATCAGTTCACAAATCAGAAATTTGTACATGTATTGGTGTAGAAAAAGGAGGCAAATCTACATATCTAAATGAAACACTACCCCTAATACAACCACCTCACACACACAGTCTGTGTTGGTCAAAGCCCCCTCCAAAGTAACCATGGAAACCTCATGGGCAACAGGAAGATGAACAGCCCTTACTATGAATCTACGATCTATGATTCTACAAACATTGCAATCATATCTGATTGAAATGAATTCATTTCTGAAAGGCATTAAAGTAAATTTTCTCTTTGTTATAAGTCTGTCCAAAACATCTGTAAATTCTGTGATCCTAAGTGTTGTAATTTTGAACCTTATCAGGCAAAACCAATTCAATATAACGTTTTACAGATGACTTGATGTCATTAGACAGCAGTAAAAAATAAACTAAAAACCTGGTCAGGGATGATTTTAAAAAAAACTCTTGAAAAAGATTTAATTCAATTTTGATCAAACAGCATATTGTAATTTTTTTTAAGTTTATCTGCACAATATTTAAATAAATTGGTTTGGCTTTATTATTTTGCGCCATGAATGACACTGACCTCTACAGGCTGTGTATGCCGATGAAGGTGAAGTAATAATAGGAACCCAGTTTTGTAGTAGTCTCACTGACTAGAACCCAATAATGCCAACATTAGAATATAGTATGCACAGTCACTGTGGCAGCAGTCGGAATGCATGTGCATGCACTCAAGTGCATGTCTGCAACTGAGCTGCTGCAGATCTTTGGATTTGCAAACATGTTCGTCACAAGTGTCACTCATGAGTCGGAAGTACATAGTGTCACATACAACAGTCTAGGAGCACCACTCCATGAAAGACAAGATCGACCTTGACCACGGAATGGAGAAGGTGACAGGTATAAAATAACGTGTGGAGATCCCCGCTCTGGGGGCAAGCATTCAGTCACCCACTGACCCACACTCGCTCACTCACCAACTCACTCACCAACTCGCTCACTCTGCTCCACACGGACCTCCTGAAATGCAGGTTCATCATGGCAGCACATACTCAGATATACATACTACAGTAAAAAATATCACAGATAGCCAGGGCAGGCCTTCCTTCACAAGGCTGCTCGCTCTAGCCAGGTGAATCCCACAGTAGGGTCCACAGGTAGGCCAACAGGCGTGGGCGGCAAGGAGGCAGACAGCACCTATGGCCATTAATGAACCACCATTTTTTTCGCCAAGTTCAAATCACCCAGCTTGGCTATCACAACACTTGCATCCTGCAACACTGGTATCCATGGTGTCACGTCATGTGACGCATCACTGCACGAAGACTGTACAACAATTCTGCCTGCAACCGGGCCTCAAACAACATCAGATTTACATGCACCTGAAAGAAATGAAAAATGTTATAAGTACAGAAAACTAGATTTATAACGAACACACTTATAACAAACTGACTGATATCACAAACATATTTTTTAGTCCCGGCCACTGCTGTATATATGCCGTACAGATGCATATTACGTACTACAGTTATTACAAACTAGAACTTGTGGTCCCTTTGAGTTCGTAATAACCATATAACCGTATATTATATGTATTTATAACCTTAATAATAAAGCATAAGTATTTAGAAAAGTATTCTACAGGAGAGGAGAAATCGCTCATTTTGATACATTCATATTTCGATGATGTTATTTTTAAATGCAGAGAAAAGTGAAAAAATGGCATTATCAATAATAATTATTAATTGATTGTTTACATGATACCAGAGATCAACAGTAGGTGTACAAGTGATGGTCCCTCAACATCGGACTAATTTAAATATCTCACCTTTTCTGAATGTTTGAACTCTCTCATCACGCCATCATAGTCCTTCTTCTTGAGTCGTTCTGGGTAGCAAGTAACTGTTTTAATATAGGCCTTCAGGTTCCTCTCCAACAACTGGTTCACTTCCCCGTAGTTGTAGTCGTCATGACGGATGCCGTACATGCAGTGGATGTAGTTCCAGATTGTCCGCCGGAATGCCGTGGTGTCTACAGATGTGTTGTCACCCATTCTGTTACAAAACAGAATTATAAATACACGAGTTGTAAAAATGTATTACTTTCTAAGCATCGACCCCCAAAGCAAATAAAAATAACCTAAACATACAACTCAAACGTCCACATTCCCAAAATATCAAATATCTGAGGAGGTCTACTTAAATCCCTGAGAAGGGGAGCCCTTGTTAGCTTATTTCCCGGATTTTCTGACATCAACAAATTTAAATATTGTTGCTGAATTATAAACTCTATTATTTACAACTGAATGAGTAGAATAACATTACTCACGTGTAGTATGTGAGATTGTATGCCACATTGAACTTCTCATCAAGGAGGTTGCCCACATCGGTGTATAACCGGTTGGCCAATGAGAAGCCTTGATCTTCCCAGGAATAGTCCTGAGCTCGAAACGTTGGAATCTCGGATGCTGAGCCCCTCTTAGCGAAGTCCTCATACTGGAACGTTGTATCATCAACATAGCACAGGATGTCAGACTTCGGGGAAGGTGGCTGTGCGTTTGTTGTGACTGAAAGATACAACACAAATATGAGTGAAAACGGAATAAATATTAGACAAACAATTCAAAGTGTTTCAGAACTATACATCACCCATTTGTGTAGGATTCCCAACAAAGTGCCATGGGCTGGCAAATGAGGCAAAAATCATGACACTGCTTTTTTTCATGTTCCTATTATCATGGATTCTGAGAAATCAGAATTTTTAAAATTCAAATTAGGAAGTTTTAGTGTGATTTGCTGCAGGCTTGGGTCTGACAATCGGCCTCTGAGCAGAGTTAGATAAATCTGTGAATAATTTTTATTTTTCAAAAGCTGTTACTCCAAAATTTAATGGAAAGTATAATTAATTAGAATCTGTTTGTTTGTTGGTTAATGTTGCCTTCAGCAACATTACAGCTATGAATTGGCATCTAAAATTTAGAGAACTCAAAATCTCCACCCATATTTTATTCCCAATATCAGGTGTCTGTAGAGTCAGTCAATACTCACTCAATGCATTCTGAGACTCGACATGTTGGAAACGTTTCAATAGTTCGTCTTGCGTCATCTCCTCCTCTCTCGCCTCTGTCAGTGCCCGCATCTTCTCCATCAGCACCGACAGACCACCGCCCTCGAACTCAGAACACTGAAAGAAACACGTGAATTGTCACCTTCAACTCAACATGATAGTGTTCAATAACACTGGACACCAACAGGGTGCTATCAGTCTATTCGGTAATGGGAGTACTGACATATCATTGTCTGTTTGTTTGTTTGTTTGTGCTCAATCCCGCAAGTCAGCAATATTTCAGCCACATGATGGCAGCCTGTAAATAGTCAAATCTGGATGAGACAATCCAGTGATTGATATTATAACAACATTCCATGGGGGTGCAATGACAAGCAATCAACTAAGCCACTGAGCCAGATAACCCAATCAATTAGCTTGCTCGGGATCAATTCTAACCCAGAAACCCCACAAGGATGACCTATAGATGTGTCATCAGAACGTAAACAAAGTTAAGGATGTGTCACTTACATTTTCACCACTTGACGAGCCGTCACTGGAGTAGTCCACCTCGCTAGCATCACTGACAGATGGGGGTCTGAATGTGTATCCTCCATCTTGATCCACTTCCTGGTTAATCCCACAACCAAAGACGAAGCTTGACAGTGCATGAAACTGTGCCATGATTACCAGTGCATGTACGACCTCACTAACTGACCAGCTGTCCTTTCCACGGGTCAGTTTCTGAAAACAGGCATCAAAACTGAAGCATGTCCACCTTGGAAAACTGGTTTGTTTTTTGTTGTTTATCACTGCACTCATCAATATTCCAGCTGTAAATAATCGAGTCTGAACCACAAAATCTAGTGATTGACATCATAAGCATCGATCCATGCAATTCTGACAGATGACATGCATCAATCAAGTCAGCGAGCCTGACCACCTGATCCTGTTAGTCGCCTCTTAAGACAAGAATAGTTGCATTATATGACAAGCATGGGTTGCTGAAGACCTATTCTACCTCGGATGTTCACAGGTCGAAAACTGGTAAACAGATTAGGTTCAAGGTCAACCCTATTTTTTAAATGGGGAACATATCAGTAAACTAACCTCAATGTGATCTTTGGTAATCAGCCATGGCCTGTGAGCTAGTATCTTATTAATTTCGTTGAGATCTTTGAGCTTGCGAGGTATCCTCTCAAGGCCCTTGAGCCAGTCAGGGTCTCCTCCTTGGAGCAGGAACTCATGGGATTGAAGTTTGATCAGGTACGAGCATTGATGCCTTCCAGCCGCCTGTACAAAACATACCACACATCATTCACTAAATATTCTACCATGTCAAATCTTAGTCCTGGCATCATTTTCAGATTTTAGTGTTAAAATATGGACCATTATTAGCTGACTAGACCAAACAGAATTTTACGAGACTCAAGCTTCGTACTAGAGGCTAATTTTACAGACTGCCATGTGATCATACAACAATAGTTAACATACTTAGTAACATGTAATAATTGTTCAAACTGAAGAGGGTCCTTGATTTTTGCTCCTGTATTATTTGAATCTATAGGAACCCTTAAATCTCCAACTGTTAACATTAGGGTTATGATTAGGACCACTGACGTTCTAGAAGTTTCCAGCATGACATAAAAAAAGAAATGGTTTCATTCCTAGCGTATCCTTGTGCTGATTAACTTGTATAAATTTTCAAAAAGCCCATACAAAGATAATATACTTATCCAATATTTTGAAATTCAAAACACATAGTTTCTTGCCCGTAACACAACATTGCTAAGACTATGCACAATAAGCAAGACAGCTACTAACCATGATTGCTATATAATGTCTGTATTCAAAAGGAAGGGGCCCATCTTCCTTCAGCAGGTAATGCTGTGTGCGGAGAAAACATTCCAGGTAGTCGGGATGATAGCCCATCAGCTGGGTGATGTGCTCGAGGCGATTGTTCTGGAGGAATGCATCAACAAACAGTGTTCTAGTCTGAAACAAAATCGGAAATATATAACTACACTTCCTGTCCTGACAAACCTGCTTCTACTGGTTTCAGACTGGTCTGCCTTCTGGGACACTAACATATTATTACCTCAAAATCAGTACATGTAGACGAAAGTGTTATTAAATATTCATAAATTATGAAAATGTTCAAATATGTCCTGATGTCGTTTGTCTTCACCAAATTACTGTAATGAAATAACCTGCACTGCAGTTAATTGCTCAGCTCATTTTATACATGTCATGTTATGATTTATGATATATATTTCTGTGACAATTTTATCCCAATGTCAAATGAGAGCTTGCATAATGGGATAACATCATAACATGGGATCCATATCTAACAGTAGCTGACTCAGTCCAGGCAAGTATTCGGCAGGTATCACACGGCTGCCCAGCTCAGAAAATGAGGCCAAATACACAATCGAAAGCTATCACCGACAGCCATCATCTGGCCCCGGGGAAAGATAGGGAATCCACCAGGCTATTTATAGACACCAGTGGCATGAGTTGCCAAGCCAATCAGGAAGCGTCTATAAATAGATCCGACAACAGTGGTTTCCATGAGCAGGGTCATTTCGCTCAGCTGTCATTTTGTTTGCCTGTTTAAACTGAAATTGCTGACTGAGGCCCCTTGTTTTTCAGCCCAAACGGAAGCGGGGTATTTCAGGCAAATCACCGTTTCAAGGGAGCGAAAGCAGTTTGACAAGCCCTTTAGTAGTTTAATAAATAACCGGTCATAATAGAACGATTGTGAACGATCATAGGAGCCGTTGAAGATTTCGTCATGTTTGATATGACCGTCATTGTTATCGGACATGCGTATACAATGAAACCAACTTCATGTTTTATTTAACAACAGGTGGTACTGGATGGGTTTCTAATATAAGAAACGACAATATCAAGCATAGGCTACTATTCACAAGTTCCCATTTCCAATAGTTGCATCAGCCACATTAATATCCGTTTCGTTCATTCGCAGATCATGCTCCCTGTTTGTGATAGGGTGGGTTGCATCAGCACATAGCCAGAAAGGAAACAAACACGTTTGTATGTGTCCAACATTGCATCAGCAAGCATAACATATCCTTCCTTTGATGGATGTTCTATTGCCAAGTGTAACGCTTGAATTGCGCCGGACAATGAACACCGTACGTCACTGACCAAAGGAGTGTCATCAAACAATGATAGGATCGCTTGAATAGGGCCTAATTCTTCACCTGCTCATATAATTAAACAAAAAGGTAGATAATTACCTTGTCATCGGGTGTGTCGACAGGCACGATCTGCAAAAAAAAATATTTTAGTTAAAACGGGGTAAAAAAATACTCGGTTTCATTGTTGTACATTTCTTTACAAGACTATGAATGGAAACTTCAGGTTGAAAGGATGTTTGGAACCCACATATTCCTTGTGGTCGACCTATTATATTTAACGCGGTTGTTTTAAAAAACAAAAAAAATAACAAAACGTCATCAGGTGGTCGTAGATGCATATATTCAATGCACAGCAGATACATCCTATGATCTTTGTCAAAGGATCGAGTTCAAATCGTGTATGCGTTAGGACCCATTGAAAGAGCTAGTGCAAAAACAGCGGTTTATTTGCAAAGTACAATTCTCAATCTTTTCGTTGGTTAAATGTAAAACATACATAGTAAGTCCTACACAAACATAGGTGAAGTGTTAGAAAAAGTACCAGTAGCAAAATAGCGAGAGAGCGGGGTTTTGAAAATTTATTCTTGTCCACATTAGAATAATCTAGCATAAGTAGCATAACAGTGATGTCATCTTCTATTTTGATATTCATTCAGCCCAAATACCGTCAAATATTTCTCAAATGTAATGAAGGAATTAAGCATTAACGGTAGAGGTTCATGTTGAAAGCGAAAGGTGCAGTTCGATCCAAACCCTTTGTTACATTCCGCTAGCTGCAGCGGTTTGACAGCTGACCCAGAAAGAGCCATGACTGCCGAACAAAGCTCGCACCGGCTATCCGCAGAAAAAAAGTTTTAGGAATATATCTATGACATTATTCAAAAAGATAATATCATCAGTGGAAACCTACATAAACAGCAGATCAAAACGCATCTAAATAACCAAGTGTCATTAATTTCTAAACACCGCACTGACGGCTTCCGAGTGGAAAACTACCGGCCTGGCCGGCTCGCCAGCTGAGCTGAGAAATGGATAGCCAGGCCTCTACCGCACAAGAAAAATCAAGAAAACACAAAGCCAACTTACTTGAATGTCACCCTCAAGTGGTTCGTAAGTCTCCATAGGAATCATATTGTAATGTGTAAACCGTTCGTTTGATTCATATACTCATAATATCACAGTAAATCCTTGTTAGCACTTCCTAACCTGCCCAACTGACGGCAGACGATAGACTGAATAGAACAGCTGATTGCGGCGATATGACCCACTGCCGACCTCATCACCATGAATACATTAACCTGAACCAATCAAATCGTTCGTTCGTTTATGCCGAGCCGAGCCGAGTCGGCACAAAGCAGTTAAAACGTCAATACACAAGCTAAAAAGCTTAGGAAATTTCCAAGCCAGGAATCAAAAGTGATAACTTTCCGTCAATACGAAAGATAATGAAGCACAATTTTTTTTTAAATCGCACCTGCACAATATTTCTTTCTTGACGTATCCTATTTGATCTACATAAACATACAAAATTGATAAATCTATTTCTATATTGCAACGATAGAACCCCGAGCCATGTATTCAGGTTGTGTATTATGACTTGAATAGTTAGCCCATTTGTATAACTATTTTTATGAAAACATTTGAAAGTTCTTCAGAAGCTCAAAGAAGCGTTGCCTGCCAGTATATTGTCGAAACAGTGTCAACAGATAATTAATTCATAATGAAATTCAAACAACTGGTTCACTTACATCCTAAGTGAATATTCACTGATAGGGATAGGCTTTTATTCCATACCCAACAGCTGCGATTCCTTGTAGTGACTTATTTATGAGACAATGTAAGCTGCCGCAGCGAGGTGTAATTCCGTGTATAACGTGACCCCCTCATCCGCATCCATACGATGCACAGCAAACACATTTATCTGACAGTGGTATGTCTTAATTAGCAATGCATGAAATATTCATTATTTTGTAAATCTAAAACGGCAACAGGTAACAGCTTCCAGTCAAAAGCTTCTCGTGTTAGTGGAGCGGCGAACGCAAGAATGCATGTCCTTGGCTTGCGCGTGTGACACGGCCTTCGAGCATGCATGTACCAACATGTCGGAAACAGATCGGAAATAAAATGCATTGGCGCGACGTAAGATGCAAATGAGATTAGTGTGTGCTATTCACACATCAACCCTGTGCCGAGGTGAGGTGAAATGGGGTTTAACGTCGCGTCCAAGATTATTGCACTTATATAGCGACGTGCATGCAAATATAGTTTTACGCCGCTTTTAGCAGTATTCCAGAAATAACAGATCTTATAAAGCACATATATGTAATTAGAGTGAGTGAATACGGTTTTACGTCGCTTATAGGAATATCCCAGCAATATCACGTCGGGGGACATGAAGCATAACCATTACACGTTGAGGTTGTACGGATTTATTTGCTAGAGGCCGTCATTTATTGTCAACATACAAAGGAAACATATTGCAAAGTAAGAAAATACACATAAGCGACCATGACGCGTCACATCGTCGTTCCACATTCACACTTGTCGGTTGATTGATTATAGGAACACATACCATTTGCACTTGGTGAGTGAGTGGGGCTTAACGCCGCTTTGAACATTAA
The DNA here is from genome assembly GCF_022045235.1 of Haliotis cracherodii. Taxonomy (NCBI): domain Eukaryota; kingdom Metazoa; phylum Mollusca; class Gastropoda; order Lepetellida; family Haliotidae; genus Haliotis; species Haliotis cracherodii. The sequence continues at coordinate 64,841,442 of NW_027266286.1, forward strand.
TCCAGTTTATATCACGGTGGGGCAGCTTAGAGTGGGAGGAAAGCCCGAAGAGATGCAGGTCTGAGACGTTTGGGGCGAACCGGGATTCGCACAGGTTTCTGGCATGCTCAGGGGACGCAACTCTGCACAGCTAACTGCGGCGCCTAAGACCACTGTAGTGAGTGAGTGAGTTGGGTTTAACGCCGCTTTTAACAGTATTCCAGTCATATCACGGCGTGTCAGCTTAATGTGGGAGGAAAGCCCGAAGTGATGCAGGTCTCAGACGTTTACCACTTCGCCGAAAACCACGAGCACGGGTATGGTGCTGCCAAACCTAGAAACATAATCGGGGCGAACCGGGATTCGAACCCACAATCATAGGTTTCTGGGGTGCCTAAGGGACGCAACTTCCGCACAGCGAATCGCGGCGCCTTAGACGACTGGGCCACCCGTGCCCCCAAGACAACTGTATCACCCGTTCCCCTATTTTCACTAAGTGACTGAGTGAGTTTGGTTTTACGCCGCTTTAGCAATATTCCAGCAATATCACGGCGGGGAACACCAGTAATGGGCTTCACACACTGTACCCATGTCGGGAATCGAATCGACGATCGACGGCCTTAACCACAAAGCTACCCGACCGCCCCTATTTAACAGACTTTATCAATGATTTATACCATTAACCATCATGTATCTGAACACAAAATTCAAATTAATTATACATCCAAACATGACTATTTATATGGATCCTAAAGATCTCACTCTGTATATATATGTACAGCTGTATCATCAGCCCCGCTTTGTCAAGCGAATAGCTGTTTCGTAAATATAACTATATGAATGAAATTGATCAATTGTGACGGAGTGTGGATCCATCCATGAATTATATAGTCTTTTATACGTTTCTTTACATTGACATCATGCAACCGTATAGCTAGACAAGACAAGCATCACGTCCCCAGAATAAAGTTATGTGTATGGTTAATAAACAATGTTCCATCAAGGAATCTTCGAGTATAAATAAGGGAGCCCCGCGTATGTAATTCCTGGTCTCGTGCCCCCAAGTACTAATTCCTGGTCTCTCATTCATAACCGCAGCAAATCGCACAAAGTTGAGTGTAACAATAAAACAAGAATCAGTCATAGTTTGGACTGGAGTAAACAACGGAAACTGCCTAGTCACAGATCTCAGCGAACATATTGCACCTGTACCCAAATACGTCCAGAAGCGTTATTGACATATCTATGTGATCACTGATAAACAAGAACCTAAGCTGGAGCAAACACGGCCAATGTATTGTCAACACCAACATGGATTCCTCAACTTTGACCGAATTTCAAACACTAACGTCAGTTTGGTAGTACTCAGTTAAATATATAATATTGTGTCCGTATATATACAACGAAGTGTCAGCAGTTGTTTTGCGAACAGCCTCAGTGTGAAGGTCGTGTATACCAGCATTTTCATTGGTCAGAAAGTGGGTATGTTAGTTCATACGTTGCTGATTGGTTCAAATGTGGAGGTGTGTCATCAGTGACCTTGGTATCTGAAGATCACAAGTGTGGTTTCATCTCTGCCGACGAGCACTGAACAAACGTATTCAGAACTGGCTTCGTGTCAGTGTGACCGCGTTCAGCTTTCCAGAACGATCCATTCATGCTCAGTGAGGTCTAGGCAAATAATGCGCTCGATCTATAGCTAATGTCCGTAGAACACTGTCATCGTCAGCATGTGTGTGGCGTTTGCAGTTTATCAAAAGCATTATGAACGTATACGCCTGGAAAAATATATTGAAGATTTCGCTGATGAAAACGGTTGTAAAAAATGTCCATTCACAGTTTTGTTGATATTCGTTCAATGATATCCTGATGAAGCTAAGGCGTTTGTTGGACGGTGGACAGATATTATATTATTTGGGTTTTTTTAAAAATAGCGTAAATGAAAATAAATAAAAACAATTGCGAAAGTATGTTTTTTTTATATACTGACATATTTCAAGATTCAATAATATTTGCCCATATATATATATGCCTACCTATCTATGAAATACGCAATGATGTTTGTGAAACTAACAGACAATACGCGGAACAGCTCGTGTATATATATACTGTTCCTCTTCCGTTTGCATTTAACCAGGACACACGTCACAACAAATCACCGTCAGTCAGTGCATTGAGAGTGATCAAATGTTTAATTGTTCATTACCTATTTTGAAACGCGACCATAACAATGATACCGGTCTCGGAAGTAAAAGGGCTTTTCCGCGTTTGTTTTTTGCACCAAAGCTTTTCACACGGCGATCCGTGCGACGGTGAACTTCTGAAGGGTGTACATGATTACATAGCCTCAGTGTCGGGCACAAATAAACGTCAACAGCCCCTTATTACAACAAATACTTGAATGAAAACATTATATCATATTTAACTGCTAAAGTACACAAGGACGGATCCAGCATCCAGCATTTTTCAATTTGATTTTCAGGTGTGGGGGGTGTGGGGGTGGGGGTCGGGGGGTGGACCCACCCACCCTCTTCAGGATCCGCCTATGGTATATGTGACGCAGGGCACACGAAGCCGTGATAAAGCCAAGCACCTTAATACACCTCTCAGCAGTACGCATCATATCCTAACTCATAGGTCTGTAATGTGTTATAATGGTGTGATATATTTTAATCGAATAAAAAATACAAATAGTGGTACATTATCAAGTTCCACATAATTCTATTTGAGCGTTTAATCAAATTAAATACGCAAGCAAACTTGTGAATACTCGTTTTTTAGGACCTTACCAAACCTGTCTCATCCATATTGAGCCGTCCAACTGTCATGCAACAACGCCTTGGCTCTGTCTCGGGCGTGCCTCCAGTGCTGTAAATCTTGCGATCTCGACACGTGTGGTTAAAAATAACCATGATGTAACGCATGTCAAAGTACCGTTTTGATGTGTGCTTATTTGTATGGACAAGTATAATCGGGTTTCGTCAAACGAATGAAAATCATGCCACCTTGTAAACTCGACACATGCACGTGCTGTCGTTTAGATATACTGAATTAATTCTTAATGTCATAAAGTGCGTGAGTGAATGTTGTTCAACGTCACAGTCGGCAATATGTCGACGGGCTATAAATAATCGAATTAGAACCAGGGAAACCTGTGGCTGACAGCATGAGCACAGATCAAACCTGACTACCTGATCCACTTCTAGTCGACTCTTACAAGCATAGGTTAACAAGGACCACTTTTAGCCCCGGATCCGTAATTGATGTAAAGTATTAAATCGTTTATCAATTAAACACTTTACGTTAATTAACTGTATATTTAATTATTAATTACAAAGTTAGCGATCTTAGCACTACGACAATCGTAAGCCTACTTTAAAGTATGGGAGTTACGATCACCTTAGCGCTAAGATTGGTTTGTGGAAGTGGATCTTTTGAGGCAGAAAGCATTGTCATCGTGGAAATGGCCTAAGGGGAGCAAACTCTTGCACAGACTTTTCGCAGGCCGTCATGCGTAAGTTCTATTTTTAGCATCCTAGCTTGCCGACAACACTTCTTGATTATTGGAAATACGGACAGGTAAATCGCGCTTACAAATTACAATGTGCGGATCAACCAGATTGTTTTCAGACTTAATAAAGCAAGCTTAAATAGGCATATAATCTTGGTATATACCTACATTATAATACTTTCAAAATGTGTTTGTTTGGACATAAATTTGAGCGAACAATAACGACACGACGTACTTCATATTCTAGCATGCATGTGATCATCACTATTTATGTTTTAAGTCACGTCACCACAAAAATACACTATTCGTACGGAAGACAAATATCATTCAAATTAAGTCATCTTTCCCCAATTTCACTAAAGTAAAAATATTATTCATCTAATTTCAGTTTCATTTGAACCTCTAAACAAACACTAAGGAATAGCAAAATAATACGTAATAAATGCCATGAAAGTTGTCAGTTTTGTTTTTCTATCTTTCATGTCTTATCTTTTTATGGGACCTAAATTTCTTGAGCAAGATGACAGTATCGATTGAATGTATGATCCAAAGTGATCCAGGACAATCACCTCAATCTCCTTCAGCAAACATGGAATGACAACATCTGACATTGGGTTATACTGGTGATTTTACTCGTGCTTCGTTCAATGTGTAATGCCCAAGGCACATGAAGTATGAACAGAGTTATTCCCCTTCCTTGGTGAAACTCGCCCGTCGCTCATCATGTGCATAACTTCAACTAATTTGATGTGTTTTGTTTGTTGTTTAACGCCACACTCATCAATATTCTGGCAATATGACTGCGGTCTGTAAATAATCAAGTCTGGACCACACAATCCAGTGATTGACACGGGTCCAACCAATTTAAACATAAGTACATACCATAGTACTTGGTTCAATAGAGCATGGCTATAAAATACTGTGTGTGACTGAAAATAGTTTATTTTGAACATCTTTTTGTTTTTTTAGGAGTATTAACATGCCAATGATAAATTGATCAAGAACCCCTAAAAGAAAAATAACAAACGTGTCTCACTTCATATTCATGCATTCTTACATCATTTGCATATATTTCCATGTGATGGAGGAATCTCTCGGCAACAGATGGAGATGTGAAAAACAGTTACATGAGAATGAATAATAGCTTCAGGTGTGTCAGCACAATTTTCCACCTGTTCAATGCCTTTGAGTGAGTGAGTAAATGAGTATTGTTTTGCTGGTTTTAGCAATATCAATCTGGAACGAGTCCAAATTTACTACCCGGGTACCCTCCACCCTATTACCCGACCCTACCTGAGTAAATATTTAGAGATAGGTACAAACTGTCCGATTTGGAAAAGTGTGACCGTAGCCCTGACAAAATGTATTTAGATACATGTGCAAAACAATCTGGTCATGCATACACTGACGTTTACTGCATGGAATTTTATCTTTATTCGAACATATGAAAGGAATGGGTGCATAGTCAGAAAGAAATGGGAACATTTGTGACTTGTAGTGTAACAATAGAGCTTTAGATAGTTTTTGTCATAAAACAATATATCGCGTGACTAACCATGGGTCCGGGTAGTCATGTGGGTACCCGAGTCCTACTTAGAACCCACCCTCCCTGAGGATGCGAGTTACCTGTCCCAGCCCTAATATAAAGGCAGGTACATTATGCCCAATTCGGGAATCGAATTAGGGCCTTTATATAACCACTTGGCTACCCCCACTGCCCCTTAATGTATCAGAAATACCAGTAAATGAGATCACTCAAGCGTAATTGCCCAACCGCAATCTTATGATGCATTAACCGCACCACTCGGATCAGTTTTATTATTTCTACATTAAATTGACAAAGGGGACAACCATTTGATATTTAGTAGGAGGCCTGTGATTCATAATCATCATCATCATCATCATCATTACACCAACAATAAAAATGTATGTTGCTATTTGTTCTATTTTTGAACATTGTCTTAATGGTTTCATCCCATTTGCATCTTCCCAAGGTAAGAGAATTAACTGACTATAAAAGTCCAGTTTCCACCCTTGCCGAACTAGGCTGGTATTATGGAGTTACATTTTGGCTGGACTAACGAGTCTATACATAGTCCAATAAAACCGTGCAACGAAATCAAAATCTGGTTAAGCTGTCATGCAGATTTCGGTCAATTGCAGGATTTGCAAAGTATGTACACCGCAAACTCGTCAGCAGAAATTTTCCAAACCTTTTCATGTTTTTCATCAAGGTGCTCATGTGATTTGATGCATTTCGCGATTTAAGACCCGTTTTATCACAATATAGATCTTGATTATCAATCAGATCGTCCTGACTGGGCGCCACCATTTTGTGTAAAGCAAACGGAAGCGATAAGAGAGGTTGAATCCGATTGGTCCATAGGAGAGGCATAGAAGGGACGTAACTCGTAATATTTACTGGTTGCGCTACGATCGAGCCCAGGAATTCCAGCCTAGTTCGGCAAGGGTGGAAACTCGACTTTTAAAGTCAGTTGACACTTTTGCCTTGGGAAGATGCCCATTTGTGACATAACAGCTCCATTTAACATTGTTCACAGCCTAATTGCTGGATTTGATGTTGCCATGAAAACTCACTCATGCAGATTGTCTCAGTTGGCAAATTTGAGAGCTTTCTTAGCTAGATTAACCAACAAAGAAATTATGATATCTCCAGATGTATTTAAAATAAATCTGTCAAACGAAGACATGTATTTAAGTCTGGGTAGGTAAAAGCAATATCAGCCTTATGGTAGATTATATAGAGTAAAGTTTCTTATCTTTCAATATGTTGTCTTCTGTGAGCACCAAAATTGCAAACCTAAGATAAAATGTCAGATACCAATCTGACAATTGAGAATAACTATGATGATATAGACTTCATCTAACTGTATGCACAGCAAACCAATTGTGAAGGCAGCCAAAGTAGCTTAATGACATTTTCAATGGTATCACATTCTTCGTCCCTTTCAGACAGCCTCCCTGGTCTAGTGGATAGAGCATTTGCCTCAAGAGCGTGCCGTGTCATACCAAAAGACATTAAAAGATGGTACTTGTTGTAACCCAGCCTGGCGCTTGGTATTATGGGGCTACAACAAGGACTGGTTGGCTCGGAGTCAGTATACTGTGTCTGAGTAGGGTGTCCATGTTAAACTGCGGCATGGTATCTGAGCGGGCTAGCACTATAAATCGGCATTAGTCTGGACTTGTACAACTACAAGCATACAGACAGACAGACAGACAGACAGACAGACAGACACACACACACACACACACACACACACACACACAGCTACATAAGCACAGTTATCTTGAGTGTTATGTTTAAGCACATTTCACCTCACATTTCCTATTGAAAATGCTCTTAACATGAGAAATGTCAGAAATATGTTTACACTGTCAGGGTCACAAGACTAGACAAAGCATACAACCCTATATAATAACTTGGCTTCTGTACATTTCAAGACAGTGTTATTCCACTGAATGTTTCATGGTACAAACAGTGAATGTTTTATGTACAAACAGTGAATGTTTCATGGTACAAACACAACATTTCATGGTACAAGCAGTGAATGTTTCATGTACAGTGAATGTTTCCTGGTACAAACAATGAATGTTTCATGGTACAAACACTGAATGTTTCATCATGTTCATGTACAAACACTAAATGTTTCATGGTACAAATGCTGAATGTTTCATGGTACAAACACTGAATGTTTCATGGTACAAACACTGAATGTTTATTGGTACAAACACTGAATGTTTCATGATACAAACTGAATGCTTCATGTACAAACACTGAATGTTTCATGTACAAACACTGAATGTTTCATGATACAAACACTGAATGTTTCATGTACAAACACTGAATGTTTCATGTACAAACACTGAATGTTTCATGATACAAACACTGAATGTTTCATGTACAAACACTGAATGTTTCATGGTACAAACACTGAATGTTTCATGATACAAACACTGAATGTTTCCTGTACAGTGAATGTTTCAGGTTACAAACACTGAATGTTTCCTGGTACAAACACTGAATGTTTCATGTAAGTGAATAATTCCTGGTACAAACACTGAATGATTCATGATACAAACACTGAATGTTTCATGTACAGTGAATGTTTCAGGTTACAAACACTGACTGTTTCCTGGTACAAACACTGTATGTTTCATGATACAAACACTGAATGTTTCATGTACAGTGAATGTTTCATGCTACAAACACTGAATGTTTCATGTACATTGAATGTTTCCTGGTACAAACACTGAATGTTTCATGTACGGTGAATGTTTCCTGGTACAAACAGTGAATGTTTCCTGGTACAAACACTGAATGTTTCATGTACACACAGAATGTTTCATGGTACAAACACTGAATGTTTCATGTACATTGAATGTTTCCTGGTACAAACACAGAATGTTTCCTGGTACAAACACTGAATGTTTCATGGTACAAACAGTGAATGTTTCATGTACAGTGAATGTTTCATGTACAGTGAATGTTTCATGATACACACAGAATGTTTCATGGTACATACACTGAATGTTTCATGTACAAACACTGAATGTTTCATGTACAAACACTGAATGTTTCATGTACAAACACTGAATGTTTCATGTACAAACACTGAATGCTTCATGTACAAACACTGAATGCTTCATGTACAAACACTGAATTCTTCATGTACAAACACTGAACGTTTCATGTACAAACACTGAATGTTTCATGTACAAACACTGAATGCTTCATGTACAAACACTGAATGTTTCATGTACAAACACTGAACGTTTCATGTACAAACACTGAACGTTTCATGTACAAACACTGAATGTTTCATGTACAAACACTGAATGTTTCATGGAACAAACAGTGACTTTCTTTCCCCAACGTCAGTGAATCATCATGACCTTTGTCTTGTACAGAGAGAAGCAAACAACAAAGGTCTGAAAGATCAAAATCCAAAAGAAAAGATAATTAATTGCAACATAACAGTTCCCTCCCAGACTCCTGAAGTCATCCACAAGTACACGTTCCACCCCGTCGCGATCGCCTGTGATGGTATTTTCACATGTATTGATTCTGTGTTGCAGCGAGTGCTGTTAAAAGCAAGTAATGGCTGCGGTAGACGCACAGTGGTTATTTCAAGACCCTGAGTCAGCTGCTAAAAGTCCTGTTAAACTATATAGGCAGACACTAACGCAGGAACAGAACCAAGCCGTTAACTCCAGATAAACACTGTACTATGACCTCTAACCTCACATCCCAGGATACAACTGCCGTGGAACATGCTTTGCACACAGAAATTTCCATTTTTAAAAAAAAGACTTTTTTGGGTTGAAACCGAAGTGTGCAGATCTCATGGGCAGTCATGTGAAGGTCTTTGATTCTTATCACTCAATAAACCGATTCAGCTTCTTGTAAGCTGCCATCTGAACCTTAAAAACTCCTGATAGGATTTTAAACTAGGGGTGACTATTGGTCTGGAAATCACTATAGCGATAACTATTGATATTGCAAGCAACTATTGCGATAAATGTCGATAGTTCTCAGTGTATCATTTTAGAGTTGAATTAAACCTTGGAACTGAAATTTCCTTTGAATGTGATAACCATAACAACAAATAAAAATTTAAGTTTGGGATATGACTGATTTGTTTTTACCCTAATAACTTAAGAAAAAGAAACTTCTATATTACCATGTGTAAATGACTACCACTCATCATGCTCATGACCAAAAGAAAAACAATTTTGAACAGCATTGTATGTATTTTATTGAAACTGTAAAACTATGGTAAATAGTAAAAAATACAATCGAAACTATCAATATTCCTAACTGAAATCGATACTATTGATGGGAGACTTATTTAACAATCAATTTATTGACTTTAATAGCTTACCAATAGCAATATATCGATATTTCGATTTATCGTGACACCCCGATGTGAAACGTCCATTGAGCTTTAGCATCAGCAACTGGTTCACCTTCCAGAAGTTGATAAAAGGTCCAGAATTATTCAAGTCCACTGACCTGTGGCTATTCGTTCATAATTCCAGTCCCCAGATTCCTATGCTTGTCGCGAGAGGCAACAAAATGAATTTAGGTGGATAGGCTCTATGGCTCCAATTGTGTGGATCGACGTTCATGATGTCGGTGACAGGATTGTTTGGTTCAGACTTAATTATTTACAGACCACTGGAATATTAATGAGAGTGGCGTAATAAAACAAACAAACAAATTTATGTGCACCAGAGTACGTAGTTTTATTGAACACCTCCGGGGTTCGCATTTCGGTCAACCTACATTAACCCATGGCTTCATTCCCGTGTTTCTTGCAAATTAGATTTCATTAGCCAATTTGATTTGCTGCGCTACTCAGGCTAACAGACCAATCAGAATGCGAGTTACAAACCAGCCTCAATGTTGGGTTGAACACATCAACATGGTGGCCAGACCCGTTGATTAACAGTACAATAGTTTGCAAAATTTGCGAAATTCAACATGGAAAAGCTGATTGACACACAAATGAAAGCCCTCAGAATTCTTGTTGATGGAAAGTATATCTTCATGTTGACCTCCCTGGTCCATTTCCTTTAGTCTTTATCTCGACATTTGATGGGTTGGCAAGATGATAATGAAAATCAAGCGTGGGTAATTTAAGATCACGAGAACTATAGGGATAGATTCAAGGATAAGCATGATAAGTGCAGGTTGACTGAAATGAAAGCCGTGGACATATAGAGGATGTATGGAGACCAAACTGAATTATTCATTTTTCAAAAGACACAAAGGTCTTTTGTTCAATGTTTCATACGATGATGGCAATATTCTGGTGGAGTGTGGTCCGTAGGATCGTTAGGAAGGTGTCCGTTATCATGAATAAACTGTTCTTTTTTCAAGAGATGTTTCTTATCCATTTTCTAATGAATCATGTTGTTTTAGTATATATGTTTAAGAAATGGTTTTGTTTGTTTTGCTTGTTTGTTGTTTAACGCTGCACTTAGCAATATTCCAGCTATATGACGTCAGTCTGTAAAAAAATCGAGTCTGAACCAGACAATCCAGTGATTGACATCATGAGCATCGATCCACGCAATTGGGATCGATAACATGTATCAACTAAGTCAGCGAGCCTGGTCACCCGAACCCAGTTAGTCGCCTTTTACGACAAGCATAGTCGCCTTTTACAGCAAGTATGGGTTGCTGACGACCTATTCTACCCCGGAATCTTCACAGGTCTTAAGGAAATGGTAAAGTCGTGTAATATCAACAGATATAATAGAATCTTATTTAAAACCAATATGGCTACAATAAATTAATTACTTCATTTTCAAATTTGAGATGATGGGTTTGCTGTCTTTTAGTTGATCATGTCAATCAAAGAAAAGAATAAGTCATTAGCTTGCAATTAGACAGTCAGTGCAATGTAACTGATGTTTAACAAACTACATAAATTGGTGCTAATAACTAGACTCTTTAGGTTTTGTTTTCATCACACTGTCATCTCAACTTTAGGACAATGACGAGCTATGTCCACCATGTTTACTGGTCAGAAGGACATTTTCTGCTATGTATCTAACCATTGTTAAAGGCTTCAGCCACCTGTTTAACCTGCATCAACCCTGTAGAATTAAATTGTTTGTTTGTTGTTAAACAACGAGATCAGCGAAATTCCAGATATGTCAGTGGTTTGTTGATAATCGAATCTAGCCCAGACAATCCAGTGAGCGATATTATGAGCAATGATTCACGCAGTCGGAGTATGTGGACACCCTATCAGCAACATCACCCAATCTATTGAGTCTCTTTTCATGACCAGCACCTGTTGCTGGGGATTCAACACAGGATCGCCTAGCAGGGTGGAACTAAGGATCTACAGAGCAAAGTAATACATCTCATCCTGTTCTAAATTAAGATGCATTTGGTTATTTGACCACCCATCAAAACATTTTGATTCAGACTGAAATCTTGTCATGCTTGTATGAAAAAATCCCTCGGTGAAATATTTGCCACCGTGTGCATTGTCTAGCAGGAAACACCCTCCAACAACTGTCTAGACACATGGCTGTAAATGTGTTTTACTGCAACACCGTCTGATGATGTGGCGGAAAGGGGTGATGGTGCAGAACATGGTTGCTGCCTCAAAGATCACTGCAGCAAGCTATACTTAGGCTGTAGAAAGAAGGTTGTAGATAGGAGGTGGTGCCACAGTATGTCATACTATGATGGTACAAGGGAAGTTGCACTACAGAAGGTCGTATAAAGGCTAAATATAGAATAACTTCCTGACAACTGATCACTGTCCAAACACAAGGCAATGAGCGTCTACTGTGTCTCAACAGAAACAATGCAGCCTGCATCATAGAAGGATGTACAACGGAGGTTGCACCACAGGATGTACACGAGGAGGTTGCACCACAGAAGGATGTACACAAGGAGGTTGCACCACAGAAGGATGTACAAAAGGAGGTTGCACCACAGAAGGGTGTACAAAAGGAGGTTGCACCACAGAAGGATGTACACAAGGAGGTTGCAGCACAGAAGGATGTACAAAGGGACGTTGCACCACAGAAGGATGTACAAAAGGACGTTGCACCACAGAAGGATGTACAAAAGGAGGTTGTACAAAGATGTACAAAAGGAGGTTGCATCACAAAAGGATGTACAAAGGAGGTTGCATCACAGAAGGATGTACAAAAGGAGGTTGCACCACAGAAGGATGTACAAAAGGAGGTTGCACCACAGAAGGATGTACAAAAGGAGGTTGCATCACAGAAGGATGTACAAAAGCATGTTGCACCACAGAAGGATGTACAAAGAACGTTGCACTACAGAAGTTGAGAAAATTAATTAAACTCCTGAACATCCCCAAAATATGCCGATCTCAAACCAAAACCCTGGCTGCCAAAATCAAATGGTTGCTCCCTAAGTCCAATTACCTGGGGCTTGGGGGTCTCCCCGAATGTCCCGACATCATCCCTGTCGCCTTGCATAATGGCATATCCAACTATTCTTACAGTGTAAGAAATTAAGGAGGTCCGTCTGTCCTTTACATCTTTGTTATAGCCTTCTACTTTCATGGTAGTGATTTATGTTGACCTGCTCAGAGGCCGATATTTGTCCCAAAGTCAGCAGCAAACAGCAGTAAAAATTCCTAAATTAGCAATAAAATTTGCCCAATTGGTGTTGTTATAACAATGTTATGGCTCTGTAGAGGTGACTTTACTTTCAATGATAACAGGACCAATACAGAGGAAGAAGCAGTCACGCTTAGTTTTACATTTTTGCATGGAATACAATGTTTAATACAATACCCCGGAATTTGAGAAAATAATAATCTAAAAAATAATGACAAATTTGAACAACATAGCAATTTCTCCTCAAGGTTCCAGCTTAGGGCACTTAGTTTAGAAGTCTTGATAAATCCCTGCTAGTGACCCCTAGATCCCTCCAAATGAGCCCTAGAACCTTGCTAGCGACCCCTAGATCCCTGCTAGTGACCCCTAGAACCTTGCTAGAAACCCCTAGATCCCTGCTACTGTCCCTAGATCCCTGCTAGTGGCCCCTAGATCCCTGCTAGTGACCCACAGATCCCTGCTAGTGACCCCTAGAACCTTGCTAGAAACCCCTAGATCCCTGCTTCTGTCCCTAAATCCCTGCTAGTGACCCCTAGAACCTTGCTAGAAACCCCTAGATCCCTGCTACTGTCCCTAGATCCCTGCTAGTGACCCCTAGAACCTTGCTAGAAACCCCTAGATCCCTGCTTCTGTCCCTAGATCCCTGCTAGTGACCCCTAGATCCCTGCTAGTGGCCCTTAGATCCCTGCTAGTGACCCCTAGATCCCTGCTAGTGACCCCTAGATCCCTGCTAGTGGCCCTTAGATCCCTCCAAATGATCCCTAGATCCCTGCTGGTGGCCCCTAGATCCCTCCAAATGATCCCTTGTTCCTGCTGGTGGCCCCCTAGATCCCTCCAAATGACCCCTAGATCCCTCCAACATGTCAAAATGACCCCCAGATCCCTGCTAGTGACCCCTAGATCCCTGCTGGTGCCCCCCTAAATCCTTATTTCCAACAAAAGGAGTATGACAAGGACTCCTGGAATCTAGTTCCCTAGGTTCAAATACTGCTGGAAGGTACGTGTCTGCGTAAGATGTTATTCTAAACAACACTTTCTGACTTTGAATTTTGTTTGGGGCTTATTAAGCACTGCCTAATGCAATCTCATAGGCAGAGACAGTTGGATTACTGCAGAAAAGTGTTTTTTCTTACCAGCTTGTTTAACATGTTTAACGCATGAGTGGACCATGTATAGTTTCAAGTTCTTCCACGAGTTGTGTGATTTAACCCAACCTGCCTACAAAGTGAGGTGAGGTGAAACTTATGAGTTAAACTTATATGTAGCATATATTGCTGTTTGTACTAGTCAGGACTAATGCCGGCTTTATAGTCCAAGCCTACTGAGACACCTTGCCTCAGTTTAACATAGATACCCCACTCAGACACAGGATACTGACTCCAAGCAGACCAGTCCTTTTCAATCCCTATAATACTGAGTGCCAGGCAGGGTAACAACAAGTACTACCTTTTAGCGCCTTTTGGTTTGACATGGCCAAGGGACTGAAACACCAGCCTTTTACTTCCTGGGCATATGAGCTATCCACTAGACCACGAGTGAGTGAGTGAGTGAGTGAGTGAGTGAGTTAAAAACGCCGCTTTTAACAGTATTCCAGTTATATCACGGCGTGTCAGCTTAATGCAGGAGGAAAGTCTCAGACATTTACCACTTCGATGAAACCCACGAGCACGGGTACGGTGCGGACAAACCTAGAAACATAATCGGGGCAAACCGGGATTCAAACCCACAATCATAGGTTTCTGGCGTGCCTAAGGGACGCAACTCTGCACAGCAAATCGCGGCGCCTTAGACGACTGGGCCACCCGTGCCCCCTACTAGACCACGAGACCTCTGAGGCGGTCTGTAATGTCATTCTGGCTGTCTCAGACATGCGGTGTGTCGCTGTGCACCTCAATACACCCCAATAAGACCCGTGAAGTTCCGGGGTAGAATAGGTCTTCAGCAACCCATGCTTGCCGAAAAAGGCAACTATGCTTGTTGTAAGAGGCGACTAACGGGATCGGGTGGTCAGGCTCGCTGAATGGTTTATGCACGTCATCGTATCCCAATTGCATGGATTATTTACAGACCGCCATCATATAGCTGGAATATTGGTGAATGCGGCTTTAAACAACAAACACCTCAATAAACAATATGTACTTGTGTTTTCAAATAGACAGAACTCAACACATGCAACAAACATGACAAAAATGTGAAAAATAAAAACCCAAAGTTGGTCAATGTTGCTTACGCCTGTCATAATCCTACGGCTGATGATGAGACTGTGTTGAGTTTGATGAACAACTTTGATCTAATGGCTGATACCGTAACTTGAATGGACTGTTCTTCTTAATGAGGTCAAGTGGAATTTCCAGCTTTTTTTCTAAACCATTAACTATACAGAAAGAAACCTTTGGACAATAAAGTTGTCAGTTTCTGACAATTGAATAATTTTGATATTTCTTGTTTATTGTTAATGCCACACTCAGCATTATTCCAGCTATATGACAGCAGTCCATAAATCATCAAGTCTGGACCAGACAATCCAGTGATTGATATAGTGAATAAAGATCCACATCGTCAGGTTATGCAATTGGGATCGATGACATGCATCAACCAATCCTGTCAGTTGCCTGTTACAAGTTTTGCTATATAAATGCTAGAGTTGTGTTCAACATGTTCAAATTAATTGACTTAATCACTGGGCGATTGGTTTCAATTTTCACCTGAGGAATCTATGATCATTTATTTTTCAATCATACATATTAATTGGAATGAATTTCAGAGGAATAAACACTTTAGCAAAACATGTAGAAACAGGCAAGGTTTCAACATGTTCAAAGACTTGATGTTAAAATGTTGCCAAGTAGTTGTGTTTGTACTGCAAAGTACAGATACATTACAATTTATGAGATTTTCTATTTAATTTATAATTTGTCTATTCACATTCCATCTTCCTGAGGCAAGGGAGTTAACTGACTATAAAAGTCCAGTTTCCACCCTTGCCAAACTAGGCTGGTATTATGGAGTTACATGCATGCACTATGCATAGTCCAATCAAAATCCTGCAATGAAATCTAAATCGATTTGCAAAGCATGTGCACCGCTAACTCATTGTCAACAGATATTTTCCAAATCTTTTCATGTTTTTAATCAAGGTGCTCATGTGATTTAATGTACTTCACAATGTAAGACCCGTCACAATACAGATCTTGATTATCGATCAGATCGTCTTGACTGGGTGCCGCCATTTTGTTTGAAGCAAATACAAGTGATAAGAGAGGTGGAATCTGATTGGTCCATAGGAGAGGCATAGAAGGGACATAATTCGTAATAGCCACTGGTTAGCACTAAGATTGAGCCCAGGAATTCCAACCTTGTTTGGCAAGGGTAGAAACTGGACTTTTAAAGTCAGTTAACTCTCTTGCCTCAGGAAGATGTTCACATTCATGATCTATCCTCATTGGTAATCATTCAATTGATTCTTTAAACCACTGGACATTTTACCCAAATCCCAATACTTAAATGTTTCTTTTTTTCAGAAAAATCCCCACCCACCTCCTCCCACAATTTGTACAAAAAATAAAAAACACCAATGCCCGAGAACAACCAGTCCTGATCCTCCGCCAAGGCAGATTCCATCAGGCATAAAAGGCCATATATAGGGAAACTAAAATGAGAGGATCACTGAAAATGAAAGCATTCTTCGTATTGTATCACTATGATTGAGTTTAGCCTATGGGGACGGTCCGGTAGTCTAGTGGTTTAGCAGTTTCTCAACACAACAAAGGTCCAGGTTCGATTCTCTACATGGTTACAATGTGCGAAGCCATTTCTGGTGTCCCTGTTACCGCTAAACAAAGATCTGAGGACACCCGATAACCCATTCAGAACACCCCATGTTAACTTTTTTGAGGTTGCATGATTAAAACACACATTCCAACTGCCACTTTCCTGATCTTGTAAGCGAGACTCTGATTGGTCAGATGAACGGTCATTCTGACATGACATAATGGGATGTCATCAGTCTTTGTTTCACTGCAAGCACTAAGATCTATTTTAAACGAGATTGCTAAAAGCAGCATTAAACCTAACACACTCACCTAAGCCTGTTTTCTAGTATAGCACTGTCAGTCGTTCTAATAGCTCAGAGATCAACATTGAAACACAGCCCTAGACAATGAAATGGTCAAACCACCCTGGACAATGAACAGTCAGACGCTCACGGACAATGGACAGTTGGTCCCCTGGCATATTAACAATAACTCAATGTATTCAAAGAGATTGATTTCAAGTAATTCTTCATCCACCATGCCCCAAAGCCATTCAAGCATGAAGAAAAAGCATTGCTCCATAAGCAAGGAGAAATAGAAGCTCTGGACTTAAGGAACGGGAGATCAACTACAATTTGCTTTTCCACAAACAAGTCATCCCAATAAACTGCTTTTTATTAACTCAACCCGTCCTTACAAAATGTCACTGCTCTCTGGTTTAAGAGCTGGTATTATTGCAAAGCTCTATTAAATAATAGGTCCCCATTGGGATGAAAGATCTGGTGATCCTTCCTTTGAGGCAGCAACAGATGACTGATGCTGGACACAAGGGGAGTGTTGAGGCGTGACATGCAGAGCTTACCCAAACACT
The DNA here is from genome assembly GCF_022045235.1 of Haliotis cracherodii. NCBI lineage: Eukaryota > Metazoa > Mollusca > Gastropoda > Lepetellida > Haliotidae > Haliotis > Haliotis cracherodii. Next base: position 64,858,699 of record NW_027266286.1, read on the forward strand.
GTCGTACAATGCATACCCACTTATCATCCTGAAAGACAGTCTGTGCATGCAGTATATGATGTAGTTATATGTACAGCTTCATTGTATTATCTTGTAAGGTGAGTGAGTTGGCTCTTCCCATGTCGGGAATCGAAACCCGGCATTCATCACAACGACCAAACACCAGGAACTACTCATAGCCCTATATTCAGGATTGATGTGTTATTGTTTTGTGAAGATGTAAAAGTTAGTAACCTGTGCTGTGCTGAATCACAGCCTCATCAGCATGATCAGTATCAGGTGTTATGTGTCTATGTGTGTCTGTGTGTGTCTCCATCATTCTCTGTGTGTCTTCATGTGTCTTCATGTGTGTCTGTGTGTCTCCATCATTCTCTGTGTGTCTTCATGTGTCTTCATGTGTCTCTGTGTGTGTCTCCATCATTCTCTGTGTGTCTTCATGTGTCTTCATGTGTCTCTGTGTGTGTCTCCATCATTCTCTGTGTCTTCACATGTCTTTGTGTCTCCATCATTCTCTGTGTGTCTTCATGTGTCTATGTGTGTCTCCATCATTCTCTGTGTGTCTTCATGTGTCTATGTGTGTCTCCATCATTCTCTGTGTGTCTTCACATGTCTATGTGTGTCTATGTGTGTCTATGTGTGTCTCCATCATTCTGTGTGTGTCTTCACATGTCTATGTGTGTCTATGTGTGTCTCCATCATTCTCTGTGTGTCTTCAAGTGTCTATGTGTGTCTCCATCATTCTCTGTGTCTTCACGTGTCTATGTGTGTCTATGTGTGTCTCCATCATTCTCTGTGTGTCTTCACATGTCTATGTGTGTCTATGTGTGTCTTCACGTGTCTATGTGTGTCTCCATCATTCTGTGTCTTCACATGTCTATGTGTGTCTGTGTGTCTCCATCATTCTCTGTGTGTCTTCACATGTCTATGTGTGTCTATGTGTGTCTTCATGTGTCTATGTGTGTCTCCATCATTCTCTGTGTGTCTTCACATGTCAATGTGTGTCTATGTGTGTCTCCATCATTCTGTGTGTCTTCATGTGTCTATGTGTGTCTATGTGTGTCTCCATCATTCTCTGTGTGTCTTGACGTGTCTATGTGTGTCTATGTGTGTCTCCATCATTCTCTGTGTGTCTTCACGTGTCTTTGTGTGTCTATGTGTGTCTATGTGTGTCTCCATCATTCTCTGTGTGTCTTCATGTGTCTATGTGTGTCTCCATCATTCTCTGTGTCTTCACGTGTCTATGTGTGTCTATGCGTGTCTCCATCATTCTCTGTGTGTCTTCATGTGTCTATGTGTGTCTATGTGTGTCTCCATCATTCTCTGTGTGTCTTCATGTGTCTATGTTTGTCTATGTGTGTCTCCATCATTCTCTGTGTGTCTTCATGTGTCTATGTGTGTCTCCATCATTCTCTGTGTCTTCATGTGTCTATGTGTGTCTGTGTGTGTCTCCATCATTCTGTGTGTCTTCATGTGTCTATGTGTGTCTATGTGTGTCTCCATCATTCTCTGTGTCTTCACATGTCTATGTGTGTCTCCATCATTCTCTGTGTGTCTTCACATGTCTATGTGTGTCTCCATCATTCTCTGTGTGTCTTCATGTGTCTCTGTGTGTGTCTCCATCATTCTCTGTGTCTTCACATGTCTATGTGTGTCTCCATCATTCTCTGTGTGTCTTCACATGTCTATGTGTCTCCATCATTCTCTGTGTGTCTTCACATGTCTATGTGTGTCTCCATCATTCTCTGTGTGTCTTCACATGTCTATGTGTGTCTCCATCATTCTCTGTGTGTCTTCACATGTCTATGTGTGTCTCCATCATTCTCTGTGTGTCTTCAAGTGTCTATGTGTGTCTATGTGTGTCTCCATCATTCTCTGTGTGTCTTCACGTGTCTATGTGTGTCTTCATGTGTCTATGTGTGTCTCCATCATTCTCTGTGTGTCTTCACGTGTCTATGTGTGTCTATGTGTGTCTCCATCATTCTCTGTGTGTCTTCACGTGTCTATGTGTGTCTTCATGTGTCTATGTGTGTCTCCACGTGTCTATGTGTGTCTATGTGTGTCTCCATCATTCTCTGTGTGTCTTCACATGTCTATGTGTGTCTGGATACTTGGGGTGACTATTGGTCTGGAAATCACTATTGCAATAACTATTGATATTGAAAGAAACTATTGCGATAAATATTGATAGTTTTCAGTGTATCATTTTAGATGGATTTTAGAGTTGAATTAAACCCTGGAACTGAAGTTTCCTTTGAATGTGATAACCATCAGACTTCCAAACACTTGATTTTCCATCCACGTTTGTCACAAACTCCACTTGACTCACTTGAATCCTCACTTGGCTGCGTTCACGAGCGTGTTTCGGTGACTCAGTCACATGATATGGTAAATACAATCGATACTATTGATCGGAAACTGATTTAACAATCGATTTATTGACTTTAAGTGCCTACCAATAGCAATATATCGATATTCCGATTTATCGTGACACCCCTACTGGGTACCGGCATTATACCGGACTCCTATCCACCATGTTTGTTTGATGGTACTAATAAAGCAGCACAGGTATTTTGTATCGACTTTGCTAATTAAACATTTCATTTACTTACGAAAGCTCAGCAAAGGTAAGTAGTAAGTACAAGGTTATATAGATATGCATAATGTATTTTAACCATGATTGCAATACAAATTTTGTTGTTGAAAACAGCAAAAGAAATGGAAGAATAATATTTGGTGTTCCATACAAAGAGAAATTGAGTGCATTTGTTGTTAAAACACCACTCTCAGCAATATCCCTGCTATATCATGTATATGAAGACAGTCTGTAAATGATTAAGTCTGGACCAGACAATCCAGTGACTGATATAATGGGCAACGTGGTGTGTTGACACTCCATAAATCAAGTTACCAAGTGAGAGAGTTGGTTTTAACGCCGCTTTTAACCGTATTCCAGTTATATATCGTGGCGTGTCAGCTTAATGTGGGAGGAAAGCCCAAAGTGATGCAGGTCTCAGACGTTTACCACTTCGGTGAAACCCATGAGCACGGGTATGGTGCTGACAAACCTAGAAACATAATCGGGGCTAGCCAGGATTTGATGATGATGATGGTTATCTTATATAACTGATTTAACAAGGAGTTCCAAATAACTATCATCATGATCACATTAATTGAGAATCTCATACCAAATTCTGCCATCTACGTATGGAACATAAAACGTCAACACCAAAGGATCGGGTTGACCATCAAAGGTTTCTGGCGTGCCCAAGGGACGCAACTCTGCACAGTGAGTCGCGGCGCCTTAGATGACTGGGACACCCGTGCCCCCAAGTTACCAACTCCCACCACCAGATCCATATAGTCGCTTGTAATGACCAACATTCGCACACCACGCTGCAGACCCGGATTCAATTCCCAACATGGGTACAACGTACGAAGCCCATTTCTGGTGTTCCCCGCCGTGATATTGCTGGAATACTGCTAAAAGTGGCGTAAAACCAAACTCACTCACTCACTCATTGACTGAGATGTAGTTCTATTTTTAGATGACACGTGTTGAGCATACCATGTTACTGCGATATGCGACTGCGATTGAGTTACTTGATGTTGTGTAGCCTGTGAGCCTCTATCAATGTCAGAGTGAATTTTAGGAGTAAGAAGTATATTTGCTGCGGTAATATGCCATTTTGTATGTCTGTCCGAGATGAAATCTCGAATCCTTTTTGTTATCTGATCAACCAGATTGTCTTCAATGGCAGTCGCAATCTTTGTGAAGTAATTCGAAATGAGAACAGCAATCTGATTGGATGTCCTGTTTTCAACCAAAGGGGGACAACTTGGGATTGACACGGGGTGGTCTGAGATCTAGTCAAGAAAGGTAGGCTTGAAAGGGCAGGCTAAAACTTAAGCTTGATATCGGCCAGTGGCCACTCTTGCCTCAGACTGATGAGATGGTTACTTTGTATGGATTTGAATTAAATCGCTGTTGGATGATAAATTTCTGTGTGAAGCATGTTACATAGATGTACCTCTTTTTCCGAGATGAAGTGGCTCGCACCTTGCTCCAGTCGACGGGGCACCTGCAGACCTCGACCTCGCTTCTGAAATGCACAATTTTTAATACATTCAAAACATTTTTTCGTATATACATTAGTATTGTGTCTTGGGCTAAGCAGAAGCACATATTTCACAAAGGGCAAAAGGCACGCCTCGTACAAGATTTTAGGGACATATTGTCTGCATGGTACATTTTTGCATAAAAAGGACCATCTTCACGATTCAAGAGCGTCCTGTAGCCTTTTTTATCAAAGTCTTGTTTCAACCCTTTCCACATCAAGCCCACTTTCCTGTGCTAAATATGATTGGACTATTGCACAGATCGATAGTCCAATCAGAATGTTTTACAAAATCAACATCTACGACTGGTACACCTTTGTTTGAAAGTGATTTACCTCTGGAATATGTCTTTTTCATCTTTAAACCCCCCAATGATTGCCTATGTTTTTGTATCAGGGATGAAATCGCGCATGTTTTCGTTGTCTGATAAACTTGGTCATCGCCTTTGGTAGTCGCCATCTTTGTGAAGCTATGCGAGATAAGAACAGCGATCTCATTAAATATCGTGTTTTCATTACAAGGGGCACAACTCCTGATCTACACGAGGTGGCACCAGGGTCGAGCCAAGAAAAGTGGCCTTGATGTGGCAAGGGTAGGAACTAGGCTTTGATATAGGCTAGTGGACAGAAAGATGGAATAAGACTGATGGGACCCATATCTGAACAGCTGGAATATTGCTGAGTGGGGCGTCAAACAACAAACCAAACCAATAAAATTCACAATCTGCAGAAAAAAGTAAGTGCTTGCATGTTGCCTGATGCCGCAAAAATATCTATCTTTTCATCATTTGTCAAATACAACAGCGATAAAATACGAACACAAGTGTGTCCAAACCTCAATATGAACAAAACAAGGCTTTTCTTCACAGGGAACACTTCATTAACTGTGAACTTGATCCTTATCAACATGACAGAGGATCCAAAGTTATCTACTGCAGCTTGTAGCCTCGAGATAATCACACGTCCAGTGGAAATGAAACAACCCAGTATCTGGCTCAATAACTACTGGTCATGTTCCAAACAGGTCCGTCAGTAATGAAATGGATCGTCACTCAGTCCTGATCCCCCCGTCTGCAATCTGTAGCTGAGAAGTGATGGGCAATCATTGATTGGCAAATAGTCCCTCGTTTGGTTTATAGTTAGAGAGGACATCATGAGAAAACATGATGCTCTAGGTAAATATTAATTACTGATTACCAATATATGTTATTATTTAGTGATAGCAAGGAGCCTCGGGAGACTGGAACCTGATCACTCATCTCGGGTTATTAAGTACCCACAATGCACCAGCTGAACATCACTTGAAAATAACAAGCCTATACGCCTTAATTCCACCGCATATACAAGTATGCTAGCGGCCTCTCTGTTAGTACATATATGTATATAGAGTGTGCTGGGACAACACAAAATCAATTTGTGAAATGACAAAGATGGCTAATTAGAAATAGAAATGACGAAAGCCTTTTATCTGTATACACAAGCTCGCACACAAGGATTTAACAATAATTTACATTTAGAAGAAAGCTATACATATATACTACTCAAAAGAAGTTAAAGAACACCCGATTCTTTATGCTACTATAGTTAATCTGTTACGCCAGATAGTTAAACTGTTATGACAGAATACAATATGTAGTATAAAAGAATAAAGTGTTCTTTAACTTTTTTTTGAGTAGTGTATACGTGTGGCACTTGGTAAAATGTATGGGACAGTGATAATGAATAGTGGAACATGGTAATTGCTCAGATTACCGCCATTGACGCCTTGAAATGAACTTTACAGTTGATAGAGGATGGATATTTATATATAATAAATGCCATATATTGACTCGCTGAAAGTCATATTTGTTGTAGTTTGACTAATATATCAACATAAAGTTTCTATCATGCGCACGGGAGCATCGACAGTGATTGGCAAAAATGGTTCCATGCGAAAATATATTCGTCAATAGCGATCAGCTGTCGTTGCTTCGCTTATGGTTATTAATTTCTTTAAAAAATATATACAGTAAAGCTGCAACTAAAATAACATGATAATGGAATAAATTATTCCTGATAAAATAATAGTTTCAGAAACACATTCTTCAGATCATTTTACCAAAATTCTTTAAAGTTATATCAATGGGTAATTTTTAACTGAAACACAGATAGATTCCGAGGAACGTGTGTACAGCTTATTGTTATTTCCGGCTTAGTTTACGTGACAATACACATGGTAATCTTAATCTCTGCATATAAAACAATGCCCAGCAGAACAGGAGAATACAATTTAATCATCATGTCCAGTGATGTTTTATCTCAAATTTCAAATTTATATTGACCAAGTTTAATTGTTATGATCTGTTTGTTTCCCTGAATTCGCTGAAGGGATACGATGTACTTTTTTTCTGTGACAGACAAACATCTTTTTATTACAAATGTAGGGATTGTTTAAGCGCTGGTGACATGCTTCATTCCGATTCGCTTTAAAGACGGCATCAATTAGCATTGACTTTGAAGGCTTGTACAGGGGGGTCACCTAATTAGACGGCGATATACGGTACTTATTCAATGGTAGATTTCTTCCACTGTCACTGTCAAGTGAGTGAGTGAGTATGGTTTTATGCCACTTTTTGCAATATTCCAGCAATATCATGGCGGGAGACACCAGAAATGGGCTTCACACATTGTACCCATGTCGTGAATCAAAACAGGGTCTTCGGTGTGACGAGCGAACGCTTTAACCACTTGGCTACCTGACCGCCCGATATGTCATAAGAATGGGCCATAACCTGAACATACAGAACACTTCCTCTATGTAAATCAAGTGCTATTTGAAGACAATCATTGGTCGTTAGCATAAAAGGACGGCCCACCAAAAGATTTATTGTCTTCATATTGCTCCCATAGGTAACAAACGTTCAGATTCTCAAGGTTACTCTGTCACATTCCAAGGTTACTAACTTAATATATACTACTCAAAAGAAGTTAAAGAACACCCAATGTTTCTGGCATGCAAAAATACAACTTCATTTGAGGAGTATATGTCCACTTGCCCAAGACAAAATTCAGAAACAACTAGTGACTCATTGTGGACAACCACTTTTAATATTAGGTTTTGTTTGTTTGTTTGTTGTTTAATGCTGCACTCAGCGATATTCCAGCTGTATGATGGCGGTCTGTAAACAATCGAGTCTGAACCAGACAATCCAGTGATTGACATCATGAGCATCGATCCACCTAAATGGGATACGATGACATGCATCAACCAAGTCAGCGAGCCTGACCACCGATCCTGTTAGTCACCTCTTATGACAAGCATAGTCACCTTTTATGGCAAGCACGGGTTGCTGAAGACCTATTCTAACCCGGATTAACATTAGGGGGAAGGCAACCACTCTGCTGATTGTTTTTGCGGACTGCTGAATATAACAATTATACCATACTGATTCCCGATATCAACACATCTTCCATTCCACAAATGGGAATTATTGAAACACACTCTCCTACTCAGAGTTCCTTACGGTCAACCTCATACCTCTGTGTCATTGGCAAGCGAGATGGGAGTATTTATCGCATCTTACACAGTCTATCTAACAATTGACAAATTGTAATCATTCATTCTGGGTCAGAGGGTACCCGGGTTGGGTTGGGTGTTTGTTGGTTGGTTTGTTTTTTTCTGCCCCACTCCGCAGTATTCCAGCTATATGACGGCGATCTGTAAACAATCGAGTCTGGACGAGATAATCCAGGGTTGGGGTTGGATGAGGGAGGGGGGGTAGTCATCCAAGACACTGCACTTCGTTGTGCAGAGTTGCATCCAAGAAACATATGATTGTGGGTTTGAATCCCAGTACACCCTGATTATGTTTCTGGGTTTGTCAACACCATACCAATGCTCGTGTATTACTCTTAAGTGGGAAACATCTATGACCTACATCACTTCGGCTCCCACATTAAGTAGGACACACCCTGATATAACTGGCATACTGTTCAAAGTATCATTGTGATACCTCCATGTCAGAATGATGAGATCTGATTGGTCCACATGATCTTAATAAAATACTGTGAAACCCGCCTTCGAGGGGTATAAATTTCTCAGCAAGGGAATAAATCTCTTATACCCCGCCCTGAACAATACAGGGTGCACGTGAATTTCTGAGAAGCAGAATAAATCGTTTATACCCCCTTAAAGCATGCTTTTTCCGAGTCAGGCGAAGTCACATGACAAAGCACAAGTTAACCTCAGCTCAATCGAACAGCTGTTTTCTATCAATTTCAATCTCATTAAAATCAGATATTAGTTTTCTCTACCTCTAAACAAAGATCTGAGGACATCCCATTAAGGGTCACGTCAGAACGACCTTTCGCAAATTTTGACTGACCAATGAAATGACTGACATTAGCCAATCAGAAGGCAGCTTTCTCGAGCTTTACGACACTAATTTCAAATTGGCGACTAAGATTCGAAACATATCTTGACGTATTCTCGATTATAAAAATTAAAACTGATAAGAATTACATTCTGGAATGGCTTATAGATGGCCTAGATTGTAATGGATGTAATCATAAAACCTGTAACTGTCGTTCAGAATACCCCGTCTTAAATATTTTGTGGTTGCATGATTAGAAAACACATTCCGACTGTCACTTTCATAATCTGGTAAGCGGCGCTCTGATTGGTCGTTCTGACGTGCCCATAATGGGATGTCCTCAGATCTTTGTTCAGCGATAGCGAGAACTAAGATCTGATTTTAATGAGACTGCTATCAATTTTGAATTTGTGTTAATTCTTTTACAATGTCACATGTTGGTACAATAAATGTCGGTAAAACATGTCAGTAAGATAAATTCATTGTGGCAGGATCATGAGGGGTACGTGGGGTTTTATTAGTCTGAGGTTAGGTTTTATTCCACTCGCTCCGGAACGTGGTATAAAACCCAACGTGGGACGCATAAAACACCATGTACCCCTCGTGACCCCGCTACAACTTATATTATACCACACTCAGCCAGCCATCATGAATTCCATTTTGTTTCTGATCAAGGCCAACTGCGTCACTTATACACAGAAAGCTGATACTGTGGTGATAATGGAAGATTAAATTAACTTTTTTGTCTTTCAAATAGAAAAAAAATAACATTATTATAATCATGATAATTACATGTTCGCCTAAAATAGGACTTAGGGATGATAAAGAGCCTGAATTATTCATGCAACACATACAAAATCCATATAACTGAATATATATTTCATCATAATTTCATTTATCATGTTTACATTGTCATAAAATAGATAAAAAAATATATTTCCAAAGAAAGAAATATAGATAATAATTAATCTGAAATTGTAGTGTATTCATAGTATGTATAGAGGGGAGCCATAGATTGCAGTATTTTATGAATAAGTACAGTACTCACTGAAGCATGATAAAGCCCTTGTGCAGCTATGGGTACATGTACATCAAAACAAGCTGAGTCAGCAGGAATGAGGGAGAGCATGGTTTCATCAGAGTTATATTTAGCTGCAGCCTACTTCCATTGAACATTCAGAAGGAACCTTGACTCAAATTACATGGACACTATGGTATCGACTGGAGGTGGGTTACAAGCATTGCCACAATGATAATCTCAGGTCTGGAATATAAGTTCATTAAACAAGACTCTTTTTGACTTTATTGATTCCAGAAATGCCAAAATGAAATGTGGAAAAAGTAAAATCTAAAAAGTGTTATTTATTTTTATTCCTCTTAATGAAAACTATTTAGTTCACCACAAATATGTACCATATAAGCCAAAGACAAATATGTTCCATATAAGCCAAAGACAAATATGTACCATAAAAGCCAAAGACAAATATGTACCATATAAGCCAAAGACAAATATGTACCATATAAGCCAAAGACAAATATGTACCATATAAGCCAAAGACAATTATGTACCATATAAGCCAAAGACAGTTATGTACCATATAAGCCACAGACAAATATGTACCATATAAGCCAAAGATAAGTATGTACCATACAAGCCAAAGACAAATATGTACCATACAAGCCAAAGACAAATATGTACCATATAAGCCAAAGACAATTATGTACCATATACATGATATAAGTCAAAGACAAATATGTACCATATAAGCCAAAGACAATTATGTACCATATAAGCCAAAGACAAATATGTACCATATAAGCCAAAGACAAATATGTACCATATAAGCCAAAGACAAACATGTACCATATAAGCCAAAGACCAATATGTACCATATAAGCCAAAGACAAATATGTACCTTAAAAGCCAAAGATAAATATGTACCATATAAGCCAAATAAAAGGGATGCTTAATAGTGTCACAGGATAAATATCAGATGGTCTTTAACTTCTTTCGAGAAGGATACATTAATTCATGACAAAACTCTTGACAGCTCGTGTTGACATCCCGGGGGGGAAAAGTTTAAATCAAGAGTGCTAGTCAACAGTTTAATATGTTTATAATAGTTTAGTTTAATCTAAAATGTGCGTATTTGTTGCTGAAATCATGTTTCCACCCACTCCAAATTTTAAAAAATATTTTTGCTTGTTCACATATTTCATTAAAAAGGAAATAGTGTAGCAGGATTATGTCTATTTTCAAGGCCCTAAAGTATGTGGTATAACAGGGAGTAGAATGTGTTTGTAGGGAAAGTTACTGTGGGTACTGCTTCCAGAATCTTTGCTGTTATATACTGCTCAACATTTGACAGGGATATTTGGAGCGTGGGACCTGAATGTGTGTGATTGTCTGCTGGGAGATGGTGTCATACAAATAGTATCCCATGTTGCCAGGCAACTGGACCATGGTCAGCTTCATTCAAAGTTACTAAAAGTAATTCAGTGCTCTTGCTGGCTTTTGAAACTGCCAGTACTGGTGGACTGGCAACTCTAAAAATTACCAGTTCCCCCTTATTTGTGTCAGTCCCAACCTTTAACAAACAAAAAAATGTATGAAAATTACCTCGTTTTAAATCTTTTTAAATCATGTTCAATGCAATGTCGCATCTCTGAACACATGCTGTTGTAACTTAGTCAGATCTACACTCCATTCACAAAAAATGATTCGCAATTTTCTCCTTTTGGGGAAATATTTCCAAGACAAATATATATTTAACCTTGAAGCAAACCGAAATGATATTCTTTTGCACTAAAAATAGACAAGGGGAAACCCTGATGGTAACACACAAGCTGACTTCATTTGAAAAATATACTTATATGAATATTGCCGATGTATTGTTCAACAATAAAGATAAAGGGTACTTTATTTACCATGTTTACCGATCCACAGGGACTGGGAGTCACATGAATTACCGGTCCAAGCCTAATTTTACCAGTAAAATTCTGGTAATTACCAATAAACAGCAACTCTGTAAGTACACAATTCAAGTACTACCGTGTCTGTCCTCTAGTTAGGTAGCAGTATGAAATAGCCCATGATCCTTCTCAAATGTCGAGTAGGACAGTTGGAAAACTTGTCATGTACGTTTTTCTATCATATCGAGAATCCAATTTATTGATCTATGGCGGGACTCTCATCTGTGGCATGTTCTCAGATCTGTGGCACATTCTCATAGTTATATGACGTCACGTTTGAAATGATGTCCTTTCCGTGAATGGGTAATCAGTTCAACCGTTATGACGTCATGCAAGAGATAAAGTCACGACTCCTTGTCTGTGATGACGTCATGCAGGAGAGAAAGTCATGACTCCTTGTCTGTGATGACGTCATGCAAGAGATAAAGTCACGACACCTTGTCTGTGATGACGTCATGCATGAGATAAAGTCACAACTCCTTGTCTGTGATGACGTCATGCAGGAGAGAAAGTCACGACTCCTTGTCTGTGATGACGTCATGCAGGAGAGAAAGTCACGACTCCTTGTCTGTGACGACGTAATGTAAGTTTTAACGTCTATGACTAAAGACACACCAATCAGTTGAAAACAATGGAGCCGGCCATCATAATAATATGAAGGTTTTCTTATGGCAGATTCATGAGGGCAGAGGAAGCAGCCGGAATTCAAAGACCCTAACGCCGAAACTTTTAGATGATTTTTCAAAAATCAAAGATATTACTCGTGTAAGGGCTCTGAATCCAAAGTAGGGAAGCTTGAAAATATGCAAGATTTTATCAACTCCAAAAACGAGAGGATGGCGCGAAATTATTTCTACGGTGAAACTTTGGGGAACATTTTAAAGAAAAGTACCGATATGCAATCCCTGCACCTGATGATGCTGTTCCAAAGAAAAATGATAAAAATAATCCAGAGAAATCACAACATTGATCATCGAAAGTCTTCCACTATATATGAATCTATACGAGGTTTAGCGCTATACAAGATAATCTGCCACAGATCTGAGTATATGCCAATATTTGCCCGATTTGTGGAATCTGCCACACATCTGAATGTAGTCAATGTACGCTAATATCTGCCCTATATGTGGAATCTAACATAGATCTGAGAATCAGCAACGGATCAGATTCCAATCACAGATCTGAGTCCTATATACATACATAGATATATGTCGTCTGAAATCTTATTTATTATACGCTTATGTGTTTAACAATTTCTATATGTTTGTATAGTTACTTGAATTAGGGTACATGAAAAGCAAATATGTTATTTTTTACCATCCAAAATATACTTTGTCACTGTTCATACACATGATGTATATCTACCATGTTCACATGTTTTTCTCCCATTCTGATTGTTTTCGACTGAGTGAGTGAGTGAGTGAGTGAGTGAGTGAGTGAGTGAGTGCGTGCGTGCGTGAGCGAGCGAGTGAGTGAGTGAGTGAGTGGTGTTTAACGCCACTGTTAACAGTACCTCAGTTATATCATGGCATGTCAGCTTAATGTGGGAGGAAAGCCAAAAGTGATGCAGGTCGACGAGTAAGGGTATAATGGTGCTGACAAACCTAGAAACATAATCGGGGCAAACCAGGATTCGAACCAAAGATCACAGGTTTCTGGCGTGCCCAAGGCATGCACAGCAAATAGCGGCGCCTCAGAGGACTATGAAATTGTATAGAGTCCTCAGAAATTGTAAGAAGCTGTTATTTTTGCAATAAGGAATATGTTTTCAAAAAACCTCTTAAAGCAATAATAGCTACACTGCACCAGAGGTAAATAACAATAGCTACTTTGCCAAGTTATGTACGCCATAGCTACAAATTAAGAAACACCTAATTTATTCATGGCCCAGCATTAATTCATGGCCTAATGTTTTTTTCAAAACCTAACATTTATTCAAAGCCCAGCATTTAATCTAGGAAATACGGTATATTCAAGTCCATGTCAGAATTATCAGTAAACATGAACCTTTGCTTGCAGACTGAATCTGATGAAATATTGTCAGCCGAGTAGAACAAGCCGCTGCCTACAGTGTCTCCAAAAGGGGAGAAGTTGTCAGTCACTGAATAGAAACCTACCGTAGTTTGGGGCAGCTTGACACTGGCGTGGCACAGGCATTCCACTGACCCAAACACCAGATGGTTTGAATACAATCATGTGCAAACTGCTTTGTCAACTAACACTTAGTAATAGCTGGGCGAGAAACTTACAGGGGCGCACCTACACTACTCAAATCTTGATAGGGGTATTCTGAGTGTCCAGGTGAAGTCTGACTGTGACTGATTGCTTGGATAGGTTGTCATGCGAGCAGCATTTAATGTTGTCAAGGAACTGAAGCACATTAAGTTTCATTTTAAGTTAAATAAACATAAGTACCCAATTCAATAAACTGGTAGCATTTAAGTGTAAACAGCATAAAAATAGCACACAATACCTACCAAATGTGGAAAAAGCATAATTTTAGTGTTGGGAATGAGTTGAAAGCATTATTTGTTTGAAAATTAGTAGAACATTTATAATAGTAAAGTGTCCTTCGGAAATGCGGCTACAATGGCCACGGCCACTTCATTTTCTCCAGGAAAGTCCCTGGTAGGTTCTACTGTCCCATAATGAGTGATTCAAGTTTTACGATAAACCATTTGGTTTGAGCATAGTTTGTTTGTTGTTTAACATGTTTAATGTCACACTTAGCAATATTCCAGCTATATGACGTCAGTCTGTAAATAATTGAGTCTGGACCAAACAATCCAGTAATTGACATCATGAGCATCGATACACACAATTTGGATACCATGACATGCATCAACCAAGTCAGGGAGCCTGACCATCCGATACCGTTAGTCGCCTCTTACGACAAGCATAGTCGCCTTTTACAGCAAGCATGAGTTGCTGGTGATCTATTCTACCCAGGATCTTCACGGGTTTGACACTGTTTGAGGACAGGAAAGCAAACGTGTGTTAATTCGAAACCAGGTTTGTTTGGTTTTGTTTGGTTATTGTTTAACGCCATACTCCTGCAAAATGACGAGAGCCTGTAAATAATCAAGTATGGATTGGACAATCCAGTGATTGATATTATGAACATTGATCCTTGCACGAATGGGGCATGATGACATGTAATGAAACCAAGTCACCTAGTCAGTCACCCAATCCAAGTCGCCTCTCGTGACCAGTCAGGAACACCTGATTGTTTCATATGAATATAGTTAATCTATCATGTCATGAAGCAATCGGGTGTTCTTTACGATGACAGTTTAACTATAGTCATATGAAACAATCGGGTGTCCTTTAATTACGATGACAGTTTAACTAGAGTCATATGAAACAATCGGGTGTCCTTTACGATGACAGTTTAACTAGAGTCATATGAAACAATTGGGTGTCCTTTACGATGACAGTTTAACTAGAGTCATATGAAACAATCGGGTGTCCTTTACGATGACAGTTTAACTAGAGTCATATGAAACAATCGGGTGTCCTTTACGATGACAGTTAAACTAGAGTCATATGAAACAATCGGGTGTCCTTTACGATGACAGTTAAACTAGAGAGATATGAAACAATCGGGTGTCCTTTACGATGACAGTTAAACTAGAGTGATATGAAACAATCGTGTGACTTTACGATGACAGTTAAACAAGAGTGATATGAAACAATCGGGTGTCCTTTACGATGACAGTTAAACTAGAGTCATATGAAACAATCGGGTGTCCTTTACGATGACAGTTAAACTATAGTCATATGAAACAATCGGGTGTCCTTTACGATGACAGTTAAACTAGAGTGATATGAAACAATCAGGTGTCCTTTACGATGACAGTTAAACTAGAGTGATATGAAACAATCGGGTGTCCTTTACGATGACAGTTAAACTAGAGTCATATGAAACAATCGGGTGTCCTTTACGATGACAGTTAAACTAGAGTCATATGAAACAATCGGGTGTCCTTTACGATGACAGTTTAACTAGAGTCATATGAAACAATCGGGTGTCCTTTACGATGACAGTTTAACTAGAGTCATATGAAACAATTGGGTGTCCTTTACGATGACAGTTAAACTAGAGTGATATGAAACAATTGGGTGTCCTTTACGATGACAGTTGAACTAGAGTGATATGAAACAATTGGGTGTCCTTTACGATGACAGTTTAACTAGAGTCATATGAAACAATCGGGTGTCCTTTACGATGACAGTTTAACTAGAGTCATATGAAACAATCGGGTGTCCTTTACGATGACAGTTAAACTAGAGTCATATGAAACAATCGGGTGTCCTTTACGATGACAGTTAAACTAGAGTGATATGAAACAATCGTGTGACTTTACGATGACAGTTAAACAAGAGTGATATGAAACAATCGGGTGTCCTTTACGATGACAGTTAAACTAGAGTCATATGAAACAATCGGGTGTCCTTTACGATGACAGTTAAACTATAGTCATATGAAACAATCGGGTGTCCTTTACGATGACAGTTAAACTAGAGTGATATGAAACAATCAGGTGTCCTTTACGATGACAGTTAAACTAGAGTGATATGAAACAATCGGGTGTCCTTTACGATGACAGTTAAACTAGAGTCATATGAAACAATCGGGTGTCCTTTACGATGACAGTTAAACTAGAGTCATATGAAACAATCGGGTGTCCTTTACGATGACAGTTAAACTAGAGTCATATGAAACAATCGGGTGTCCTTTACGATGACAGTTAAACTAGAGTCATATGAAACAATCGGGTGTCCTTTACGATGACAGTTTAACTAGAGTCATATGAAACAATCGGGTGTCCTTTACGATGACAGTTAAACTAGAGTGATATGAAACAATCGGGTGTCCTTTACGATGACAGTTTAACTAGAGTCATATGAAACAATCGGGTGTCCTTTACGATGACAGTTAAACTAGAGTCATATGAAACAATCGGGTGTCCTTTACGATGACAGTTTAACTAGAGTCATATGAAACAATCGGGTGTCCTTTACGATGACAGTTAAACTAGAGTCATATGAAACAATCGGGTGTCCTTTACGATGACAGTTAAACTATAGTCATATGAAACAATCGGGTATCCTTTACGATGACAGTTAAACTAGAGTCATATGAAACAATCGGGTGTCCTTTACGATGACAGTTAAACTATAGTCATATGAAACAATCGGGTATCCTTTACGATGACAGTTAAACTAGAGTCATATGAAACAATTGGGTGTCCTTTACGATGACAGTTAAACTATAGTCATATGAAACAATCGGGTGACTTTACGATGACAGTTAAACTAGAGTCATATGAAACAATTGGGTGTCCTTTACGATGACAGTTCAACTAGAGAGATATGAAACAATCGGGTGTCCTTTACGATGACAGTTAAACTAGAGTCATATGAAACAATTGGGTGTCCTTTACGATGACAGTTCAACTAGAGAGATATGAAACAATCGGGTGTCCTTTACAATGACAGTTAAACTAGAGTCATATGAAACAATCGGGTGTCCTTTACGATGACAGTTAAACTATAGTCATATGAAACAATCGGGTATCCTTTACGATGACAGTTAAACTAGAGTCATATGAAACAATTGGGTGTCCTTTACGATGACAGTTCAACTAGAGAGATATGAAACAATCGGGTGTCCTTTACAATGACAGTTAAACTAGAGTGATATGAAACAATCGGGTGACTTTACGATGACAGTTAAACTAGAGTGATATGAAACAATCGGGTGACTTTACAATGACAGTTTAACTAGAGTCATATGAAACAATCGAGTGTTCTTTATCATGTTGATTCTGCACCATAAACATGATAAATGCATCTACTCTGATGAACTGCAACCGCAAACTCATCTGTTATCAGACTTGTTATCATGGTAATACTTTATCAATAACATGATTATGCTCAGCTTCATAAACACCTACAAAATAAAAACAAACATAGATGGCTGTGTTTTAGTTTATGTATAAGTCTGACAATGACAAGCATGGAAATTACCAAGACAAGATAATTCAGGTCAAAGCTTCATAGGTCACATTCAATACTGTTGGTTTGTTTCTTTGTTTGTTGTTTAACGCCGCAGTAATATTCCAGCTATATGACGGTGGTCTGTAAATAATCGAGTCTGGACCAGACAATCCAGCGATTAATATCATGAACATCAATTGGGATCGATGATATGCATCAACCAAGTCAGCAAGCCTGACCACCCGATCCCGTTAGTCGCCTCTTATGACAAGTATAGTCGCCTTTTACGGCAAGCATGGGTTGCTGAAGACCTATTCTACCCCGGAATCTTCAATGGTCTCATTCAATACTGAGCATCTGTTCTCAGTACTTCTATTCTCTATCTCAACACGAGTGAAGGAGTATCTGGGACTAATTAGCATACGACATTGACCCACACTCGGCAACCCTCAAACTTACTGCAATCGGCTCTGATCTCACAGATTCCTAAGAATTAAGAACAAAGGGTAATGGGACCAATAATTGGTAAAGTTCTTGGAAGACAAAATATTACATTGTGTAAGAAAAGGTGAGGTGAAATTGGGTTTAACGTCGCGTCCACGATTATTGCTTTTATATAGTGACGTGCATGCACGTGTCTGTGTGGCTGCTTGTACTAGTCTGGACTGATGCTGATTTATAGTGCTAGCTCATTTAGATACCATGCTGCAGTTTAACATGAATACCCCACTAAGACACAATATACTGACTCCGAGCTGACCAGTCCTTGTTTTAGCCCCTTTATCCTAAGCGCCAGACAGGGTAACAACAAGTACCATCTTTAAACATATTTTGGTATGACGCGGCCGGGGATCGAACCCCAGACCTTCCGCTCTCTGGGCGGATGCTCTACAACTAGACCACGGAAGCAGTCATAAGAAAAGGCACAACTGGAGTTATCCTTATGAGTAAGAGAGTAAGTGTGGTTTAACACTATATGCAGCATTTCAGTGATATCGCAGAGTATCAGCTTGATATGGGAGGAAAGCCCAAAGTGGCCAATGGTGACGCAGGTCTTAGATCCTCCTGCCTATACCTAACTTTGCGAGTTGGATGTGTCAGTTTGGAGTAAATATTTACATATTTGGTCTCCAGAAAACTCTTTAAAACCCCGTGTGGATGCATAAGCGGATCAAGAGGGCAAGGTCCATCTTTAAAAACCGAATGTAGTATGTTGTGGTCAGTAAAATTATCCAAGAACAGATTTCAAAATTTTGGACTTCTCCCTTTACAAAATGCTGGCAACGCCCTTAAGATTCTGGGTTGGAATATAGGTTTCCAGCAACCTATGCATTTTAGACCAAATGAATCGGGTGTTCAGACTCAGTGACTTGGTACATGTATCCAAATTGCGTGGACAGATGCTCATGATGTCAATCACTGGAATGACATATCCTGACTCAGTTATTTACAGTCCGCCATCATATGGCTGGAATATTGCAGAGTATGACATTAATCAACAAATAATTTTGGAAAAAAAGTTTAAAAAATAAGAAATCCCAACTGCTTATTTTCCCGGAAGAATTGGACGATAATTTAATAATTAATTTGCACTCGCCTCACTGTACTGGTTTTGTATAGCAGTTTGTCCCTGAATTATTAATCAAATGTTATCAAGGTAGAGAGGAATAGAGCTTGGCTGTATGGTGTGTTTATGTTGGTGCTCCATTCCTGATCTGTAGTAGCCCTTGAGGGAGTGAGGGAGTTTTTAACAATATTACAGTCATATACTGTGTCAGTTGATATTGGAGGAAAGCCCAAAGTGATGCATCATAGCAATTCCTAGACACTTACCGCTTTGTTGAAACCATAGCATGGTGCAGACAAACCAAGAAACATAATCTGAACAAATCTGGGATTCAAACTCAGAACCATAGGTTTCTGGCACACCTAAGGGACACAACTCTGCACGAGGAATAGCATTGCCTTAAACAACAAGGCCACCCGTGACCCTTTGTTCATCTGTTTTCAAAGCATAGACAAACATATCTGAAGTCAATGTCAAGATCAACTGATCTGAACGAGAGACTACTTCATCAGTTTGTTTGCCTTATAAGAAGAGATGCAGATATTGTAATTATATCATAGTACCTCCACTGAAACTTTAACATGTTTCTGCGTAAACAGGGTAATAACTGACTGATACAAAACATATAAAATCATAGTTTCAGATGCAATATCTTCCAATCATTACCTCATTGCTATTTCTTGTTTAGTTTGCAAGACAAATACACAAGTTAATCTTAAACTTGGCATAAATTCTAGCAAAACAGGAAAAAACAATGCCTAGCAAGACAGCAAATACAATTTAAAAGGTTTATATCAACAAATTTCACATTTTTGTTGACCAAGTTTGTTATCTCCTGTTTGTTCACCTAAAGCGATACAATGTATATCTTTTACTGTACACAAATTGTCATAAGAGTTCGGGGGGGGAAATTGGCCGAAATACTGCATCCCCTAGAGGGGGTGCGGGGGTGCTCATTATTAAGATAGTAAGTTGAAATTTCAAGATACATACTAAGTTGAAATTTCAACATGTTCAAGATAACGATCTTGAAATTTCAAGTTAATATCTTGGAATGTTAACTTATGTATCCTGAAATTTCAACATAGCATCTTGAAATTTCAACATAGCATCTTGAAATTTCAACATAGCATCTTGAAATTTCAACATAGCATCTTGAAATTTCAACATAGCATCTTGAAAATTCAAGTTAGTATCTTGAAATTTCAAGAAAAAAAAGAAATGGTCCTGAAAGACTTCCATAGACTTGTCTGGCCCAGGCCGGATTATTTACAGACCACAGTCATATGGTTGGAACATTGTGCAGGGTTAAATAACAAATAAACAAACACACACACATATTAAAGCTAGCTGTGACATGATTGTTCATGGTAAGGATATGTGGGTTATTTCCCAACAACCAGTTCAAGAATTAGATGTCATAAGATCACTTCAACATGTCCATGTTGCTGGCGTTAGAATGAATTCATTAAGTTGAAATCCTATGTCTATATATTTTTGAGGGTGCCTCGTCTATTAACCATCTTAACCAAGGAGGAAACTTGGTATTGACTCAACTTTAAACATTTCATCTTGTTTACAGGAAACATCAATTTACTACAATATTTTGTATTAACAGGTGTTCAGTGTGTTTATACTTTAGTATCAATATAATGAATTTCATGACAACTATTTCATATATAATTCAACATTGTGTATTTAAAGCTAGTTTTTAATTACTGTATTCGACGTAATAAGCGCTCAAGGCGCTCTCAAAGTTGGAAATAGGGGGCTCTTATTATTATATTATTTTGGTGAAAAAAACAGAGTTGAAAGATAAATTTTGTGGTTTATGCTGACAGCCTGAAGTGTTTATGAACGACAGATATATTTTTTCCAGAATTTAATTGCCCATAATTAAGGGTGCATATAACACATGAGTGCGTATTATACGCGAAAAAATAAGTCTTGTGTACATTGATCAATCAGAAGGGGTGCTAATTGGGATTGCTCACTAGCCAATATATCAGCAAATGTCACACTGTGGGCGCTTATTAGAGAGGGATGCTTATTACGTCAAATACGGTAAATCAGATATGAACATGATTAATCATCAGAACGCACCAACCCGCTGTTACTTCCGACGCCAATCACATTACCACTTGGTGGTATTGCGACCTTGAAATGAACCTTCGCTGTCACAGAATAAACATATCAAAATTGTCATACATTGATTTATAAAAAATCATCGTTTCCAATTATTTGTCTATTTTCAGTGTATGTATTTCTTTTCATTTTCAAGGTGGCATGCCGCATGGTGTAGTTCTTTTCATGATCACTGATAGTGATACATAAAGCTATTTGTTTTATATGAAATAAATATTAAAAAAGTCAGAGAGTTTTATTAAGCTAACAAGAGTTTGCCACTAACGTGGCTATATCCCCAACCCCTGTTGCAGAATTTATGACATAATTAAATCTAAACAAACCCAAAAATATTTAACCAAGGTGGAACTTGTCATGGAAATTGTAACAAAAAGATGAGTTTGGAACCTAAGTCCATCTTGTTGCCATGGAAATGTAAAAAATAAAAATTTCTAAAATTTCTTAATAGCAAAAGGCACCAGTTCAGCATGTACCTGACAGACCTGCAAAGTTTCATGAAAAAATATTGAACGGTTTATGAGTTATGCTCGGGAAACGAAACGTGGCGGACGGACTGACGGACGTCCGTATGGACGGAAGGAGCCCGTTTCTATATCCCCCGCCAACTTCGTTGGGCGGGGGATAATAAGCTATATAAGATAACTAAGTGATGAATCGCTAAGAACAATGAAGAACGAGTTTATTACAAAAATAAAATTGTTCTATCATGGAGTCAGTTCTGGAGATTCAAACATATGCTTGCAATTTAATCATCTTAATGATCATGATGATGTCATTAATTGGATGACGTTATTTTTGAGAGGGGGTTTCGAGTAAGGTGTTCCCCATAGACGTCACTGGGCAATGCAGTGGCAATGCTATGGCTGAACAAATCACATCCAACAGTAGGGTAGATACGACAATCGGTATTGGGAGAAAAGGTACAGATAATCGATGTGATAATTGTGAGAATATCGTGGAAATATCAAACTTAACCCCCCTGTACATAAAATGGACTTGTCCGACATTGCTGAGGTCGGATGGCATTCAAGGAGTCATCAATATTTAAATAGAGGAAAATATTTTTAAAGCTTGAACATAATATTTAGATCCTTAAAGAGGCTAAAAATAATGTTTATGTTTCAGATAAGAAATAAACCCTCAAGGTTTATTCTCCCTGCAGTGTTTTATTATACAAAAAACAACTACCTTGAGTTGTTTGTTTCATAAATAATCATGACAAGACTTATTACAGATTTTTATTACAGATTTATTTTCTCTCAATCTGTTTAAAATTTCCAAAGTAATAATACAGGATACAGTTAAGTGAATTACATGCTTAGCATGGTAGAATACATATATAATTATGATTTATAAGGTTTTACTTAGGGACCATTCCACAATTAAATCATTCATAATACTCATGTGTCCATAATCATGATGATCATGATAATGAAGCAAGTTTGTCCCTTCGTACTTAAACACCACAATACACTTTATGTGTCAGACTAAAATAAGGACACGGTGAATCATAATATCAGATTAGATATACATAAATTGTGAGACATGAGGCATTTTATCTTCTAAAGGCGATTAATATAACAGAACATAATACTCGCATTGCGTGTCTGTGAACATCACGAATCGTTGCTATATATAAACATTTCACGTAAAAAAAATTCACAACATTCATGGAAGGTGACCTAAAAATCAGAGGCATATTTTTACCACATCACTGGTGTGTTCCAAATGCAGGAACATCCTCTGGACACGCTGGAAACTATAACCTTTCAGAAGCTTTTCAAATTATATTTAGTTGCTCGTTTGATAGATGAGTAAATGTGAGATTGAGACTAACAGCATTTCCTAAAAAACAAATTGGTGTCTACATTGTTGCAAGTTGTCGGATTTCACTCTTGCATCACTGGTGAGCTAACAGTTTCATGTGAAATGCAGCATTCAGCAGTACTCCCTCACTAACCCCATGTTAGTGCAACAATGCGGACATTACTTGTCTCTATGAATAAACAATCGCTTCGAAAGATGAAGACTGTCATCATGGCCGAAACAATCCTGGATCTGACAACTTGTGTTTAGAGACATCATTAGGTTCCGCATGAGTGGTTCGAGGATTGCATCAGATTCTAAGACAACACAATCTGGGTCATACCTCAATGTAGCACAAAGCACGCCCAGTGGTCTGTTGCTAGTAGCATTACGAATAAAACGTATTCAGCATATTTAATCTCAACAGAAGGTTATGAACAGAACACCTTACTTTCATTTTTATTTCAACAGTGTTCCCGCTGTCTCTGTGTGTGGTGTGTGTGTGGTGTGTGTGTGTGTGTGTGTTCCCGCTGTCTCTCTGTGTGTGGTGTGTGTGTTCCCCCTGGTCTCTGTGTGTGTGGTGTGTGTGTGTGGTGTGTGTGTGTGTGTGTGTGTTCCCGCTGTCTCTCTGTGTGTGGCGTGTGTGTGTCTGTCTCGTCTCAGCGGTGTGTGTGTCTGTGTGGCTCGTCTCAGTGGTGTGTGTGTGTGTGTGTGTGTGTGTGTGTGTGTGTGTGTGTGTGTGTGTGTGTGTGTGTGTGTGTGTGTGTGTGTGTGTGCCTGTGTGTGTGTGTTCCCGCTGTCTCTGTGTGTGGTGTGTGTGTGTGTGTGTGTGTGTTCCCGCTGTCTCTCTGTGTGTGGCATGTGTGTGTCTGTGTGTGGCTCGTCTCAACGGTGTGTGTGTCTGTGTGTGGCTCGTCTCAGCGGTGTGTGTGTGTAGTGTGTGTCTGTCTGTCTGTGTGTGTGTGTGTGTGTTCGTGTTCATGTATGTGTGTGGGTGTGTGTGTGTCTGTGTCGTGTGTGTGTGTGGCTCATCACTGTGTGGTGTGTGTCTGGCTGTGTGTGTGTGTGGTGTCTGTGTGTGTGGTGTGTGTCCATTTAAGATTTCTATTTGTCATGCTTGTTAGAATTATTAATTTACTTATTAATTATTTGTTGTTTAATGCTATTAGCAACATTCCAGCAACATCCCAGTGTCCTCTAAATAATCAAATCTGGAAAAAAGAAACCAGTGGTTGATATCATGAGCACTGCCCTTATGGAATATTGATACACACGAAACAAAGTCACCAAGCCTCCCAGACTACGCATTCCAATTCACGTCTCACGACAAACAATACAGTCCCCGAGAAGCTGTTTGAAATCACCCACCCACTTTAGAGCGCCTTATGCTAAAATTAATCCCGCAGGCAGGGCTAAGAAATGTGAAAACAATTCAGCAGGCTAAAGGTTAATCTGGGTCCCCATGAGGTAATATTCTGATAAAAAATCAAATTGTTTTGTTTGTTTGGATGTTTGTTTAACACCGCACTCAGCAATATCCCAGCTGTATGATGGTGGCCTATAAATAATCAAGTCTGAACCAGACAATCCAGTGATCAATACTGTGAGCTATGATCCACGTCTTCGGGGTAATTAAGAGGGCACGCTACCAACAAAGTCACTTAGACAGACGATGCCATCCATTTGGTTGCGTCTTATGACCAGTGTAGTTTGCTGGGGTCCTATCCTAACCTAGAATTCTCACAAGGGAAAAATTCAATTGATAACAGGAGCTAATTTTGTTCTGAAAGTCCACTAGCTTGATATATGACAATGTAAGCATGTTGAATGTTATCATTAATCTTTAGATTACATGTATGTTGATTAACATTACAGGAAATTGGCCATGAGTTTTTCGGTTTCAAGTAGTCGATGCATTCATGGATCACAATTTTTTACTTCTCGATACAAATATTGATCACAGTCACACACTAAGTAAAAATATTGATTCTTAGTTTAAATGTTTGCTTTAATAATAGTTACCAACACTAATTTGTAGTGAAAATTATCAGTGAAAATATTTTCATACTTTGTGCCATACTTGACACTGCCAACTGTGAGTGAGTATGGTTTTACGCCGCTTTTAGCAATATTCCAGCAATATCATGGCAGGGGACACCAGAAATGGGCTTCACACACTGTACCCATGTCGGGAATCGAACCCGGGTCTTCGGCGTGGCGAGCGAACGCTTTAACCACTAGGCTACCCGATCGCCCCTTTACCAACTGTAAATCATCAGTGTACAAGGTATTTGGTCATCCTGTTTGTGAAAAAGATGGCAAATGCACCACAGATAAGGGCACATGCAAGTATCGTGATACGTATCGGATCGTGAGCAAGGTATCGTGATAATCACACAGTTGGTGTATGTATCGACCCAGCCCTTGTGTCAAGTGAGTTATTGCTTCAATTCTGGGTTAAACTGGAAAATATTTTCATCCTCCTTGGCCTGCTTGGCCTCATGAGACATTTCCTAGAAGCCCCATCCCTTCTTGCCAGGAAAGTACCTTAACTTCCTTCTTGAATAGAAATATGAAGCTAAAAAAATTGCATCATGTGATTATTTTGTGTATTTCTTTATATGTACACTGCTGTACACTAAAGAATCTCACCTCATTATATATAACTAAAAAAGGTTAAGGACCACATAATTCTTTCTGGAATGGAAAGACATATTCCCTTTAGCAATATGTAAGAATTGGGTGTTTCTTAAATCTCTTTGAGTAGTATAAAGCTGGAATATTGCTGAGTGTGGTGTGAAGTTTGTTTGTTGTTAAACGCCGCATTGCAGCTATATGACAGCAGTTGAAGACAAGACAATCCAGTGATGGACATCATGAGCATTAATTCACACAAGTGGGATACAATGACATGCATCAACCAAGTCAGTGAGCATGACCATGCGATCCCATTATAGTTGCCTCTTACGACAAGCACAGTTAGGCATGAAACAAACCTTTATATCTAGGCTATGAAATCTTTAATTACACAATACTATTCTCTCCCTTTTTAACATTTTTTTCCTGTTGCTGATTTTATTATGGAATGGAGCTGGCTGGGCTTGTTCTTTGAAAAAAGGTTTCATAACTTACAGAAATTCCAGTCATTGTGAATTAATTGTCATATCAGTTATTAAATGAATTCCCCCCACCCTCTTAATTTGGAGCGTTGTGTACATGTAATCATATTTTATCACAAAAGACCTGAATCCAATTCCATCAAACATTGACTTTAATCTTTATGTGAAAATCTTATTGCTACATTTTTCTAATAATAAAAATTATTTTATAACAGGCGAACTGAATTAGACCACGCCCCCTCCTGTCCGTCAAAACCGTAACCCTGAGGTCACTCTCACCTAGAGGTCACAAGTTGACCTGATTCCACACAACCACGGTTATTATATCTGACACTTAACCTATCTCGATCAGCTTGTAAATAGAGAAATATCCCGAAGTATGGGGTGCATGTTGTTTGACATTTACATATCACTCATGTCAGATAACGCGAGGTAGAACTTCGGAATCAGGTCAAGGGACCCGCTCCCTTGGTCGAACGATCTAGAATAGCGCCACCTCATTCACTGGAATAGCTTCCGATATGGCTTTCACTTACAAAGCAAACTTCTGCGCATATGTTTGTCAATTAAACAATGAATAATAAGTGTATAATTTCATATCAATAGAAGAAAATGATTTGGGAATATAATCAGTCCGAGATTGGCCGTTACCTTGACATCGTCGAGAATGTCTGCTAGCGCTTCACGCACATCGTCGAAGGGGCACTGTATGGACAGACACAGAAGTTCGGGGAGATATTCCGTGACTATGGGCTGAAACCCGTTGATGCCCGTTTCGCCATATATCTGTCGAGGACTGCCGTATCCATCCAGCCAAGCATCGAACGTTTTTCGCACAGAGTCTATACCCAGCCGGCGAGCGGCCGAGTCGCGATGACACACGACATGAAAGAATCGGAGGGATTCTACGTCTCGCAAGCTGGTCAGCACAACCTCATCTGCCATCCACCCTCCAATGATCCTGATCTTCTCAGACGAAGTCACTTAGTTTTTCTGTCAGTCTAGACCCGGCCTTGCAACTGTGAGAGCTGTCCTAGCTGGTCTCACAACTTGGTCCTGCTTCGATCAGCTGATCCACAACAGCCGGCATCCAGTGGAAAACGTGACCCAGTCGCACTATCACTTCGTTGTCAGCCGACTGAGAAGTGCTGCAACACTGTTTTTATCAAATCAGTGAGATAAAGAACAGGTTCTCAGCACTACTTCAACATATATTATTTTCTTTTCCGTAACGTTCATGATATTTTAACAAGTTAACTTACACTTCCTTTCGCCAGCGAACACACAAAGTCGGTCACTGCGCACGAACTATGAGTTGACCTCTGACGTAGGGAACACACCTCCAAAACCAGCCAATCAAACGCGAGGGAAATATACCAGCCGCTGCCCTCTCGCACAATGAGGGTTTATGTATATTTTCATTAAAAAAAAGTAATGTCGCGATGATCTTAAACTATGATGACCGTGTAAACAGACTGAGAACACATTAAACCAGCAGATTTACGTTGCTTTACATTAAAACCTCTGGTTTTCTTCAACAGATTTACAAACATCGCCTTTCGCATGCTCATTGCTATAATACACTTAATCCTTTCAATTTGTAACTGTTAATATAATCTTTAAATGTGTTCCTGCACATGAAATGACACTTTATGCGGGGGACTACTGTGGTTTGAGTGATAAAGAAAGTAACGATCGGTAAGTAAAATATAGTAAATAGAACACTGATCTTTTCTTGTGAAGCATATTTCATATCGTAACGTGAAAAAGCTGGCACTTTCACTCTTGGCTTTGCAACTCATATCAGTTTTGTCGTCAGGTCACTCAAAGCAATTACATGTTATTTGACAAGAAAAGTCAAATGTTGTAATTAAATGTATTTTCTTACAGAACGTCATGTTCCTAATTCTAAAAAAAATTGTGCTTTCTCTTTGGGCAGACTGAAAATATAACATTCCGCCATTAAGTGTTATTTCACTCGCGTGGTATGTATTATTTTCAATTTTCGGATAAATATAGGATTTCTTCACAAAATACATTATGCAACTCTACATACATCAAACACATATAATAATGATATCACGCAATATGAGATAGCTACGCGATAAATCGCAAAGAACAATGAAGAAAGAAGCGTGGATTATTTCACAATATAACATTGTTTTATCGTGACGTAATTTCTGGAGATTCGAACATGCGCTCGCAATTTTATGACGTCGTAAATTGGACGACGTAATTTATCAGAGGGAAGTGTCTAGTGAGTTGTTCTCCACAGATGAAGCTAAGTAACGTAGATAAACGCAGTGGCCGAACGATCGTTTCCAAAAGTGGGAGCGATATGACAATCGGTATTAGGAGAAAAGGTACAGATAATCGACGTGAAAATTATGAGAATATGCCCTAAAGATCAAATTTAACCCCTGTTCATGAAATGGACTTGTCCGACACTGCCACGGTCGGATTCTATTCAGGGATTCATCATTATTTAAATATTTTTAACTGGTTACGTTTTACTGAAAAACTTTGATGAGTATAAACAGCCCAACTTGGACCAAGAAAACTTGGTCAATGTTTTCTTTGACCATGTTTTTTATCAAAGTTTTTGACAGTGTAACGGGGGGCTTTATGAAAATGTTACAAGCAGTAACAGACGAAACATGACGTTACATAATTAATTACGTCAGAACTTATCAGTGTTGAAGGCGTGATGACCCCGTTAGTTTATAAACACGGTTTTCAATATGTAGAAAATATTTAGTTTCTGGTAGCTGACCACAATATGTGGATAATAAATGGATTATTTCAGGAGTGTGTGTCTCGTTCTTGTCAGAGTTCATGCATTTCGTTCTCGCTCCGGGTGACAAAACTTCGCATGACACAAAACATGTGCATCTGTCCTAAACACGGGAGTTAACTGTGGAAACTGGACTTTTATAGTCAGGTAACTCCCTCGGAAACTTGCCTCGGAAAGATGACACATGTTGTTTTAAATCTCTATTTATCGTCCATGTGTTATAAAATGGCAAAAATTATAACAAAATAAATAAGCTCATACTTCAAGCGCCTACAGCATTGTTTGCATAATGACGACACAAGTGACGTCATACATTCTTTGTTGACTTGTGTAATAGGGGCGGTCGGGTAGCCTAGTGGGTAAAGCGTTCGCTCGTCACGCCGAAGACCCGGGTTCGATTCCCGACATGGGTACAATGTGTGGAGCCGATTTCTGGTATCCCCCGCCGTGATATTTCTGGAATATTGCTAAAAGCGGCGTAAAACCACACTCACTCACTCACTCAGTGAGATAACGACACAGATGATGACGTTATAGCCAGCTTATCATTGTTGTATCGTTAGTGTGTTGATAAAGGATTTTTAACAGTAACACATGTGGGTTAGTGCATGTTGTTTTACACCACACTTAGCAATACGACGACGCAGAAACAACCAGCACATTGCTTTCACCTAGTTTGTATGGCTTTACACCATACACTGGCTTTTCGGGACCTTTTCGCTCCGGGATCCCCAAGGGGTCATAATAAATACAAAATCTAACAAAACAGTACCCGTGAAGATCCGGGATAGAAGAGCTCTTCAGCAACACAGTCATGCTTGCAGTAAAAGGCGACTATGCTTGTCACAAGGGGCGATTAACGGGATCGGATGGTCAGGCTCGCTGACTTGGTTGATGCATGTCATCGATCCCCATTGCGTGGATGGATGCTCATGATGTCAATCACTGGATTGTTTGGTCCAGACCTCGGCTATTTACAGACCGCTGAGTGCCGCGTTAAACAACCAACCAACCAACCAACTTCAGTGAACTCGCTGCATCTCAACTTCTTTTTTTTTTGGAGGGGGGGGGGGGGGGAGCGGTCGGGTAGCCTAGTGATTAAAGCGTTCGCTCGTCACGCCGAAGATGTGCTAAAAGCGGCGTAAAAACCAAATTCACTAACTCATTTTGGAGGGTCGCAATATGGCTTGAGTGAGTTGAGTTTTACGCCGCTTTTAGCAATAATCCA
The DNA here is from genome assembly GCF_022045235.1 of Haliotis cracherodii. Lineage (NCBI taxonomy): Eukaryota > Metazoa > Mollusca > Gastropoda > Lepetellida > Haliotidae > Haliotis > Haliotis cracherodii. The sequence goes on from NW_027266286.1 coordinate 64,888,801, forward strand.
GCAATATCACAGCTGCATGGGGACACCAGAAATGGGCTTCACGCAATTGATCGTGGCAATTGATGGTGTGTTCGTGAATATGTGTATAGAAGAAAGATCATACAGATTCGTTTGTCCATTCATTCGTTGGTAATTATTGTCTAGTTACTGGTATTTAGTTACTGATTTATTTAATTATTTTCCTTCATCGTTCATTTATTTGATAATTGAACAGCTATATATTATTAGATTAATATGATGTTATGGTATTCGTTATATATGAAGGTGGCAGCTGCACTGCCATGCTGTGTTCCCGAGCGTGTTATTTCAGACCAGGCCTGAAGTTGGCACACGACATACATAAATACAGTATGTCAAATTCAACACTGAATATAATAGATTCTACATTCAACCGGGTTATAAACCATATCACGTGACCTGCCTTGTTACAATGTCGGGCAGAAATTAATGTCCCGTGCTTCGTCATACAGAGTTGTGTACGCGACATGGTTCAGATATACACTCTTCAAAAAAAGAAAAAAAAAACGCACAGGTAGTACATAGTTCATTGACCCTGAAAAATTCGGTATGTAAACTGGATATATGTCACGGGAAAATGTTGGTGACCTGATATTCGACAAACGGTGCGTCAAAACGTAGCTATTGAAGATTTGCCATGTCTTAAACGGCATTGTTTTCACACTTGTTCATAAATGTCATGGAGGAAAGCAAAATGCATGTGCAAGTTATGGCATTCGTATAACTTGTGGTAGAGTCTATAAAAAGGCAAGCATAAGCCAATAATTTGTCTTTCAGTTGTCCCCATTTTTCAAGTTCGAAAATGCCGAGACTCAGCGCTGCCGATCGGAAAATCGCTACAGGACGTATCCAAAGAGGGGGATGACAGTCTTCTGTTGCTCGCCACTTCAACGTCCACCACAGCACCATTTGCCGCGCACACAGTTCAATTCCACTGCAGACCGTCCGAGAACCGACCGAGTTACCACCCCTGCACAGGATCGCTACATTCGACTGTTCCACCTACGTCATCGCAATGCCACAGCTACGGAGACTGCAGGACGCATCCCTGGTTTGAGGAGAATATCGGACCAGACAGTCAGGAACCATCTTCGCGAGGCTTGAATCCGACCCAGAAGACCAGTTATCGTCCCTGTTTTGCAACAGATCCATCGACGGCACTCGTCTCCAGTTTCTCAAATTCCAAGGCGGTAATGTATGGCTCCAACGCAAGCGTCGCCGTCGATGGATCTGTTGCAAAACAGGGACAATAACTGGATACGTCCTATGGCGATGTTCCGATCGGCAGCGCATTTTGCTTTACTGCTTTCCTCCATGACATTTATGAACAAGTGTGAAAACAATGCCAGTTAAGACATTGCAAATCTTCAATGGCTGCGTTTTGACGCACCGTTTGTCCGATATCAGGTCACCAACATTTTCCATTGACATATATCCAATTTACATACCTGATTTTCTTGTTTAGTTCAATGACCTACATACTACCTGTGCGTTTTGTTTCAGCGTGTGCGTGTGCGTGCGTGCGCGCGCGTGTGTGTGTGTGTGAGAGAGAGAGAGAGATTAATATATATTTGCCGCTATATATGAATCTATACGACATTTAGCGCTACAAAAATTGTCAATTAATGATTACAAAAGATAATCTGCCACAGATCTGAGAATCCTCCACGAATCAGAGCCCTACCATATATATATATATATATATATATATATATATATATATATATATATATATATATATATATATATACACACACACACACACATATACACATGTTCATCATATCGACCATGTAGTATTAAATCTATCGGTATCAATATCACGACCTATATATATTCAACAATAATGTATGAATATAAACTACATACTTGTACATGTATAATGGTTTATGCTATGGGTCCGATGCTTGCCTTCACTTGCATGACAAAGGTGAAGGTCGGGGAACCGCAAGTGAAACCACCGTCACAGTGTTTCATATTTTATATACCGTGACGATCATGTTCTGGTTGTCGACCGAGCATCACAATACTGCCTAAAGGGTTTTTGAAACGAAACCAGCGTCAAGAGTACGGCGAAGTGTGGATTCAACCTTCATTAACGATATCATGTTTCTAGATTAGAGATACCCGCTAATGGTATCACGCGTGAAGATATATATTTCAAAATGTGTCCCGCTTTGGTTCAAACTGTATAAAACTGCTACAGTCCACTAGAGTAAATGTAGGCTCTCTGTGGAGGCGCGATAAACGTTACACACTAAAGGGAAGCGTTTAGCCATTCTATGCATATACTTTATATTATTTTAAGGTAAATAGATCAAGATAATGTCAACATGTAGATAGGTCTGACACTCTATGTACACATTGTAATTTAGCTTCTGTTGAAGATGAGTATCATATAATGTTTATATGCCTTAAGTAAACACGTATTAGATTTGGTTGGTTAATATTAAACACTGTTTACATACCTGAACGTACACACGTACTAGTATATCGGGACTAACATTAAGTCACTAAAATAAAACTATGTTTGGGGTTAAATAGTCCTGTAATGTGTCATTTAAAGCTAAAGGGGTCCACAGAATCTGTTATTTTCAGAAACCGAAACTGAAGATGTTGTAGACTTGCTTGAGAGATTGCGGGTATTTTTGTTCATGGTCTGTACATTTCTGGTGTCCCCCAGCCGTGATATTGCTGGAATATTGCTAAGAGCGACGTAAAACCATATTCAGTCAGTCAGTCATGGTCTGTATGAGAAACTATGTACCGTAGTTCCTCTATTAGACGCCCGGGCTTCTATTTATTTCGGACAAGCCTTTGACCCGGCGTCAATTAGAGGCTCGGCGTCTATTGGAGGCCCGGCTTCCATTAATATTTTCTGACACACGTGGAGTTACCGGAAGAGATAGAGTCCTCATTGTGTAATTTAGGTCCCAAAAAGGGATCATGAATTGTATCAATTGATCGACCCGGCGTCTATTAGAGTCCCGGCGTCTATTAGAGACCCGGCGTCTAATAGAGGAAATACGGTAATAGTTATTCAGTTCATGTTGAGAGGTCTAAGATCGGCTCTTGTCCCTAACAATGGATAAATGGACCTGCATTCGATGGTCTACTGGATGGAGGTCTCACTGCGGCTAGAGTCTTCATGGCATCCAGATTAATGAATCTCTTCATTTTGTTACCACACACACCCACGCGCACGCACACGAACACATATACACACACTCGTATACACACGCATTGACATAGAAACACACACACATAAACATACACAGTATCACAGACACGCACACACAGATATAGACACAGAGAGACACACTCAGATACAGAAAAATTAAGCACCACTAACTTTATTTTTCCCAAGGAAATAGCAATATCTAAATATGCAGATACATTGTATATGGGAGTTAAGAAGATACGAAAATAAAATAAAGGAGTAGTGCTTAACCTTTTTCCAGGCGTCACGTGATCAGACTGTAACATCAGCAACTAACGTCGATGGTTTTTACTTGTTAATTACATTTTTGTCCATTACAATTCTGTTCTTTTCATCCTGTTTCATTGTTGATAACCCAGTGTTGTTTTGAGAGAGTTGAACTCGATGTAAATATTGCTTTATGATGATTGCCTTGAAAATATCCCGATTCATTATAGTACTATTATATTATTCACTATTATACGCTTGACGTCACCGCACGTTGCTATCTCTTGCCCATAATATGGATATTGACATTACCTGCAGATACTATTTTTCCATACTGAACATCACCAGTGCCAAAGAGTTATTAACAAGTCACGGGCTTGACGGGTATGTCGTAGTTCATGGAGCATCACCAGCATCAGCTGAAGGATGAATGGACCGCCTCTGTGGTCTAGTGTGAGCGTCCGCCCGGGGAGCGGAAGGTCCGGGGTTCGATGCCCGGCCGCGTCATACCAAAAAACGTTTAAAGATGGTACTTGTTACCCTGTTTGGAGCTCGGCATTAAGGGGCTAAAACAAGGACTGGTCGGCTACGAATCAGTGTTCTGTGTCTGAGTGGAGTATTCATGTTAAACTGCGGCATTTTATCTCAGTGGGCTAGCACTATAAATCGGCATCAGACCGGACGAGTACAAACAGCCACACACATACGTACATGCACGTTGCTATGTATAAGTGCAATAATCGTGGACGCGACGTTAAACCCAATTTCACCTCCCCTGAAAGGATGAATGTTACAGTGAGATGCACAAGGGAAATCTCCACAATTTGATTGTAAAGAACGAAACCTCTCTAATCCAGACGATATCGTTCCCTGCTACCATGTCCTTGAATCCTGCATGTGAGAATATAAATATCACTATATCAAGACAATATAATTATACATACAAGTCTAAGTACACGTTCCTGTTTATTTACAACAAAGTATGTTCAGAGTGAAAATAGTTGTTTTTTTATTAATCCCAATTCTAAAATAACCAGCAAAGATATAAAGGATTCTCAAAGAAAGTATATACCAGATACAAAATGATTTTTTTATTGCATTAAGAAATAGTAATCAAAGAAAGTCTTAACAATCATGAATGCTCTGTCACAATTTATTTACTGAACAGCAATAAAGTATAAGGAGATCCAAGAATCAATACACAATATTGGTATTTCTTTTTCAGCACGGTATGAATGAGATCGATAGGGAATTTGATTTGATACTTGTGGTGGGATCTGAGTATAAATGTGTGAGAAAAAGGGTCTGTTTAATTACTTATACTCCGTCATGTGTACATCGGCCTGCTCCTGCAGTTTCTCATATATTATGTTATTCATTATTCTGTGTAATCAGAGTGGAACACATTTATATCATTGCCTGACCCGTGAAGATCCGCGTCAGAATAGGCCTTCAACAACCCATGCTTGCCGTAAAAGGCGACCATGCTTGTCGTGAGAGGCGACTAACGGGTTCGGGTGATCAGGCTAGCTGATTTTGTTGATAGATGTCATTGTATCCCAATTGCGTGGATCGATGCTCATGATATCAATCACTGAATTGTGTGGTTCAGATTCGATTATTTACAGACCCCCGTCATATAGCTGGAATATTGTTAGTGAGGCGTTAAACAACAAACAAAGCATTTCCCTGTGTCGTGCATCATCAGATTTAGGACACATTGACATATATACATGTACCCTCAGTAACATCCAACTCTATTAAAACAACACTTATACAATTATATATTATAACCATTGTTATAACGTATGTATTATATGTGCAAAATTGATTGAAACAAATCGGATCTTTTACTGTCTAATGTTTCGACGATTACTGCATGAACAACAGCATGATTCCGATACTCGCCATTGCCCCCAGTGTAAACTGCCCGGCAAATGAATGGATACACCTATATTTGATGGCGGCTAAAAATGAAACAAACGAAAAATAGTTATTTGAGAGTGGTGTACTTGATACGGATATCATAGTTGTCTTTTGGACCTTAGGTTTGCATGGTTTCAGCGACTGTCTTCAGCCGAGAAACGTTTTTTGTAATATTTTCGTGAAATCCAATTTCAAGTGTGTATTTTTTGACCGGTCGATTAGTTGCTGTCAGCGATGGTGATGGGGAAACGGACGATCCTATATGTACTTGAGTGTATGTATTCTCCCAATAAAAAAAACCCATGAGTTTGCAGCAATATGACTCATAATAGGAAGACAGACGCTTTGTCTGGTGACGTGGAGACGCTCACTTCTCAAACGCACGCCACAGTTGCGAAACCGCATCTCTCTATGTCGACAGAGCAGCTTAGCATAGCGACGAAAGATACATGTCACAATTTCAAGCTCCCTTGGTGCATCATTTTTTTCGTTGTTTTTATGGTGTTTTCTATCCCAAATGAATTCCAGCACATGTTACGAAAAGATGAGGTGAGGTGAAGTGGGGTTTAACGTCGCGTCCAAGATTATTGCACTTATATAGCGACGTGCATGTACGTGTGTGTGTTTGTGTGGCTGCTTGTACTAGTCCGGACTGATGCCAATTTATAGTGCTAGCCCACTGAGATACCATGCCGCAGTTTAACATGAATATCACACTCAGACACAGTATACTGACTCCGAGCCGACCAGTTCTTGTTTTAGCCCCTTAATACCGAGCGCCAGACAGGGTAACAAGTACCATCTGTTAACGTCTTTTGGTATGACGCGGCCGGGTATCGAACCCGGACCTTCCGCTCTCGGGGCGGACGCTCTCCCAAAAGACCATGGATGCGGTCTGCTACGAAAAGACTGTGAACCTTCGTCACCGACAGAAAATAACATATATCAGTCTTTGAAATCGCGGATACTGATCGGGCGGTCAGCAATATTCCACAATATCATTGTAGATCGTAAACAAATGACACTGCTGTGACTGAAATCCCGAGCAAAACCACCCTCACCACGGTACTACACGCGACCCAACATGCCGCCAAGCCTGAACACCCGATCCCCATTAATAGATAGATATAGTTGGCGCTATCGACAAACATGGGATAATAAAAAACGTAATAAAAACAAAATTCAAATGGTGCCTATAGAACAATGCTTAATGTCTAAGCTGCGGCAATAGAGACTTGCCAAATAGTTCTAGACTTGAGTTGGGTTGCTTTCTTAACTTATTATCTAGGGTCTGGGAGACAGTTCACGTATACAGATGGAGACTGAAAGAGTACATCTCTCAGTGAGTGAGTGAGTGATTTGGGTTTACCGCCGCTTTTAACAGTATTTCCAGTTATATCGCAACGTGTCAGCTTAATTTTTGGAGGAAAGCTCGAAGTGATGCAGGTCTTAGACGTTTAGCAGTTCGGTAAAACCCACGAGCACGGGTATGGTGCTTACAAACCTAGAAACATAATCGCGGCGAACCGGGATTCGAACTATCATAAGTTTCTGGCGTGCCTAAGGGACGCAACTCTGCACAGCGAATCGCGGCGCCTTAGACGACTTGGCCACCCGTGCCCCCTGTACATCTCTCATGACCTTCATGAGTGTAATCAGCATCTTTCGAAACATCAGAGTTAAACATGGTTTGAACTTTTAGAGGCACCCAAGTCCTCAAGTCGACCTCAATTCGAGGTGCGTTGAACATAGTGAGTGAGTTAAAGTTTAACGTGGCATCGGCATTATTTCAGCATATAGCGACGAGGCGTTAAGCAGTGGCTCTGCAAACGCGCCTAAGCTTGTCGTAAGAGGCGACTAACGGGATCGGGTGGTCAGGCTCGCTGATTTGGTTGATGCATGTCATCATATCCTAATTGCGCAGATCGATGCTCATGATGTCAATCACTAGATTGTCTTGTCAAGACTCGATTATTTACAGACCGCCGTCAATAGCTGGGATATTGCTGAGTGTGGCGTTTAACAACAAACAAACAAAACATCTACGTGAAGCTTTCAGACACTACAGTAATCTGGTTAAAGAAATTAGATTTGACCCTGAGTACCATTTCCATTACTTTCGAATGAGGTGAGGTGAGGTGAACTGAGGTAAGGTGAGCTGAGGTGAGGTGAGATAAGGGGAAATTGGGTTTAACGTCGAGTCCAAGGATATTGCACTTATATAGCGGCGTGCGTGCACGTGTGTGTGCATGTGGCTGCTTGTTCTAGTCTGATGGCGAATTATAGTGCTAGCTCACCGAGATACCATGACTCCGAAACTAATCCTTGTTTTAACCCCTTAATGCCGAGGGGCCAGACAGGATAACAACATTTAACGTCTTTTGGTATGACGTGGCCCGGCTCGTACCCCGGAACTTCCGCTCTCCAGGCGGAGGCTCTACCACTAGGCCACGGAGACGGTCCTTTCGACTGATGACCACAATGAAGTGCTGTGACAAGTTAGACCATTGACAGCCAGGCAGTTAACCTATGAATAAATGCTTCTGATAACACCAAGAAGAGAATACACCAATGAATACGTTTCTCGTTTCTCTCTAATTTCTTATCACATGCATGTGACTGAATGGTTAGGCGTTTACTTTATTTATTTTTTAATGTCTGTCCAAATAACACTTTCGCACATTTGTCTATTGTTCTCCTCAAGACCACCACGGCGTGAGAAATATTGCTACAGCATTGGAGCACCATGGGGATTGACACTATAAATGACATACAGAGTTTGTTTGTTTCTTTGTTGTTTAACGCCACACTCAGCAATATTCCAGGTATATGACGGCGGTCTGCAAATAATCGAGTCTGGACCAGACAATCCAGTTATTGACATCATGAGCATCGATCTACACAAATGAGATACGCTGACATGCATCAACCAAGTCAGGGAGCCTGACCACAAGATCCCGTTAGTCGCCTCTTACCACAAGCATAGTCGCCTTTTACGGCAAGCATGTGTTGCTTAAGACCTATTCTACCCCGGATCTTCACGGGTCATATAAAAAAGGGTAAGACAAACTGACATAAACTGCCGGGTAAAAGAATGTACATACTTGAAAATTGGATGTGACCAAAAAATACATCAGAACGTACTTGGCAGAAAACAGATGCCGAAACACTGCAATCACATGGTACAAAACACAACTATGATACCCGTATCAAATACATTACCATCTAATAACCAGTGTTTGTTTGTTTTATTGATAGCCACCCCATGGGTGTTTAGTACTGTTTACTTAGTTTTGCCCGGTAGTGTATATAGAATATGACAAACTGACGTATGTGCCACGTGAGTATAACTGGCTCTGTGACAGACGACATTTTCTGTGCCATTGTCATTAAGTGTTGACATTGATGTCGGCACTAACGCTGTGTTTGTTTACCAACGTTATCGGTCAATTAGTCTGATGAAGTGTAACAATTTAGCAAAGTGAGTTCAATAAGTAGCCGTGGTCAAGCTTGTGGTTGTTGATGGCAAAAACGGCCGGACCGGTGCGCGTCACCAATCGATGTAAGGAGCTTGAGTCGGCAACCACTGCCAGCGTCAGTGTTGTTAGGAGACGAAATAGGATTCGGAATCCACTTCTCCTTACACCGACATCAATCATGCAAGAACACAGCATTAATCAACCGAAATTACCTTCACACTTTAAATCGCTGTAAGGAGATTGGCGTAAGGCATATAGGGTAACACATTCGCCCACATGTGTTAACGCGTCTCGTGAAATACCCTAGCGTCATGGTGGAGCTTCTCGACAGTGCCGTTAAAATAACCCCCAAAACAACGTGCGTGATAAAGAAGAATAGTTGCTTGCAAATCACATTCAAAGTTTTAAAAAAAAATTAAAAGTTATAAAGAACCTTTTCAGAAGCGTATGCTGAAGGGAACACCTGTTTTATACACAACGCATGGATTGACATGGATCTTGGGTGGGGGGAGACTATTCAACCCCCAAAACGTCAACAACGACAGCCTTATACCCCTCATCTCAACACGATGTAGAGCACAACCCCTTACTTAGACGACTGCTTTAACTATAGAATTCCGTTGATTTAATTCGTTGAGCGATTGTGTTCCAAGATCAAAGCCGGTTGTTATACAAATGAGCAGGTTGGAAACCACTTATTACAAAGTCTATATGGGGTGGGTGAGCGCGCGCGGAGAGGGGGGGGGGGGAGGGGATGGGATCAGCTCGTGGAAATGAGGCGAAAGAGAATTGCTCCTCCAAGACTACAGTAGTTACATGGCATTAGGGTCGTATAAACACACTACCCTGAAGCCATCATTAACGCTAGAGTGGTATTGGCTCTCACGTCCGATGTTTCGGTCGTGAAGCAGCCATCGGGGTAAGGAAGTACATGTGAGCTGTCGATTTCATAGACACACGCAAACGCCATCAGGGACGTCACAGATGATGTTGCGGGGGGAGCCAGGTTACTTCGGAACGCTTGTTAATGGAACATATAGAGGCGATACGGGAACAGTTCAATCGTGTGTTGGCATATCTGGTCCGCATATAGCAACGTTGACGACGTATTATGCAAATGCTGGGATCGATGCTTGTGTAAGGAATTTTTTTCGCGACATGATTCCCTCCTTAAAACACCATTACAATTTAAATACTGAGTGTATTATGCAAATGGTGTCAGTTTGCTATGTTAGTGTGTATATTGTACTCCAAAAAGTTAAGGATCACCCAATTCATACTACCATAGTTAATATGTTTCTTTGTTGTTTAACGCCGCACTCATCAATATTCCAACAATATGAGTGAGTGAGTGAGTTTGGTTTTACGCCGCTTTGAGCAATATGCCAGCAATATCAAGTTGGGGGACACTAGAAATGGGCCTCACACATTGTACTCATGCCGGGATTCGAACCCGGGTCTTCGGCGTGACGAGCGAACGCTTTAACCACTCGACTACCCGACCGCCCCTCCAGCAATATGACGGCGGTCTATTAATAATCGAGACTGGACAAGACAATCCAGTGATTGACATTGGGAGCGTCGATCTAAGCAATCTTCATACTATGACATGCATCAATCAAGTCAGCGAGTCTGACCACTCGGTCCCGTTAGTCGCCTCTTACGACAAGCAAGGGTTGTTGATAACCAATTCTAAGCCGGATCTAGTTAATCATGACATGATAGATAAACTGTATTAATATGAAAGATCGTGTGATCCTTAACTTTTGAGAATTACATAACACGTGCCACTGTTAGATCGGTCTGGACTGGTTAAATGACAGTCCTTAAGATTTTAAAACCGGACAGATTAAACCGCCTCCACGGAGAGCGGGAGGTCGGTGATTCGATCCCCGGGTGCTTAATCCAAAAGGCGTTAAAAGATGGTGCTTGTTATTACCCGGTCTGACACTCGGCATTAAGGGGATAAAACAAGGACTGGTCGGCTAGAGTCCTAATGTATCTGATTGGGGTATCCATGTTAATCTCAGCTAAAACAGGTATTAGTCCGGGCTAGTACAAACAGCCACGCATACAAGTGCGTGCACGTCGCTATATGAGTGCAATAGTGAGTGAGTTGGGTTTAACGCCGCTTTTAACAGTATTCCAGTTATATCGCGGCGCGTCAGCTTAATGTGGGAGGAAAGCCCGAAGTGATGCAGGTCTCAGACGTTTACCACTTCGGTGAAACCCACGGGCATGGGTATGGTGCTGACAAATCTAGAAACATAATCGGGGCGAACAGGGATTCGAACCCCAAATCATAGCTTTCTGGCGTGGCCAAGGGGCGCAACTGTGCACAGCGAATCGCCGCGCTTTAGACGACTGGGCCACCCGTGCCCCCTCGCTAGTGCAATCAACTTTAACGCGACGTTAAACCCCATTTGACCTCCCCTATAATCAGCGAAGGTGTTTTCCATGTCGAGGGGGTCCAGGGAGGTTGGATGTCCGTCGCCCGTGGTCATCTGGCCCATACTTTGAGCCCGTCGATGAAGTCGTATATACGGAAACGTGGCTGTTGCAACACGGCGGCCAGTCACTGGCAAAGCTAGTTGAAGGCCGAACGCTACTCAAGAATAACCGATCACTGGCGAGCATGCCGTACACTCAGTTGGCGTGACTTGGTAGTCCCAATGTTATTTTTGTTTGTTTGTTTGTTTTTTAACACCGCACTCAGCAATATTCCAGCTATTTGACGGTGGTCTGTAAAAAAATCGAGTCTGGACCACACAATCCAGTGATTGATATCATGAGCATCGATCCACGCAATTGGGATACGATGACGTGTATCAACCAAGTCAGCGAGCCTGACAACCCGATCCCGTTAGTCGCCTCTTACGACCTCTTACAAAAACAACACTTATTGATTGATACTCAGTAAATTGTTATATAATTTTGAAGATTTTAATTTGTGTTTTACACAGATATGTCATGACCATGTGCAGACATCGAGCTTGGACTTGTTAAACCAGTGATGAATAGTATGAGCAACGATCCATGCCATCAGGATGCATGCATCGATCAGGCAGGTGATTGGGTATATTGGCTGCTCTGCCAGGGTTCATTATATATACTATTCAAAAGACTATAGTATATCAAAGAATCAGGTTCGGATGACAGATTAACTTGTGTAATATGAGTGAGTGAGGGAGTTGGGTTAAACATTATTCCAGTTATATCACGGAGTGTCAGCTTAATAAGGGAGGAAACCCCGAAGTGATGCAGGTCTTGGACGTTTACCACTTCGGTGAAACCCACGAGCACGGGTATGGTGCTGACAAACCTAGAAACATAATCTGGGCGACCCGGGATTCGAACCCACAATACACAGGTGTCTGGCGTGCACAAGGGACGCAACTCTGCACAGCGAATCGCGACGCCTTAGACGACTGGGCCACCCGTGCCCCCTGTGTAATATGAAAGAAAGTAAGCCCCAACAACATGTCACTCGCTCAGTGTAATTTGATAGGACAGCTATTTGTAGCGAATACTGTTCAAAGTGAATCTATGGTAGCGGATAGGTACAGGGTATGAATATCATAGCAGAGTGAGTGAGTGAGTTTGGTTTAAAGCCGCTTTTAACAGTATCCCAGCTTAATGTGGAAGGAAAGCCCGACGTGATATAGATCTTAGATGTTTACCATTTTAGTGAAACCCACGAGCACCGGTACGGTGCTGACAAACCTAGAAACATTATCGATACGAAATGGGATTCGAACCCACAGTGATGGGTTTCTGGCGTGCCCAAGGGACGCCTTAGACGACTGGGCCACCCGTGCACCCCTATCATAATAGAATGGAGAAAAAATACCCTGGGTAACCGAGCATGCACAATCATTTATATTAACTACAAACTGATATTTCTACTCGACAATATATTGTCCTTCAATGAAAGGATTTGTCAACACCATACACGTGCTCGTAGGTTTCACCGAAGTGGTAAACGTCTGAGACCTGCATCACTTCGGGCTTTCCTCCCACCTTAAGCTGACACGCTCCATATGACTGGAAAACAGTTAAATGCAACGTTAAACCAAACTCACTCACTCACTCACTCACTCACTCACTCACTCAATGAAAGGATAACTGCTCTTTTCATCAGCGCCAACTGTAAGTTAATGGAGAAACCGTTTAAGTTATTTACATCCGAAAAGTACCACAGATCATATTCCATGTTGATGTGAATCATCAACTTCAAACTGATGTATTTATTACGATATTAAACGCTGGAGAGAATTTATGTTAGTTAATATACACCATGTATGCAAGTCACCGCAAGTCGATAAAGAGCACCTGTTCAAATGCAGGAGAGCCACTTTTGCCTGATAAGTATGTCCTTTGAGACAATATAATACGTTTGATAAAAAATATACTTCCCAGTTGCAAACTGGTGGTGCTACGATCGAGTGTGGAAATTTCAGCCTCGTTCGGCAAGGTGAAAACTGGACTTTTATAGTCAGTTAACGCCCTTGCCTCGGGAAGATGGATATATATACGAACATCATTTCGAAAACTGCCGACATTGAATAATGTTGTTGATGTCGTCTGTTCGCAATCTTACTGATTAATGCTGTTGGAAATAATTAATAATTAATATACGCTAAATTCCTCACAAATGCAATTAAGCTCAAATCACGCATGAAATAACAAACGTAGTCCATCGGTATTCTAAAAGAGTCTCAAACAAAGCATTGTCCTGGTAGCTATGGCACCGCGTGTAAGCGTCAGTATGGTGTTACGCCGCATTAAGCAATTTTCCAACAACATCACGACAATGTACCTATATGTGTGGGGGAAACGAGGTCTCGTGGATACAGCGTTCGGCCGGCAAAGCGGAAGTTAAAAGATGTTACTTGTTGTTACCCTTCCTGGCGCTAAGCATTAATGGAATAAAACCTTGACTGGTCGGAGTTGGTTATTCATGTTAAATCTGCGACATGGTATCTCAGAGGGCTAACACTATAAAACCCGCATTGGTGAGGTGAGGTGAAATGGGGTTTAGCGTCGCGTCCAAGATTATTGCACTTATATAGCGACGAGCATGTACGTGTGTGTGGCTGCTTGTACTAGGCCGGACTAATGCCGTAGTTTTAGTGACTCCGAGCCGACCAGTCTTTTATCCCCTTGATGCCGAACTCCAGACAGGGTAACAACAATTACCACCGTTTAACTTCTTTTGGTATGACGCGGCCGGGGATCGAATCCCGGGCGGACGCTCTACCACAATACCACGATATTTGTGAGATGACAACGGTGGCGACACTAACGGAACAAACTATGGTTGGTAATGGGTAGAGAAAAAAACATAAGAAAATGGAGACATAATACACTGTATAATGAAGGATGCATATGTCGTCGGAGCCTATATTTTCAGACAATATGCGGAAAGCCATGTTTATGGCGATTTCTAGCTCTATGACGAGGGGTGTGGCATTGTAAATACTCAGTTGATGGCTTGTTTGTGGAAATAGAGTTGTCTGTTATAAGTGAGTGAGATGTTTAACAGTTGTTCTTGTGATGAGCGAGTAAACTATGAATGTTTCTTAAGCGTCCGAAAACCCATAACACGGTTATAAGACACACACGCACGCACGCACGCACGCACGCACGCACGCACGCACGCACGTACGCACGCACGCAAACACAAATTTGCAGATATGCATATATATTTACACCCTAAAATCGCGAAAAGATAAATATGTAGTTAATCAGGTATCAGGATTCAGTCAACATGTTCTGCACGTACTGATTGGTCTGCATCAGTTTCCGAATTAACCACATTAACACACAAACGAGACAACGCCCATTCATATATAATTCCAACTGTGGTTTGTATTCATCATCGTTGTTACACAGATGTACGTGTGTTCAACACAAAACGAATTGGTGCATATAGGGAATGCTAAAATAGAGGCAAAATATTGCAAAACAAATACTTTATTAACACCTATTACTCCTTCAGTTAATTATATCCCCAACGCACCCACCCCACCCATCTCCCACCCCACCAATCTCTCACCCCACCCATCTCTCACCCCATCCATCTCTCACCCCACCCATCTCCCACCCCACCCATCTCCCACCCTACCCATCTCCCACCCCACCCATCTCCCACCCCACCCATCTCTCACCCCACCAATCTCTCACCCCACCCCACCCATCTCCCACCCCATCCATCTCCCACCCCACCCATCTCCCACCCCACCCATCTCTCACCCCACCAATCTCTCACCCCACCCCACCCCATCCATCTCCCACCCCACCCATCTCCCACCCCACCCATCTCTCACCCCACCCATCTCTCACCCCACCCATCTCTCACCCCACCCATCTCCCACCCCACCCATCTCTCACCCCACCCATCTCTCACCTCATCCATCTCTCACCCCACCCATCTCTCACCCCACCCATCTCTCACCCCACACCATCTCTCACCCCACCCATCTCTCACCCCATCCATCTCTCACCCACCCATCTCCCACCCCACCCATCTCTCACCCCATCCATCTCCCATCCCACCCATCTCTCACCCCATCCATCTCTCACCCACCCATCACTCACCCCACCCATCTCTCACCCCACCCATCTCTCACCCCATCCATCTCTCACCCCACCCATCTCTCACCCCATCCATCTCTCACCCACCCATCTCTCACCCCACCCATCTCTCACCCACCCATCTCTCACCCCACCCATCTCTCACCCCACCCATCTCTCACCCCATCCATCTCTCACCCCACCCATCTCTCACCCCACCCATCTCTCACCCCACCCATCTCTCACCCCACCCATCTCTCACCCCATCCATCTCTCACCCCACCCATCTCTCACCCCATCCATCTCTCACCCCACCCATCTCCCACCCCACCCATCTCTCACCCCATCCATCTCTCACCCCACCCATCTCTCACCCCACCCATCTCTCACCCCACCCATCTCTCACCCCACCCATCTCTCACCCCATCCATCTTTCACCCCACCCATCTCTCACCCCATCCATCTCTCACCCCACCCATCTCCCACCCCATCCACCTCTCACCCCATCCATCTCCCACCCCACCCCATCTCCCACCCCACCCATCTCTCACCCCACCCATCTCCCATCCCATCCACCTCCCATCCCATCCACCTCTCACCCAATCCTTACAATATCGGATCAGAAATAGCGTTGTGTTCGGCATGAACAGCTGCAAAACTGCTCAACTGGCGTCAAACGGTATTAAAACACTCAGTCAGTGTTAATCGAGTCTGGACCAGACAGACCAGTCTTTGATACCACGAGCAGCGACCTATGGCGCCGGTTACGATGACTAGTCACCCGCTGTCGTTTTGTCAGCGACCCGTGAAGATCCGGGGTAGAATAGGTCTTCAGCAACCCATTCTTGCCGTAAAAGGCGACTATGCTTGGCGTAAAAGGCGACTAACGGGATCGGGTGGTCAGGCATGCTGACTTGGTTGATGCATGGCATCGATCCCAATTGCGTGGATCGATGCTCATGATATCAATCACTGGATTGTCTTGTCGATTATTTACAGGCCGCCGTCATATAGCTGGAATATATTGCTGAGTGCGGCGTAAAACAACCAACCAACCAAACCAACCAACGTTTTGTAAGCTACTATGACAAGCGTAGGATGACTGGGGCCAACACAGACCAACCTTCTGTGTGTAACAGACTCAGGTTTCCACTGCAGTTTCCCAGTGTGCCCGCTGTTACAGGCAGCCCTGGGCTCAGGGTTATGACTAACCTTACACAAAGTTATTCTCGATAGCAGTCAAGCTAGTGTTGTACCGTCGGTATTCCAAAACTGTGCGCACGACGATTAATCCTGGTAGCCAGGGCGGCGTAAGGCCACCATTTGTCTGTCTCCCAGACCTTAGAGAATAAATTAAGAAGCGAATTCAACTCAAGTCTAGAATGATATTGGCAAGTCTGAAATTTATCATTGTTCTGGGCTCCATTCGGACAATACTAGTATATATTCAATTTGGAGATATATATATGTTAAAACAGAAAAATACTAAATATTTCTGGGACTATATGTTGGGCCAACATCTGAGATTGTCGTAAGTCTGTGCTAATGTATGGGAGTTACGATCATCTTAGCACTACGATCGCTTTGTGGAACGGGAAGCTTGGACCTGCATAATCTGTCATACAGACTCTGAAACAAATATATCCAAAACAGCCCATGCAAGTCTATAATGATTGGCAAGTCTAGATTACTGCTCTGGGCTACTTTTTATTATAATTTATAACTATAATTTAATAACTGCCCTTTCTCTAAAATATGTTCATTTGAGAGACTAGATGTTAGTCTAGGTCTTGCACAGCCGTCAAGTACTGAACACCAAAGAAAGGTGACTTAAGGCTGCTTGCACCGCAAAAGTGTCGGATGTATAAAATGTGTCAATGGACACACATCGATAGGTACTTAGATGGTAATGCAAAATTAATCAAATATTAAGGCTATAGGGCTACATTCATGGAACATCGATTGTAATGCAGTCCCTATATTGACACTTCTATAAGTCATGTCTCAATGGATTATCAATTTTCTTCTTGTAAAAGCACAGCAACAGTGTAGGAATTTCTATCAGGGAGGCCAGAAATAGCGATACAATGTCTATAGTGAGTCACTATCAGAGCGGCCAGAAATAGCGATACAATGTCTGTAGTGAGTCTCTATCAGAGCGGCCAGATATAGCGATACAATGTCTGCAGTGAGTCTCTATCAGAACGGCCAGAAATAGCGATACAATGTCTGCAGTGAGTCTCTATCAGAGCGGCCAGAAATAGTGGTACATTGTAGGAGTCTCAATCACAGAGGCCAGAAATAGCGATACAATGTCTGTAGTGAGTCTCTATCAGAGCGGCCAGATATAGCGATACAATGTCTGTAGTGAGTCTCAATCACAGAGGCCAGAAAAAGCGATACAATGTCTGCAGTGAGTGTCTATCAAAGAGGCCAGAAATAGCGATACAATGTCTGCAGTGAGTCTCTATCAGAGCGGCCAGATATAGCGATACAATGTCTGTAGTGAGTCTCTATCAGAGCGGCCAGATATAGCGATACAATGTCTGTAGTGAGTCTCAATCACAGAGGCCAGATATAGTGGTACATTGTAGGAATCTCTATCAGAGAGGCCAGAAATAGCGATACAATGTCTGTAGTGAGTCTCTATCAGAGCAGCCAGAAATAGCGATACAATGTCTGTAGGAGTCTCAATCACAGAGGCAAGAAATAGTGGTACAGTGTAGGAGTCTCTATCAGAGAGGCCAGAAATAGTGGTACAGTGTAGAAGTCTCTATCGGAGAGGCCAGAAATAGTGGTACAGTGTAGGAGTCTCAATCAGAGCGGCCAGAAATAGTGGTACATTGTAGGAGTCTCTATCAGAGAGGCCAGAAATAGTGGTACAGTGTAGGAGTCACTATCAGAGAGGCCAGAAATAGTGGTACAGTGTAGAAGTCTCTATCGGAGAGGCCAGAAATAGTGGTACAGTGTAGGAGTCTCAATCAGAGAGGCAAGAAATAGTGGTACAGTGTAGGAGTCTCAATCACAGAGGCCAGGGATAGTGGTAGAGTGTAGGAGTCTCTATCATAGATGCCAGAAATAGTGGTACGGTGTAGGAGTCTCAATCAGAGAGGCAAGAAATAGTGGTACAGTGTAGGAGTCTCAATCACAGAGGCCAGGGATAGTGGTAGAGTGTAGGAGTCTCTATCATAGAGGCCAGGAATAGTGGTACAGTGTAGGAGTCTCTAACAGAGAGTGAATGGGATAGGAGATGGGTGGGTTGGGAGATGGGTGGGGTGAGAGATGGATGGGGTGAGAGATGGATGGGGTGGGGTGGGAGATGCTATAGTGGTACAGTGTAGGAGTCTCTATCAGAGAGGCCAGGAATAGTGGTACGGTGTAGGAGTCTCTATCAGAGAGGCCAGGAATAGTGGTAAGGTGTAGGAGTCTCTATCAGAGAGGCCAGAAATAGTGGTACAGTGTAGGAGTCTCTATCAGAGAGGCCAGGAATAGTGGTACGGTGTAGGAGTCTCTATCAGAGAGGCCAGGAATAGTGGTACAGTGTAGGAGTCTCAATCAGAGAGGCCAGAAATAGTGGTACAGTGTAGGAGTCTATCGCAGACACAATGGTCAGACTAGATATTTCTCTTCGCCCCCGGATAACACACAACAATTTTGAACTTACACTATTTCACAAGCCCCGCCATTCTCATCGTCTGTACAGGTGGCAGGGGATCGATGTCATATTGAGCAGACGAACTTGTTCTTTAGGCGAGCCAGCCAAACCGAGAGCCAATCTGGCAAACAACACCATCGATACCAGGTTAGATTACCCATACGCTGACCGGGCCTCCGGCTGGCCGGTACCCACAGATAGCCCCTCGGACATTTAACAGCCACAGATAGCACCAATAACACCATTCTCTGCTGCTAGCAGACGACATCGTGTTTAAACGCGAGTCACACAGACATAATTCAATCTCGAAAACAATCGCGGAAAGTGAAATGGGCATAAAAGCACCAAATTAGGAAATCAATGTCTATCGACTCAGGAGTAACTTTATTACAAGGGCTTGGGCGTTCTGGCACATTGGAGGAGCACTCTCGTCGCCTGCCGACTCCTAGCCAAGCAGGAACGACACTGTTGAGTTATCACACTCCAACATCACCGTAGAGGCCGCAATCACGGGCTAATGCGGGATTGCTTTGGTTCCAGCCTCCGCTCTGCCTTATCACCACAGTCGACAAACAGCTACCTAACAACTACATCCCAGGTACTGATTTGGAAACACTAGACCCCGATAAACCAACATTACCGTGATTGGATAGTTTTGAGCACTGATTGATTACCAATTGATGCAAATGGGAGAATTTCTGTTGGTGTACATCCACTGAAGGTGGCGCTGAGTACGTGGTACTTTGCATTAGTGAGTGGTACAAAGGAATCAGCGAGAAGCAGGATGGACAGTTTGAGAGCTATTCGGGAAAGACATGTTAGGTTGCCAAGATACAATTCATCTCAATTATCTTTGGAACATCTGTTCAGATACTTTTTCTTCGGTGTAGCCCACCAGAATGAGTGAGTGAGCAGAGTTAAGGCTAACAATATTGCAGCTTAGTTTCGTGGACTCGTGAACATCCGGGTTAGAATAGGTCTTCAGGAACCCATGCTTGTCCTAAAAGGCGACTAACGGGTTCGGGAGGTCAGGCTCGCTGGTTGATGCTTGTCATCGTATCCCAATTGCGTGGATCGATGCTTATGTCAATCACTGAATTGTGTGGTCCAAACTCGATTATTTACAGACCACCGTCATATAGCCAGAATGTTACAAACAAACACATAAAGTTTCGTGTAAGAACAGACTGATTTAGTTTGTTTTAACGCCACAGTCAGTAATATTCCACCTACATCACGGCGGTATATACAAAATCAGGAAGTCTACATTTGGTGTATGTATAATGCATAGTAATTTCGACAATATTTCAGGCATTTTTGTGACTAGAATACTTACAAACTTTTGAATCATAAAACTTCCTGTCAAAAACCCGGTACGTCTGCTACTTGCATTGGTTGTCGCAATGCGATTACACTTCTTTAACCCCCTTTGTAAACACAGCCACGAACATCATTTTATAAATTGATTGTGTATGATTAATAACAAACGTATCACCATTAAATTAGTGCCGTGCAACTGAAGATCGTTGAGAGACGATCCTTTGAAATATTTATCCCTTGTGATGGAAAAATCAAGTCAATGAAAACATCCTTGATGCAAATCTCACATTACAAGGGATACAGATTGAAGAATATCAGACAATACCGAGGCTTTCTAACATAATAGAGTCTGCCTCAAACAGCAAGTGTTTGATAGCATGTGAAGGGAACGACCCAATGTGCCGGTTATGACTGCTTGAGCCAGGTCGTACCTTGTGGCCAGACGGTATTCCTTGTGGCCAGACAGTATTCCTTGTGGCCAGACAGTATTCCCTGTGAACAGACAATATTCCTTGTGGCCAGACAGTTTTCTTTGTGAATAGACAGTATTCTTTGTGGTCAGACAGTATTCCTTGTAGCCAGACAGTATTCCTTGTGGCCAGACAGTATTCTTTGTGAATAGACATTATTCCTTGTGAATAGACATTATTCCTTGTGGCAAGACAGTATTCCTTGTGGCCAGACAGTATTCCATGTGAATAGACAATATTCCTTGTGGCCAGACAGTATTCCCTGTGAATAGACAGTATTCCTTGTGGTCAGACAGTATTCTTTGTGAATAGACAGTATTCCCTGTGGCCAGACAGTATTCCCTGTGAACAGACATTATTCCTTGTGACCAGACAGTATTCCCTGTAAATAGACAGTATTCCTTGTGGCCAGACAGTATTCCTTGTGGCCAGACAGTATTCCTTTTGAATAGACAGTATTCCTTGTGGCCAGACAGTATTCCTTGTGAATAGACAGTATTCCTTTTGAATAGACAGTATTCCTTGTGGCCAGACAGTATTCCTTTTGAATAGACAGTATTCCTTGTGGCCAGACAGTATTCCTTGTGGCCAGACAGTATTCCTTGTCAATAGACAGTATTCTTTGTGGCCAGAAAGTATTCCTTTTGAATAGACAGTATTCCTTGTGGCCAGCCAGTATTCCTTGTGGCCAGCCAGTATTCCCTGTGAACAGACATTATTCCTTGTGGCCAGACAGTATTCCCTGTGGCCAGACAGTTTTCCTTGTGGCCGGACAGTATTCCTTGTGGCCAGACAGTATTCCTTGTGACCAGACAGTATTCCTTGTGACCAGACAGTATTCCTTGTGAATAGACAGTATTCCTTGTGGCCAGACAGTATCCTTTGTGACCAGACAGTATTCCTTGTGAATAGACAGTATTCCTTGTGGCCGGACAGTATTCCTTGTGCATAGACAGTATTCCTTGTGGCCAGACAGTATTCCTTGTGAATAGACAGTATTCCTTGTGACCAGACAGTATTCCTTGTGAATAGACAGTATTCCTTGTGGCCAGACAATATCCTTTGTGACCAGACAGTATACCTTGGGGCCAGACAGTTCCATGACTAGACAATTTTCGTCTAGGAATCGCCACGGGGTATAAAGAAAAAGTGACAACTTTCATGGACAAACATCATAGAGTAACCGTTTACTTTCTGGAATGTGACAAAACTATATTCCTCATTGTTCTCAGTCTATCTAAGATGTATCTTCATTCACTTCACATGCCATATTCAAGACAATAGACCTCATCGCGATAATTGCTTATCCAGCCTTAGGTAATATTCACTCACTCAGTACATAAAAGAAGAACAAGAAGAAGATTTATTGTACATAAACAATTAAAAACATTGACACACACACAATAGAAAACAAATATTGCTATGATTATATTTGTAGAGAGGAGAAGCAGATTTTCTTTGCCTGTACATTTTGCGAATGAAATTGCAGATATTTTTTGTGATCATTTCATAGTGATCTCCCAATGGAACATATCTAACCTAGATTTAAAAAGCTCTACCGTTGTAAATATTTCATACAATAGTTAGTCATGTCGCTGGGGGCACGGGTGGCCCAGTCGTCTAAGGCGCCGCGATTCGCTGTCCTTTGGGCACGCCAGAAACCTATGATTGTGGGTTCGAATCCTGGTTCGCCCCGATAATGTTTCTAGGTTTGTCAGCACCATGCCCGTGCTCGTGGGCTTCACCGAAGTGGTAAACGTCTGAGACCTGCATCACGTCGGGCTTTCCTCCAACATTAAGCTGACACGCCGCGATATAACTGGAATACTGTTAAAAGCGGCGTTTAACCCAACTCACTTACTCACTAGTCATGTAGCTGCCTCAGTGTCCACGGATTCTCGCAGTCGCCCCAGCAAGTCAATCAAATGGAAAAGTCTTGTTAATGCAATCCCGTGTTATGTTTTCGACAAGCACCACGTTTATTCTGCATTCCCCAGAGAACCCTGCACGGTCGCCTCGAATAATGTCAGCATGACCAGCGCCCCCTGGCGGCATCTTCCACTCGTCGACGCACGTGCCCTCTCGAATTAATCACCCCTTCCTCGCAGACGCCCCCAAGGGACCTGGGAATAGAGTTTCGCTGAAGCGAGCTTGGCTCTCCAACACCAACTGAATCGCAGTTCCAAGCTTTCTGGTTGCCGACACGGCGGAGCCTAACATTGATTATACTCTAGTGGGATTCACTTATTTGTCGAAGAAATACATAAACAAAATAATCATATTTTCATCTCAGCCTATTGGGACCTCAACGGTTTGTTATGGTATTGCTTTTCCCATTCTTTTATTACTTACATATATTGGTACCGATCACTGAATTGGGGGCACGGGTGGCCCAGTCGTCTAAGGCGCCGCGATTTGCTGTACGGAGTTGGTCTCTTGGG
This sequence comes from Haliotis cracherodii, assembly GCF_022045235.1. NCBI lineage: Eukaryota > Metazoa > Mollusca > Gastropoda > Lepetellida > Haliotidae > Haliotis > Haliotis cracherodii. The sequence goes on from NW_027266286.1 coordinate 64,912,113, forward strand.
CACGCCAGAAACCTATGATTGTGGGTTCGAATCCCGGTTCGCCCCGATTATGTTTCTAGGTTTGTCAGCACCATACCCGTGCTCGTGGGTTTCACCGAAGTGGTAAACGTCTGAGACCTGCATCACTTCGGGCTTTTCTCCCACATTAGGCTGACACGCCGTGATATAACTGGAATACTGTTAAAAGCGGCGTTAAACCCAAATCACTCACTCACTCAATCACTAAATTGAGCTAAAGTTCGGCTCATTCAGATAAAAAGTTTGGCACAATCAGGAAGTCCTTATGATATTGATGTGTGAAAAGGTTGCAAGGGGCATGTTTAGGATAGGTTTTTTTAGCTCCTTGATAGGTTAACGCATATGTTGTACCTTGATTGCTCTGTGGACATATAAAAACTGGCCCATTCAATTTCGTATCAAAAAGTATGGACCGCTAATTGGACAACATCTTACCCTATTTTTAAACACCAGATATTGACTGCACACGTAGAACTCGCGCGTGTAGGTGTGTGCGTGTGTGCGTGTAGGTGTGCGTGTGTGTGTGTGTGTGCGTGTGTGCGTGTGTGTGTGGTGGTGGTGGGGGCGTGGGGGTCGAACCTGTGTCTTCAGTGTGACAAGTGAACACTTTAACTACTGTACTACCACATCCCACTATTATTAAGAATGGGCAGTTTCGTGACGAAGACTTGCCAATGGAGGATGAAGGAAGGGTCAGTGGGACAAATCAAGGATACCGGAAGGACAAGCAACTAATGAGATGAGGTGTACACATCTTCCCGAGGCAAGGAAGTTAACTGACTATAACAGTGCAGTTTCCACCATTGACGAAATAGGCTGGAATTCCGGAGTTACATTTGGGCTTGTGTAACGAATCTGTGCATGGTCCAATCAAAATCGTGTAACGATCTAGGCATTGTTATATGGCAGTCTGTTTTTATGTTGAAGAATAGTTGTAGATTCGGTAGACGCTCATTGTAATGTATTTGGGCAGTCATTAGTCGTCAGGAATGTAGTGCCATTTGATGTAAGCAAACGTAAGAAAGTTACTATATTTAGATGCTAGTGTGGTGTGTAAACTTCCGGTTACCGCGGACTGTCATAGTGTGTACGTGGCATGTTCCAGTGCCGCTGGACTGAAGAGGGCACTGTGTAGAAGTTTCCAGTGGCTAGTATATATATATATATATATATATATATATATATATAGAGAGAGAGAGAGAGAGAGAGAGAGAGAGAGAGAGAGAGAGAGAGAGAGTTAGTTTAGTAGTTTAGGTATCTCTCACACTTTTCGTGTGTGGATCACTCTTCTCCCCTGAATCCCTGCCCCCAGGCCTGTCCCGGAAGCTTGACCACTGTCGCCGCTAGGTGAATGTACTATTATCACTGACTTTTGCTATCACCAATGTATTTTTGTATTTGATACTGACCACTGCCATCATATCATATACTGTCATTTAATATTCTACTTCCACTCTACTGTGTAGGACTGGGACGAGTCCAAATTTACTACCCGGGTACCTACCCCCCTATTACCCTACCCTACCCGGTAACCCGCTGCAGGTCTCAACGAGATAGATACAAAATATCCGATTGGTGAATAGTTTGACCATTGCCCTGGACAAAATGTATTTAGATACACGTATAAAACGATCTGGTCATGCATCCACTGACGTTGACTGAAGATTATCTTTATTCAAACATATAAAAGTCAAAAGGAATGGGTGCATTGTCAGAAAGAAATGGGAACATTAGTGACTTGTGGTGTAACCACAGAGTTTTAGATATTTTTTTGTCATTAAACAATATATCACGTGACTAACCACGGGTCCGGGTAGTCCTGTGGGTACCTGAGTCCTACTCAGGACCAACCCGACCCGAGTTCCCGAATTACCCGTCCCAGCCCTACTATTGTGTATTGCCATTGTAGCCTGGAAATTCCAACCTCATTCGGCAAGGATGGACACTGGACTCTTATAGTCATTGAGCGCCCTTGCCTCGAGGAAAATGGGTGTGCATGGAGTTTTCTGTGTGTGCATGTGTGTCCTGTGCTTGTATTTGACTGGATAAATGTTGGTTTTATAGTGACAGCCTCAGAGGCACCATGCCGTCTTTTGGTAGGATGCTTGCAGTTCCTCTCTCCAGTTGACCAAGCAAATACTGGATGGAAGGAGGAGTGTAGGAGGAGTGACTGAGTTGGGATTAAGACCCCTTTGAACAGCATTTGTTTAGCACTACGTACATGGATACGGTGCTGACAAACAAAGACACCAAACGATTATAAATCTGGGATTTAAACCCAAGATCATGTTTCTGGCAGGTCTAAGGGAAACAATTCTGCACAGTGCATTGTGGTGCGTTAGACATCTGGGCTACCTGGGCCCCAGTGGAGAATGAAGGATTAGAAGGTTGTGAAAAGGCGGATCTAGAGGGGGTCCAGACCCCCCTTTTGAAAACCAAATGTAGTATGTTGTAGGCAGCAAAATTATCTGGGAGAGAATTTCGATATTTCGGACCCTTTAAAAAAAAATACTGGATCGGCCCTTGTGCAACATTTCATGTTCTTCGTGACTCTATCGCACTAGTGGCGGCCACACCAGTACATAAAGCTCAAAGGTTGTGACAAATATAACAGGGCACAACAGAACCTCACATATTGTTTGTCCTGCCACATAATTACTGTATATCAAAAAACAAAATAATAAATGCAGAAACTAGACGCAGTATATTTCGAAATTCACCCGTGATCCCTAATGTTGTCAAATGCAGGTCAACTCAGCCCTGTCCCTTTAGCTCTCCAAAAATAATGACTTCTAGCGTAATGACATCACTTCCGGTTTTGGAAAATACATGCCCAATGCCAGGCAAATCTAAATGGGGAAGTCCTGTGCTTCTTGCCACCTCATGAGGTATTTGTGTTTCCTGTTGCATAACCTTGACCCTCCATGTCAGCCAATCACATGCTTGAGAACATGGGTCTAACGCTTACAATGGTGTCACACAGACACAGGTTGGTGCAGCACATTAAGAAGAACGACCTTAAGAATGACAAGTGACCTTGACCTTCAATGAAGGTCACTCAAAACGCCCAACTCTGAGGATATGGACCAAATTGCACCCAACTGCAAGGACCACTTCTTGAGTTATTGTGAATATAATAGATTTTTGAGTGTATGACCCTGAGAGAGAATTTGACTATTTGATGAAAGTATTTCAATGACATTCCAGCATTCCAGAGCTGTGGCCATTTACACTGGGCTGCTTAATGACTAAACAATGGGTGAATATTATCCAAATAATAATAAGGGTAATCAATTGTTTCCTTACACCAAAATTCAGTTATAAAGTGCTAAATTTTGCCTTTCTGAAAGAATGGTTAGCAAACCGTGTCCTCCCACAGGTTGACATCACATTGATTCCTTGCAGAGTCAATAGTGATCATGTGACAGTCAGTTTTCAAGGTCAGTGTCAGTCACATGATTTTAACAAACCTTTGTTTAGAAGTTTTCATTGTTAAGTCCTGTGATATGGATTAACCAAAGAAATTCAAAGATTCTTAACTTAAATAGAGGAATAATAATATATTTTTTTATGTGACTGATACGCTTTAGAATCTTGTGAGCATCTCAAAGAGATGTCAATGCTGGGATCCCAGACATAAAATGTCAGCTTCATAAATCTAGAGATGTCAGAGGAGAGGCGAGGTGAAGTGGGGTTTAACATCGCAGTCAAGATGGCAAGAGTGGGCAAGTGGTTTAAAGCATCAGGCCAGTAAGAGCCAGGTGCTAAGATCGTACTCCGCTTTTGACCAGGTTGTTATTCAGCCTCTGGACCAACAATGTTTTAAGGTCTTTAGTATTGTCACTACCCCTAGTGTACAGTACATTCACCCTGTGCACTCAAAAGAAACCTACTCATCCAATGGTAGACGACCAGATGTACATACACCCGAAACACAACTGTCAAAACGTGTGGTGTCACCCTGGGCAAGTGACTTAGTTCAAATGTGCCTCTGTTCACCCAGCGGGGTACCCGATATGTGAGGTGGATGTAAAAATCCTCTAGCTCCCGTAGGCAGCTTGGTTTGTATATTCCTCAGGGAGTTGACTTTGTTAACTGGAATACATATGGATCCACCAGTCAAGAAACAAATAAACCACATTTGAGGAGATAGCTGGATAAGTGCGGTACAAACTTAATAATATAACATAAATGTATAATATAATTATTATACTTAAATAAAAACTCGTGTGTGTGTGTGTGTGTGTGTGTGCGTGCGTGTGCCCGTGTCAGGCCTTAGGCCAGTTTTTTAGTTCTAGCCCATTGAGATACTATGTCGCAGTTTAACATGAATACCCCACTCAGACACAGGATAGACTCCGAGCCGACCAGTCCTGGTTTTAGCCCCTTAATCCCGAGCCCCAGGAAGGGTTACTAAAAATACCGTCTTTTGGAATAAAGTAACCGGGATCGAACACCGACCTTCCACTCAAAGAAGCAGCTCCTCTACACCAGGGGGGTGTAAAGAAGCTGCAACACAAGAAAAACTTAGGTAAAATCAAATTGTGCAAACAAAATTTATCAGTAAGAATATGTCAACCCTAACTGCATGTAGAAATAGCTTAATTACTAAAGGGCAAAAATGACATTTTCAACTTGGCTGCCATGTTTAAAATTGACTGGCACCATAACTGGTTTTACTCATGGAAAGTTTAAGCATATACGTCCGTTTCATACGATATGTGAAAACAGGAAAAACAATGACAACTGGAATGTGGAGGTTATATGTCGAAGTTGCGAACAAAACTAAAAAAAAATGTTTTTATGTTATTCCACATATATCACAACTGCAAAGTGACATCAGCCAAACCTCTAACAGAGATCGTTTTGACCTTGCACAAACTACAGCACTGCCAAAGAAGTTTGTCTTTTTGTTAAGTTTCTTTGCTGTCTGAAGACGTACTCCACAATATTATGGAATCTGGACCAGACAATCAGCTGATTGATGAAACGAGCAACGATCCACGTCGTCGGGGGTTGTTGACATGCATTCAACCAAGTCACCGAGTCAGATTACCGATGCGAAAAGGCTGCTATGAAAAAGGGGCATATTTTTCTCAAAAGTGAAGAATTAGGAAAATGTCCTTATTCCACCAAGCATCCTGCCTGTTGTCAAGCATGGATACCGGTAACAGTCTGCTTTATAGGACCTGGGAAATGCAAAAAATACTTTTTTTATTGGCAATGACAATTTCTGACACTCAGGATTTAAAGGATGCACCGATGCCTGAAAAACATTTCCTTTTTTAAGCCTTAAATCACTTCTTAGCAGAATCATAACTTGCTGGGAATCAATTCCGGGGCCCAATTCCAATCGTGACTGGGTTGCTTTTAAGTAAACAGTTGTCTAAAATAGATTGACTCGGGTTAGATTTGAACATTAAACCTCCTGAAATTACTTGTGTCAGTCGACCAGTTGGTGATCAGGAAAGTAGTATCTCCTGTAGAAGCCAGAGCCGATGATAAAATAAAACGTGTCTGTGACATCACGACAAAAACATCAGTTAACAAGTGAGACAGTTTATTAGTCTTATCTACATTAAAAGGTACATAGCTAGGAAGAATAAAAAAAACTTACAAATAATTCCTGGAATCTATTATAATGCCTGAATAAATATGTATATATGATCACATAACACATTGAAAACCTGTAACAATATAACATTGTGTATATGATCAGTATGACATAGACACTTACACAACAATGAATAAACTCATGTAGAATAATAACATTTATCACAGCTGTTGGAAAAAACAATACTGATCTTGGCAATGGCATCTTGGTATGGTATAATTAAAAATTGGAAACAGGTATTGTTTGAAACAAGAATTCCACAAGTTTAGGAGTGTGAGTGTGAGTGAGTTTGACTTTATGCCCCTTTTAGCAATATTCCAGCAATATCATGGCAGGGGGCACCAGAAATGGGCTTCAAACATTGTACCCATGTTGGGAATCAAACCCGGGTCTTCGGCATGAGGAACCAACGCTTTAACCACTAGGCTACCAAACTGAACCTTTCACAAGTGTAGGAAACTGCAATCAAGTTGGCTTTGATGTTTCTGAAACAGGGCTTTGAAGTCGTAAGTGAGTGGCGCTTAACGCCACTTTGTGTTTTTGTTTGTTTGTTTGTTTGTTTGTTTGTTGTGTACTGCCACACTCAGCAATATTCCAGCTATATGACGGCGGTCTGTAAATAAGCGAGTCTGGATCAGTCAAATCAGTGATTGACATCATGAGCATCGATCCAGGCATTTTGGGTACACTGACATACATCAACCAAGTCAGCGAGCCAGACCACCCGATCCTGTTGGATGCCTCTTACGACAAGCACAGTCGCCTTTTACGGTGAGCATGGGTTACTGAAGACCTATTCTACCCCGGATTTTCATGGGTCTAACGCCGCTTCGTACAGTATTCCAGTTATATCACAGCGTGTCAGCTTCTTGTGGGAGTAAAGCCTGAAGTGATGCAGGTCACAGACGTTTCTGACATACCCAAGGGACACAACTCTGCACAGAGAATAGAAGTACCTCTGATGACTGTATGACCCATACCCCTCTTCAGATAGTGTGATATGTTAAGTAATATAGGGTGTACATTAGTGTGTAATATTCCAGTCATGTTGGTTTCACATTTGCATTCTTAAAGCGACATTTGTGGTGATAAACAGTTTATACTTTATTACATGTTACATAATTCAGAGTATATAAGATGAATATTAAGGCTCTGTTTCTCACCTGAATTATTTTAATTTTAAATATATATATATATACATCCTGATTGATGGTACAGTATATCAGCATTCATATACCCGGCAAGCAGACACGCACACAAATTTCACAACATACAATTGAACAAATCAGGTTAGCCGTTGAAACCAATGTAGTTTTTTTGGGGGGGTGTAACGCCGCACTCGGCAATATTCCAGCATTATGACAGCGTTCTGTAAAAAAATTGAGTCTGGACCAGACAATCCAGTGACTGACATCATGAGCATCCATCCACACAATTGGGATACGATGACATGCATCAACCAAGTCAGCAAGCCTGACCACCCGATCCTGTTAGTCGCCTTTTACGCCATGCATAGTCGCCTTTTACGGCAAGAATGGGTTGCTGAAGACCTATTCTACTCCGGATCTTCACGGGTCGCTGACAAAACGACAGCGGGTGACTAGTCATCGTAACCGGCGCCATAAGTCGCTGTTCGTGGTATCAGAGACTGGTCTGTCTGGTCCAGACTCGATTAACACTGACTGAGTGTTTTAATACCGTTTGAGGCCAGTTGAGCAGTTTTACAACAAGCACAGTCGACAAGCATGTGTTGCTGAAGACCTATTCTACCCCGGATCTTCACGGTACAAGAGCTGTTAGAATAATTGCCTCGACCAACATGAATACTGATATATACTGACCTGTATCGACATGTCAGAAAATAGGTAAATATTTCTTATAAACAAAATATATCCACAAGGTTTTGAAGCTCACCTGAATCGTCTGAAATATTCACAACAGCATAAGTCAATTATTTCAAGTGACAGGTGTTCTACGTTTTCAGATCAGTTGAATATTTGAATGTCACATAAAGACTTATTACAGCAGTAAAAAACAGTCCATGTTGGATGGTAAAACTGCTCTGTATACAGACTGATCGTGGAAGATAAACAAGCCAATACCAGCTGGGACACAGGGTATAACTGACTTGGAATAAGCATCATATTACCTACATACAGTCAAGTCTCGTTTATCCGACACTCGTTAATCCGACAATCGGCTTTATCCGACACAAATGATGGGAACCGATTAAATCAGTGCTTTTTAGACCCGTTAATCCGACAGTCTCGCACTCCGACTCCGACACACCTAAATTGCAACGATTTGCTGAAATCACTCATTAATCAGTCTCGTTAATCCGACACGGTGATCAGCGTACTCCATGGTCATCTGCCCGGTAGTACACAGCCCCGTGTTTTGATGCGAGACCAGTCGGCGAGTAGCTGCATATTTAAACGGCTGCAGAGATAAACTTTGTGTTTTGTGTTAAACTTTAGAGGTTGCATGATTAGAAAACATATTCCGCGAACAATGTAACACAACAATATGAATATTTCCTTTTTCCTTTTTTATTACAACATGTTTGAATCGTTATCTATCGTGTAGTTGTCCAATTTTCGATCACGAACGTTGATAATACCTAATTTCGTTTATCCGACATACTCGTTAATCCGACATAATCATATGCAACCAACAGTGTCGGATTAACGGGACTTGACTGTATATATATCTGATTATATATCACTAGTCACACGAGAATGAACAAGGCTCTTCCATACCATCAGACATGCTGGCTAACATAAAGCCCTATGTCCCCTCTATAACCAAGATTACACATTACGTTTGGATGCCTCTGAGTTTTTAAAAGCAATTTCAAGAAAATATTTTTCACTGGGAAATGAACCAGATTATTTCTTCGCCAAAATAACAATTATCACAAAATATTTTTACAACATCTATGTTAATTCTACAATGAAACAAATAAGGTATATAAGAATATACAGTTAATGGTTTCGCTATTGTTGTATAAGATGTGGAGGAAGCAATCTTATATTGCTTGAATTGGGCAGGAACTAGACAGAAAGTGAGCAGGGTTACCTTGTACCACTGATTTCAAAACATATTTCTAAGTTAAAACATGAAAAAAGCAATATTTTCTCCGAAAATCCACTTATCAAAATCACACTTTGCACTGCACCTCTCCTATTGGTATAGAAACGGTACCCCCTACTGGAAAAGAATCCAAGAAGTAGTTTTTAAGTTATATGTCGCACAAATGTTGAAGTAAAAAAATATATTCTAAGTTCACAACATGAAAAACATCATTTTTTTCCAGAAAAAACACATATCAAAATCAATCTTTGCACTGCATCTCTTCTATCAGTATGGAAACTGTTCCCTAAGTTTGAAAAGAATCCATGCAGTAGTTCTAAAGTTATAGGTCTCACAAATGTTTAAGAAGAGATAATTAAGTAAAAAACGACAAAAAGATGTATTTTTATCAGAAAATCTAAATATAGAATATAAACTTCACACTGCACCACTCCTTTTGGTATAGAAACTGGACCCCCAATTGGAAAAGAATCCATGAAGTAGTTTTCAAGTTTTAGGTCGCACAAATGTTACATTGAACAAACTTCACACTGCACCTCTTCCATAGGGATAAAAAGTTTTCACCAAGTTCGCACAAATGTTCAAGTAAAATATATTCAGTTAAAAAAAAACCTGTATTGTTTTTAAAAAATCCAAATATTGAACAAACTTCACTCTGCACCTCTTCCATACAGATAAAAAGTTTTCACCAAGTTCGCACAAATGTTCAAGTAAAATATATAAAGTTAAAAAAAAGAAGAAAAAAAAAGCTGTATTGTTTTTAAAAAATCAAAATATTGAACAAACTTCACACTGCACCTCTCCCATAGGGATAAAAAGTGTTCACCAAGTTTGAAAAGAATCTTTGTAGTAGTTTTCAAGTAATAGGTCGCACAAAGAATGTCCTTGACCTCGGATGGATGGATGGATGGATGGATGGACGGACAGACTTCCTTGGTATAACTACATACCCCCGCCCTTTTAGGTCAGACGTATGATTATCAAATGGTGTCAGTACTGTTGTATTGTTTATCATTGTGTCATTTAAATTGAAAAGAAGCCCCAGTAAGGTGGGGGATTGGACCTGTGAAAGTCTAGACTTGCTTCATTCATTACAAAAGCATTACACTAAGGGTTGGGTTGAAGGGTAAAATAATCTTGTTTAGGGGCTGGGAGACAGACTACATCTTGGCCTGCCCGTTAGAATAACTTGCTGTTTGAGTTTCCTTGGTGACAGAACACAGCAAAACTATGGTCATCAATACAGCAGCATCACATATATACTCACTGCCAAAAGAAACGCGAACCATTGAAACATATAGAGAAGTATGTACGTTAAGAAGAGATGTTTCCAGTGTGTACCAATATTGCTGGAATATTGCTGAGTGCAGCGTAAAACAAGAAACCAACCAACCAATCCTATCACAATATGTTGCACATTATTTTCAAAACTGACATGCTAATCCTGCACGAGACAAATGGTGCATCTCGAGTCATGGATCTATGACGTTCATGATGCGTTCATGAGCATGGTTCACACAACATACCAGCATGTTCATTTGTGCATCGAACCAATTCTAATTGAATAAGAATAATTCTTCATAAATTAACCAACACGCAGGGAAAGGATATTTTCCCCTTCAGCTGAAACATCTTAGCAATGGAGCCTGGTCCATAATTTGGGTGTGTATGGGGGAAACCATCAGATTTTTAACAAATTTGTGGTCACTAAAATTTGCGAATCCAAGGATTTCATCCCTGAATACATAAATGGTATTCGCGTTTCTTTTGTCAATGAGCACACAAAGACACAAAGCCGTTTTCCTAAAGACATGACTAAACACACCAAAACCATCACTGACACTCTGCTGACACACTATTGATGTGAATAGCTTGGTGGGAGGCAGATGCACACAGCAACACAAGTGCAACGGAATTCAAACCTGCATCTGTTAACACCTGTTGCCAGCAGCTCCACCAGACGAGACGGGTCTCACTGCACACATGCAGGCCTGGCACACAGATGGAGACTTACAACACAGATGTACCTCAGTGGTTATATGTGTTGACTTCTTGAAACTCACTACCTGATACATAAATGTATCACTTTAACATTTCAGTGAGTGAGTGAGTATGGTTTTATGCTGCTTTTAGCAATATTCCCGCAATATCACGGCGGGGGACACCAGAAATGGGCTTCACACATTGTACCCATGTCGGGAATCGAACCCGGGTCTTGGGCGTGGCGTTTGAACGCTCTAACCACTAGGCTACCTGACCGCCCCCTTTAACATTTCAAAATACATAACAAAAATCGATACATAAAATCTCTCTCTCACTCTCCACAAACATTTAAATGTATGTGCATGGCCATTATACACAAGCCATCATCATAGGCTCAATTGGTAACCTCCATCTAACAAGTGCAATAGGTCATTTCAAAACATTCTTCAAATGTTTTTTGTTCATTTATTATTTTTTCTCAAAAACTGAACTTTATTTTAGAAGAGGAATACAAATCCCAAATGTTGACCATTATGTCTTGCCCTGTATGGTGACATCAGTGGTAAACAAAACATGAATAGGACCCAGTCCACAGCTAGAAATTGGCACTTGTCCTGGGTCCACTTCCACAAAACGATCTTAGCGCTCCCATTCTTTAACATAGGCTTACGACAGTCGTAGGGCTAAGATCGCTTTGTGCAAGTGGGCCCTGTAGTCCTTGCCAAACTGCCCAAAATAAGGGTATCATAAGCACCAATAGAAATTGTCCATTTTTAGGGTTTTGCTACATGTTATCATCAGGACCAGTGGACTATAACTGTTAGTTTCTATCTAATGCTGCAGTCTGTGGCAGGCTTCATTGTACATCCTCCCTAGCGATGGTGCTTTCCACATTATTAACAATATCCCAGCAATATCCCGGAGGGGGGATACAGAAATAAGCTTCACACATTGTAACAGTGTGGAAAATCTAACCCCGCCCGGCACCATTAGTGAACGAATGAACCACACATCTACATCACCACCCTTTAGATGCTACATGCCGTCAGTCGATCTATGAGATTTGCCGACTTCGTGACCTGGATTGTGTGCACTCTAGTTTTCAAAATCCCGGATCCGCCCATGCAGGCTTTAAGAGTGAATAGCTATTCATCACTGCATAATTTAAACAACAATTTCCTGCCGAGTTCAATGAAAAAGTCCAATGCTAAATGACCGACTGCAACCAAGTTAATGTATCTAGCCTACTGGAATTCTACATCCATCAAATCAGAATATGATCCCCCAGAAGATAAATCGCCTCCCATTATCAGCTATCACATGGTGATAAGTAAAGTGGAACGCCTACGGATCCAAGCAAATCACACTTATCTGGGGTTGTATTTCCCTGCATCTATTTAAGTGAGTGAGTGTTTAGGTTCAACTCTGCTTTTAACAGTAGTTCCAGTTATGAGAGGTGTGTCAGCTTAATGTGGGAGAAAAGTGTTTGAGTGAGTGTTTGAGTGAGTGAGTGAGTGTTTGAGTGTTTGAGTGAGTGTTTGAGTGAGTGAGTGAGTGAGTGAGTGAGCGAGCGAGCGAGTGAGGTTTTACTCTGCTTTTAGCAATATTCCAGCAATATCACGGCAGGGGACACTAGAAATGGGCTTCACACATTGTGCCCATGTGGGGAATCGAACCCGTGTCTTCAGCGTGACGATCGAACGTTTTAACCACTAGGCTACCCCACCACAGCCCAGTGAGAGAAAAGCCCGAGGGGATGCAGGTCTTAGATATACCACTTCGATGAAACCATGAGTAGGGAGCTGCCAACTTGGAAACAATCCAGGCACAGTCCAGAATGGTGGAACAACTTCACTTACGCCAGTTGTTTAGTAAGTATGTGATGTATGTCATATCTTCATGTTTGACAGACTGATTCACAGAAATAACAAAAATGACTTAACATGAAACATCAATTTGTATCCTGAAAAACATTTGCCTGTATATATATCACAAAAGAAGTTAATGAACACCTAATTTGTTCATGTGGCTATAGTTAATCTGGCAAAGACACATCAACTATAGTCACATGAAAAGAAACAGGGTGTTCTTAACTTCCTTTGAATAGATTACCGTATTCAACGTAATAAGCGCCCCGCTCTAATAAGCGGCCACAGCGATATTTGCTAATATATTGGCTTTTGAACAATCCCAATTAGCATCCTTCCGATTGATCCATGTACATAAGACTTATTTATTCGTGTATAATACGCACTCGTGTGTTATGTGCACCCTTAATTACGGGCAATTAATTCTTGAAAAAAAATATGTCGTGTATAATACGCACAGACTTTTCTTTTGTATCATTTCTGGCTATCAGCATAAACCACGAAATTTACGATCCTTCAACCATTTCACCAAAATTATATTCTAATAAGAGCCCCCTATTTCTAATTTTGAGAGCGCCCTGGGCGCTTATTGCGTCAAATATGGTATGTACTTTTGCTGTGATATCTAAGTTTCTGTGTTTGCGTACTGCAATATGCGCATACAATTAACACTGATTCACCATATATACTATAGACCATACCAAACAGAAAAAAGCTGTCGGAGAAAATAATACTGGCAAACATATTATGTATAAGTGAGGCTACTACGTGAGTGCAGACAAACATTATAACTAAAACAGAACTCAAACAGCAGCAATCTGCCAACTTGGTTGAACATTGTTATAATACTGTATCAATCATTTGGTATATAATAGGTCCTTCAGTTACCTTAGTGTCTCTGGTAAATGCTCAATCATTTGAAAATAAGATAAATGTTTGATTTAAAGCAATCCAATACAAAATTATTGTCCAAAGTACATCATAAAAATAACAATAAAACTGATTAACAAATTTGTCTTATAACAAATAAAACATCTATAATAATCTACCTAGTCTGACATTTCCCAGACAAAAAAAATATATATTGTTCATTATCATAATAAACTCACAACTGGATGGGTAAACATGTACATTTATAGTGGAATCTTAAATCTGAGAATTTTGTCCAATCATAAAATATTATGGAAAATATATTGCTGGTATATCCTTGCTAGTGCTAACCTATTCTTCAATGTGACAGAAAAAGGACACAGAAACAGCCTGTCGTGTAGTAGTTGCCTTCAATAGCAAACCTGGTCAATGTGTTACCAGTCACGTTCTGTATCGATGCACGGTTTATTAGAGACATATTGAAAAATTTGACAGAATGTGGCGACCACATGTGTGTCAGTGTAGATCCAGGCCTGTTCAACATCGAAAGTCAAATAAACATTCCCGGCCAACTAAGTATATTCTGAAACGAAGACTCCAATCCACTCCATATACACCGCGGAGCCAACTAGATCCTCCCGGCTTGTTTGAGACAGAATATTTCTTCAATTCAACACACTATTTCTTATCTCTGATAGGAGTAAGAAAACTACATCATATTTTTCAGTACATCAGTTACGTACAAATGAACAAATTCTTCTTTTGTAAAAACATAAAGACAAATGATTTTTTTCAGAATTTTCGGTAACAGATTCTTATTTTCAAAACAATCCCACCCTCACCTCCCCCCATGAATATAAAATGGTTGTCCCATTGAGAGCAGGTTCATTGAGGGAAATGTAAATTTGGGAATGTCTGCCTTTGTGTTAACATTATTGAGGGTAGTGCAGAGGTACTAAGACACTTTCCCTGCATAAACTACAAGCAATGGTAAATCTGTTAAATGTCAAGTAAAATTACCTGTAGAATAAAACTGCCTTAGTGAAATTACACATGGGATAGAGGATATTGTATACAATATTTGCTGTCAACGGCCATCTTTAATGCCGTTATATAACAATTTATATGGAAAATATTTGAAAATTAAAGCTGTACTTTGACTTCTGACTTGATAACACAACACCATATGATCAGTGTTCCAAACCCCCTCTGATTGCCTGCTCCAATAGACTGATCCAGTTCAGCCTTTGTTCTGAGCTCTCTGTGGAACAGGCCCATTCACGCTTCGGGGTAGACATCTTAAAGCCATTCTTCACATCTGAAACAGTAAAAATATTCTTAGACATGACTTATTTATAGAAAAATAAATATAAAAAGTAAATTGGTGTTCAGGGCTGAAAAATAAACAATTCCAAAACATTAAAATCAACACCAGAGCTATATTTCTCTTGTTCGCTTCTCTTGGATTGTCTGTTCCATTCTCGATTATTTCCAGGCCACTGTCACACAGCAGGTCTAGAAATGAGTGCGGTGTTAAACAACAAACAAACACATTTATCTTTACATCATATCTACGTATATTAATGAGTCAGCATCTGGTTGGGTAATATTCAATATATGGCATTTTCATCTCATACATATATACATACGTTCTGACAAGGGGATAGGTTAACGTTCTGACAAGGGGATAGTTTCTTCAGAATAGGGATAAATAAAATATCAATAACAAGCCTGTAGGAGTGTATCTCAGGAATGGGGGGTTGCAGGTTGGGGGTGTGGTTGCGGGTTTGGGAAAGAAGAGATGAGAGCTTGTCATCAATGGTACTGATTCAGAAAATTCACAATAGACAAGTCAAGAGACAAAACTAAAAAGCAATGATTAAATCTAAACATACGCATACATTCCACTGATTCAAAAATTCAGGTTTCGCAGCAAATACATTGTATGTATGTCGATGTTTGTCCATAGATGCAGGGCTGAACAAAATTCTCATTGTGAAATATGTTGACAAAATATAAATCGGTAGCAAAAAAAGGAAGGAAGAGGAGACAAGAGCCCCCTCACCCTCCTATAGCCCAAATATAACTGTTCTGAAAAGAATGACGAAAGCTAAAAGCACTCCCAGGCACAGTTTCATGTTAATCTAAACCTATTTGCAATGCTGACAAGTTAAATATAAAAAAATAATCATGATTTCAGTTCTTATCTTAAAACCCTGCTGAGTGCGGACCACTGACAGACCAGTATTGCTAGAGTAGCCTGACTAAAGGTATGACGGTATCAGTGACTAGCAGTCTGTTGTGGCAGGTGGAGGCGACGTGTGATAGAGTCCCATCACCACTGCCTTGACACAGCCATCACCTCCTTACAGCTGACAGGTAGTGGCCAGCCTTGACCTTCACCTCTGACCTCCACAAGGTTGCAGTGACCCAGAACTGGGAATGTTGCTGAGTTTGCAGTCTAACTGTGTAGCACCAGCTGACAAAGCAATGCGATACATGTGATACAGCCAATTAAACACTTGAGCTTTATGTATGATTTGCAATTGGTTTCTCCATTAAAAATATAATTGGGAAGTAATTGAAAATTAGTGCACAAACCGGCAACATAAACTCATTGAACAATGCTGTAATATGATACTCGGATCCAAGACAAAGTACGTGTATGTACATAAATGGTTCAGTAGGGACTAGACCTTTATTCAAGTACATTCTGCCTATCATCGTAAATCTCATCATCATTAAAAAGAATTTTGAATCAAAATTACCACCTCAGTTTCTTCAAACTAGCACTCCCCTGGGTGTCCTAACTCACTCACGACCAGTACATGTTCTAACCCCTTTGTGCCAAGCAGGCAGGGTAACAACAAGTACCATCTTTTAACGTCTCATGGTATGACACGGCCAGGGATCGAACCCCGGACATTCCACTCTCCTGGGCAGACACTCCTACCACTAGATCAGGGAGGCGGTCAGACGGGTCTGAGAGAGTGAATGAGTTGGGTTTACCGTCGCTTTTAACATTATTCCAGTTATATCGTAGCATGTCAGCTTAATGTGGGAGGAAAGCCCAAAGTGATGCAGGTCTCAGACGTTTACCACTTCGGTGAAACCCACAAGCACAGGTATGGTGCTGACAAACCTAGAAACATAATCGGGGCGAACCGGGATTCGAACCCACAACCATAGGTTTCTGGCGTGCCCAAGGGACGCAACTCTGCACAGCAAATCGCGGCGCCTTAGACGACTGGGCCACCCGTGCCCCCTGATCATTGATAAAACACTGCTAAATACATGTAAAAATAAATAAACTGCTACATGTAAAACTAAGTGAGAGAAAAGGTTTATCTCCTAATTCGAGAATGTTGAACAACACACACCAAATGAAACCTGTAATTCCATTTTAATCCATGCGGTTATGCACACCTGGGACAGTTACATGTTCAAACACGATATATTAAATGATAAATGATATATGATAACGTCCCAAGTTCAAATTTATTGAACATTACATAATTACTTCCTGGCAACATTTGGCCATCTTTTCATCTGATACTGACAACCAACATGTACATCGTCTCAGTCAGACAAGTGTTATTGCTGTTTGTTTATTTGTTTGTTTAACACACAGCAATATTTTAGTTATTTGAGACTATGAATAATCAAGGTTCATGAGTAGTGGACTTAAACAAAGCGCACACAAGTTTTTAATTCAGTAGATAAGTTTATCATCTGTCAGTCTCTTTCATATACATGCCATATGCTTTCAGTAACTATATTCATATTTAATTGTCTGTCAGTATGTTGTATATATCTCATGAATAATAATAATACTGAAACAAAGGAAGAGAACACCATGTTTTCGCTTCCTTCACCTGAGACCCATGAAGATTCCGGGGTAGAATAGGTCTTCTGCAACCCATACTTGCCGTAAAATGCGACTATGCTTGTCGTAAAAGGCGACTAACGGGATCGGGTGGTCAGGCTCGCTGACTTGGTTGATGCATGTCATCGATCCCAATTGCGTGGATCGATGCTCATGATGTCAATCACTGGATTGTCTGGTCCAGACTCGATTATTTACAGACCGCCGTCATATAGCTGGAATATTGCTGAGTGCGGTGTTAAACAACAAACAAACAAACAATCCTTCACCTGATGAAGGAGTAAGCATACTCCGAAATGTTGATCCTCATAATAAAGAAGTTGATATCCATAAATTCTCTTCCTTATGTGTATCACTTCTAAATGCTTCCAAAAACTTAGTACTCAAATGAAGTTAAAGAACATCCAATTTTTTCATATTACATATTTTACTATAGAAAAATGAAAGAATCAGGGGTTGTTTCACTTGTTTAGTGTGGATATAGGACAGATCTGTTCCTGACTCGTGTCTAAAGCTTGATGAATCAAACGGGTTATCAGGAGGCTATATGACAACAACTCAGCTGCCTATTGTTGCCTGCTCAGCTATGCTGTCTTGTGGTTTTGTGGGAGGAAAGCCCAAAGTGATTCAGGTCTTAGACGTTAACCACGTTGGTGAAAGACTCAAGCACGGGTATGGTGCTGACAAACTTAGAAACATAATCAGGGTGAACCAGGATTAAAACCCATGATCATAGCTTCCTGGCGAGCGCAAGGGACACAACTCCGCACAGGGAATTGCAACATCTTATATGACTGGACCACCCGTTCCAAAAGAAAATCAGCATCGCTCAATCCTAACTGATGCGTCATAAACATAAAAGTTGAACAAGGAACAACAAACAATATGAGTATGACATATTTAATAGGTTAGTAAGTTCATTTTTTTCGTCATTATCCATGATAATGTAGCGTACCATGCTACTAATACATTGACTCACATGAACATCAAATTATTTTTTCATTTACAGCTTTCATTCACATTGCTTGCTGGAGTGAGTGAGTGAGTGAGTTGGGTTTAACGCCGCTTTTAACAGTATTACAGTTATATCGCGGCGTGTCAGATTAATGTGGGAAGAAAGCCCAAAGTGATGCAGGTCTCAGACATTTACCACTTCCGTGAAACCCATGAGCACAGGTATGGTGCTGACAAACCTAGAAACATAATCGGGGCGAACCCGAAAAGTTTCTGGCGTGCCCAAGGGACGCAACTCTGCACAGCGAATCACGGCGCCTTAGACGACAGGGCCACCCGTGCCCCCTTGCTCGCTGGAATGGAACAGAGGACAATGGCAATCAGGCCAGTAGACAATGTGAGGTAATATAGGATGAATACCCTTCACAAATATCATTGCCTATAGGAACAAGATAGTTTGGGTATATTCTTATGTTTACAGCACGACATACCTATCAAGGAGACATAGGATGGATATACGTTGTCATTCCTAATTGATGCCTAATACATGACCAGGGCCCACTTGCACAAAGGGATCTTAGCGCTAAGGTGATCGTAAGTCCTATACTTTAACATAGGCTTACGATCATCCTAGTGCTAAGATTGCTTTGAGGAACAAGGCCCAGAACCCTACAGATAACATCAGTGTGTAAAAAAGTCATGTTTGTGTTGTGTGCAGGATTTATGAATTTGAAACCTAATGTTAATATGCCTATTAATATTCAGATAGACATTAGTATGCTGGAATGACTCATTAGCAGACAAAATAATTGATTGACAGCTAATAATATCCTGTGATTATTGTTTAATTACTTTCAACCTTTAGACCGGAAAAGAAAATTACTTTCACATGATGTGCAGGTATGGGCATGCAACATATGTCATGAAATGTTTTCAACATCACAAAAATACCAGTTTTAAGCTATATTAGGTTGCATCAAGCTCCCAATGTATTTATCACAGGGTACAATATAACAACACTGTGAGTGGGTGAATATTGTTTTAAACAATGTTAGTATGGTTGAGTGAATGTTGTTTTATATAATGTTAGTATGAGTGAGTGAGTTAAAGTTTAACGTCACATCGGCAATATTTCAGCCATATAGTGACGAAACAAAATTTGACATCAACAATATATTTTAAACTGTATAAAATTCCGCCGACGAAGGGCAGTATAATAACTAGAACATCACAGATTTACATAAAACTAGTTAGAGATCATGTGAAAATATATTATCATTTTGCAACACAATATAAAAACAGGCTATAGATAGCCAACAACTGAAGGTAGATCACCATGCTAGGGTCCATGGGGACTTACAGTACTTTTGCTAACTGCATGGACCCCAGCAGGATTTACACCATCCCATCAGTGGTTGGCGATTATTGTCAATTTAGCCGAATTAAAAGAACATATATTCTGCGATTAAAATCGTGGTAGTAATAAATATACTGTGAATGACGTGGACTTGCGTACCATCTAATGTTAGCATGATTGAAATAGTGTTGTTTTATACAATGTTAGCATGACTGAAATAGTGTTGTTTTATACAATGTTAGCATGACTGAAATAGTGTTGTTTTATACAATGTTAGCATGACTGAAATAATGTTGCTTTAAACAATGTTAGCATGACTGAAATAATGTTGCTTTATACAATGTTAGCATGACTGAAATAATGTTGCTTTATACAATGTTAGCATGACTGAAATAATGTTGCTTTAAACAATGTTAGCATGATTGAAATGACGTTTTGTACAATGTTAGCATGACTGAAATAATGTTGTTTTATACAATGTTAGCATGACTGAAATAATGTTGCTTTATACAATGTTAGCATGACTAAAATAATGTTGCTTTTAACAATGTTAGCATGACTGAAATAATGTTGCTTTATACAATGTTAGCATGATTGAAATAATGTTGCTTTATACAATGTTAGCATGACTGAAATAATGTTGCTTTATACAATGTTAGCATGACTGAAATAATGTTGCTTTATACAATGTTAGCATGACTGAAATAATGTTGCTTTATACAATGTTAGCCTGACTGAAATAATGTTGCTTTATACAATGTTAGCCTGACTGAAATAATGTTGCTTTATACAATGTTAGCATGACTGAAATAATGTTGCTTTTAACAATGTTAGCATGACTGAAATAATGTTGCTTTATACAATGTTAGCCTGACTGAAATAATGTTGCTTTATACAATGTTAGCATGACTGAAATAATGTTGCTTTTAACAATGTTAGCATGACTGAAATAATGTTGCTTTTAACAATGTTAGCATGACTGAAATAATGTTGCTTTTAACAATGTTAGCATGACTGAAATAATGTTGCTTTTAACAATGTTAGCATGATTGAAATGACGTTTTATTCAATGTTAGCATGACTGAAATAATGTTGTTTTACATAGCACTCTTAACAATGAATTCTTGAATGAGTGTCGCTATAAAGCAATTCATCCAGAATGTTTGCATTGGGCTTTTTCAACACCCATTTGTATAAGGTGGAGTCTTTGTAATATCCTGAAAAACATGCAGTGGTTGGAAAATTAAGCAAGGAAAACAACCACAAAAATGCAAATAGCATGCTCTTCTTTCCTGTGTTGTGTGACCTAACAAATACAGAGCCACACAATAGCTGTGTACAGTTTTAAAATACCATGAATAACTGTAGCGTATTTACCATGAATAACTGTAGCGTATTTACCATGAATAACTGTAGCGTATTTACCCTGAATAAAACTGTAGAGTATTTACCATGAATAACTGTAGTTTATTTACCATGAATAACTGTAGCCTGTCAGGCTATTGAAGCACGGCCATTGTCTTTGGGCAGAGATACTTTGGTGATAGAATCTTAATCTCTGCATATAAAACAATACCTTTGAGAGCAGGAAATACATTTTAAATGGTAAATCATCATGACTAGTGATGTTTTATATCAAACTTCATACTTTAATTGACCAAGTTTGTTATGGATCTACCTGCTTATTCACCTGAAGGGATACGATGTGGTGTTTTTTTGAAAGCACATATTAATACTGGATCATGTATACTGTTTTGTTGGTCATCTACAACCTATACGACTCGACCTTCGTTAAACCGCTGATCATCTATAACGCTCATCAATTATTTGGACCCCGAAGGCAGCATTGTAGCGAGGAATCATTGTAAGTTGAAATATCAATACCTGGTAGCCGAATTCAATACCACACTAAAACAATGACAACTATGCATATAATTACAACCTTTCATTAATATTTCACTATTCACTTTTAGTCAGAGCACATACACATCTCAAATCTGTGCCGGACAATAAAAAGTGATGCCTCCCTTGCATCTACAGCAAGTTCTACAGCAATATACTTAGCCTGGTAAAAATGGAGGACACATTGTCACGAATAAATGTAGGAATTCTGATTATAAGTTTTGTTTGTGTGTGTGTGTTTGTTATTTAACGCCGCACTCAGCAATATTCTAGCGATATGAGAGCGGTCTGTAAATAACTGAGTCTGGACCAGACAAACCAAACCAACATATGGAACATCCAAGACTTCTATCGGCTCGTCATTTCAATTGTGAAAACAATATGTGGCATACAATAGTTAAACAACAACAAATATGACTTTTCACAAGTCAAAGTATGGCATCTGTGATATCTGTATATGTTCCCTGACAACTAAGGTTCGTTCCAAGGCGTCAATAGCGGTAATCGGATTGTGGCTGCTGTTAAAAAGGTGAGTTGGTGCAATCTGCAGATCAGTTCACACAGAATTTCGACAAATCAATTCAAACAGTATTGAATGAAATATCAAATATCATTAATATAGTAGATTACAAGTATAAGTCCAGATATACAATGACAACTTTTATAACCGGATAGTATCACAACAGGACTAACCGGCGTACTTCTTTCATTGTTTATTGACACACTATTTACAGTGTAAAGTGCTCACAGTATTGCCTCTGTGTTTCAAAAATATTTAATCCAAACTCTTTCAATGTGTATGGTATCAACAACCCCTCTACACAGCTGTATTTTATGGTACGAAAAGTGTGCAATTTGAACAAGAAACTACGGTAGTCACCCCTTCACAATATCTGGGCTATATCTACTCCTCAGAGTCCGCTATTTGGAAGCAAGTCTGCATCAAATTACAGTAAAATTCCCCAATTCCTTAGAAATTACGAAAATAAGAACATGCAAATTGTGAAGAGATTAAGATTTTTTCCAATTTGCCTGCCAAGGCACTTCGTTTGGAATCCAAAATAAATCCCTGGAATATTCCTGAATGTTCTTGCAATGTCTGTGACTGCTGACATATGTCTGGTGGGCAGTACCGGTAGTTGGATTCTTCATAGCTTGTTTGTGTCTGACACTGGCTTTGTGTTTATAATATGAGCTGAGGTGAAATGGGGTTTAACATCGCGTCCAAGATTATTGCACTTATATAGCGACGTGCATGCACGTGTATGTGTGTGTGTGTGTGTGGCTGCTTGTACCAGTCCGGACTGATGCCGATTTATAGTGCTAGCACACTGAGATACCATGCCACAGTTTAACATGAATACCCCACTCAGACACAGAATACTGACTCCGAGTCGACCAGTCCTTGTTTTAGCCCCTTAATGCCGAGCGCCAGACAGGGTAACAACAAGTACCATCTTTTAACATCTTTTGGTATGACGCGGTATGACGCGGCTGGGGATCGAACTCCATTTCACACCTCTCTCAGCAATATTCCCCAATATATGATAGCAGTCTGTAAATAATCAGAGCAGGACAACAGGCGATGTGAAATCGAGTTCAATGTCGAGTCCAAGATTATTGCACTTATATAGTGATATAGCAACATGTATAGTGACGGGCATGCATATATATGTGTTTGTGTGTGTGTGGCTGCTTGTATTGGACCGAACTAGTGAGTGAGTGAGTGAGTGAGTGAGTGAGTATGGTTTTACGCTGCTTTTAGCAATATTCCGGCAATATCACGGCGGGGGACACCAGAAATGGGCTTCACACATTGTACCCATGTCGGGATTTGAACCCGGGTCTTCGGCGTGACGAGCGAACGCTTTAACTAGACTGGACTAATGCCGATATTATAGTGCTAACCGTTTAACATGACTACCACACTCAGACACAGTATACTGACTCCTAGCCAACCTGTCCTTGTTTAAGCCCCTTAGTGCTGAGCTCCAGGCAGGGTAACAACAAGTACCATCTTTTAATCTTTTCTGGTAAGACGCAGCTGGGGAATGAACCCATGACCAGCCTCTCTCCGGGTTGACGCTCTACCACTAGACCACGGAGACGGTCTTGCCTGGACAAGACAATCCAGTGATTGACATCATGAGCATTGATCTATGCAATTGCATGGGATAGGGTGACATGCATCAACAAAGCCTGACCACTCGATCCGACAAGCAGTGTTGCCGAAGATCAATTCTACCCTGGATCTTCAACAGGGTGTGGCATATGGCAAGTGACAGGTATTAATATATATCACATAATAAATGCTTACACAGTATTCACCTGATGATGGGGCAATAAGTAGTCCTGAACGTTTCAAACAAAAAACAGGTTGCTTTGTAAAAACATTCCTTGTCTTGATGCCCGTTTGCATGTTGTGTAGCCCTGGATAAACAGGACAGGGGCGGTGGGGGAGCCAAGTGGTAAAAGCGCTCGCTCGTCACGTCAAAGGCCCGGGTTCGATTCCACTGTTCCCGTTTACCAGTAATTACCAGTTTTTTACAGGAAAAATTAGTCTTGGACTGGTAATTCACGTGACTGCCAGTTCCTGTGGACCGGCAAATAAAGTACCATATAAATCTGTGATATTCATATAGGTATATTTTTGGAACGAAGTCACCTTGTCTGTTACCATCATAGTTTCCACTTGTCGATTTTTAGTACAAGGAAATAACATTTTGCTTGGCTTCAAGGTTAAAAGTATATTTGCAGTGACTTCGTCTTGAAATTGAAACAAAATGAGAAAATTGTGACTGAACTTTGTGTGAATGATGTGCAGATCTAACTAAGTCACTTCAGCATGTTTCGAGATGAAATGAACGTGATGTTGAAAGAATTAAAAGCAGGTTATTTTCATACATTTTCATCATCAGTTGGGACTGACAAAACTTTGGGGGGCGGACTGGTCATTTTTAGAGTTACCAGTCCACTAGGACTGGCAGTTCCAAAAGCCAGCGGGAACACTGGATTCCAAAATGGGTATATTGTGAACCCCATTTCTGGTGTCTCCCACCGGGATATTGCTGGAATATTGCTAAAAGCGGCATATCACCATTCTCACTCACTAAACAGAACAGATAACTAGAAGCAACTGTCTAACAACAGCTGTGTCTCCAGCACGCCGACACAGGCTTACAATTGTCACAGTGCTATGATCACTTTGTCCTTATGATACAGGTAAAACCTGCCACCTGCTGTTGGCCTTTTGTTAATTAAAATCTAAACACTCGATTACTTTTCATGATTGGAGAGCGTACTGTCCATTCAAAAATTTAACCCTAAGAATGACAACTGAATATTTGCCCTTCACGCCAAGTGGAATCTGTTTCAGCAGAAAATCTAGGCTGGTTATTCTCTTGCATTGACAATAAATATTTACAAATATATTCAATCACTAAAACATTTACCTTAATTTGAAGAATGTTAAAGTAGATTTGCTACCTCTTTTTGTTCACAGAGTATTCAGGCAAAGTCATTGGTAATTAGATACTCCTTAAAATCAATAACAGATGTGTAGCTACTTCTTTTCTCCTTCTAATGTCCAGCACAACAATCAACTACGGACATCAACTCAGATGAAGAGAAGCAACAATGTTCGTGGAGAGTAGCTAGATGGGTGACCGTGTTCGTCAGCTTCCCTCCTGAGAGTTTCTAGGGCTTTAGGTCCTCCCCCACACTGAAGCAATGTACCACATGTGGTGTCTCCTGAGGCACGCGACGTTGTTTGAAATGTGCCTCTGTTCCCCCAGCAGTGAATGGGTACCCGGTAGAATGTGACTGTTAACCTTCTAGCACCTCAGGCTGCATCGGTAGTATACTCCTCAGGGAGCTGAGAATGAAAACTGCATGCATACTGGTCCATCGACTGAGGTTATTATTTTGACATATTATGGCCAAAGCGCATCTGAGTGGTTATAACTCTGAAAGTGAGCCAAATAATTCACATTTTTTTCCATAAATTTAATCTGTTTATTGTCAGATATTGCTAGTATTGTTTAGTGTATGCTACCATCACGAAATAGTGTTTCTTCATGTTTATCAATAATTCATCGGCCTTCAATTGCCTGTGTCCTTCAGGGATGGGTGGATGCCACTGCATCAGCCTTCCTCTTCATCTTGGAATTTTCCACTCATAAAACTGGTGTCCTTATGCAACGAGCAAGACATGCTTGGGTAGTTTTTCAGAGTCAGTAAATGAAAACGTCACATATCGTCAATCACCAGATGGTGAAGGCAATTAAATATATATCTGAGTTTGTGTTTATTAATAATAAAGAGACGCCATAAGCCTATTGTCGTCATCTTCCTGAGTCAAGGGAGTTAACTGACTATAAAAGTCCAGTTTCCACCCTTGCCGAACTAGGCTGGAATTTCTGGGCTCGGTTTTATCACCACCAGTGGCGATTAGGAGGTAATGTCCCTGCTATGCCCCTCCTATTGACCAATCAGATTCCACCTATCATATTACTTGCATTTTCTTCAAACAAAATGGCTGCGCTTAGTCAAGATGATCTGATCAATGATTATTATCTATATTGTAATACAATGGGTCTTACCTCGCAAAGTGCATCAAATCACGTGAGCACCTTCATAAAACACTTTGGAAAATATATGTCAATCCCCAGGTGACCTTCACATCCTTTGCAAATCCTGCAGTCGACCTAAATCTGCACGTTGAAATCCATGTTGTTTAAGAAACGGATGTTGATTTTGATTGGACTATACATAGACTCGTTAGTCCAGTACATATCTTTCAGGGTCTGAGTAAAAGCATCAATTAAATGATATGGTACATCCGTGTCCTGTTCTGTCCATATATTACCATAACCACATGAATAATGCTGATGCTTAACAGAGCATACCCAGTCAGTCTGTCCTTGTTAATCATCTAGTAATAGCATGTTATAACATTTCCATGGATATCTTGTTACAGGCATTTTATTGTCTTTAACTTTGCAAACATAGTTAATGAGTATCGTCTACATTCTCTGTAAACCATTGGATTAGACATACTGTATTCAACATAATAAGCGCCCCGCTCTAATAAGCGCCCACGGTGACATTTGCTGATATATTGGCTGTGAACAATCCCAATTAGCACCCCTTCCGATTAATCAATGTACACAAGACAAATTTATTTGCGTATAATACGCACTCGGGTGCTATATGTACCCTTAAATATGGGCAATAAAATTCTGGAAAAATATATCTGTCGAACATAAACATTTCAGTCTGTCAGCTTAACCATGAAATTTATCTTCCAACTTTATTTATCTTTTAATCAGAGCCCCCTATTTCTAATTTTGAGAGCGCCCCGGGCGCTTATTACGCCGAATACAGTACTAGGTTTCACACCAAGGAATCTTTTGCAAACATATCATTGTATTTTTTCTATAACATCAATCATTTCTAATCCCCAAACCTCTCCTCCATATAACAAAATTGGACTTATTTTTGTAAAGAAAAACTAAAAGAATTTTTTTATAGGATATATTTTAGGGAACTTTCATACGTTGAAGAATTCCAATTTGGATCTTCTCAGCTTGTACAACAGCTTAATAATAGCATGCATCCTCCATGGCAATCTGTTTGTAAAATATACACCTATGTATTTATTGAATGATACAAAATCTAAATGCCCTTGATAAAACCATTTCTCTCTTCCAGCTCGTGTTCTACCATTTCTAAAAACAATAACTTTTGTCTTATTCTTTTTGACAGATAAATTCCATCTGTAGCTTCAAGCATGACATATCAGCGAGCCTGACGACCTATTCTACTCTGATCTTCACAGGTATTATTTCAATTAAAGAGCCCAGGTTTATATTCTAGTTAACTAAATATAAAGTTAATCAGACTTGTTTGAAATTTCCTCTGTTAAAGAACTACTTTTCGAATTTACAGAACGAAAATCTCTTGGTTTTTGAAGCTAAACTAAATCCAAAGTTTATTAGACTTGTTTGAAATTGCCACTGTTAAAGAATCACTTTTCTAATTTACAGGACGAAACTCTCTTGCTTTACGAAGCCGAAATATTGTAAAGAAAGTCCAAACAATGTTGTCTGGACAAATCCTCACATATTCTTGATCAGATGATCAAATTGGCCACGGCAGCCTTTCTGAAATTGTCATTTTTTTCCATTACCTTTCAACCTTTTCTCTTATACATCTTGGATTTTGAAGCTTACATTTGGTGCACACAGATCCAATAGTGTGAGTGAGTGAGTGAGTATAGGTTTACACTGCTTTTAGCATTATTCCAGTAATATCATGGCAGGGGACACCAGAAATAGTCTTCACACATTCTATCCAAAAATGAAACTCGGTTCTTTGACATGGTGAGTGAACGCTTTGACCACTAGGCTACCACACCGCCCCACTGATCCCAGAAGTGACATGAGTTGGGTTCAATGCTGCTTTGAATAATATTTCAGTTAAGTCACAGCATGTCAGTTTGATACTGTAGGAAATCCTGAAGTGGTGCAGGTCTGAGAACAATACTTACATCATCCTGAAAATGTCAGCATGCTAAGACTCAGCAATGTATGCATGTATCCTTCTAAAATTCCCATCTTGTTTTGTTGTATTCTAGAAAGAGGAAGGTGAGCTACAGAGTGAGTGAGTGAGTGAGTACGGTTTTACGCCGCTTTTAGCAATATTCCAGCAATATCACGGCGGGGGACACCAGAAATGGGCTTCACACATTGTACCCATGTCGGGAATCCAACCCGGGTCTTCGGCGTGACGAGCAAACGCTTAAACCACTAGGCTACCCGACCACCCCAGGTGAGCTACAGAACCTTGCATCATAAAATTAACGACGGCATATGTTGATATTAAGAATATGTATGTCTAAAACTGTACACAACCCTTCCTGTCAGAAAATCTGATTGGGAACAGATCACACTGGAAGGGTTTTCTTAGCTTGATCACCTATTGCTAGCCACACACAATCAAGGTGACATTAGTTTTGAAGCGTAGTGTAGCCATTCTATTTGTAAAGCTACCAATCTTGGGCTGGGGCAAGGCCATAATATATACACTATTATAGTCTCACAAAACAGTCGGTGACAGAAATGTTTTATTTTCTCAAGTATGCTTAGCTGAGAAGGTCCATGTATATAACTGCAATATTGTGACGCAAGAATTTACCATGAATATTATTTTATTTGTTTTGATGAACATCAAGGTCCATCAAGGTCTTCAAAGGCTAAATATCCATTCTCATGTTTTCATGTACATTTGAAATAAATTTACAGACAACCGAAACCAGAGTTAAAGTACGTTGAAACATTCCAGTCTAACACATAATCGACCAGAGCCGTCATAAACTGTGAGTTGGACAATGCACTGAACTTGTTGATCGGAAACTGTTGAAAATATGACATACAATACCATTCAGACAGGTGGGAAACAGACCAGCCTCAATGCCCCGAACACCACAGGCCTGACAAGATTACCCTCTGTGAACAAAGCACATAGCAGCTTACACAATGTTACTCTACGAGAATATACTAAACGATGAATCAGCTGATCTACTTTGACATGCATCAGAGCGTGACAACTGTGACCTACATACGACCTTGGCTTGGATATACAACCCCCACCTTTAGAAGGACTACCCCCCCCCAAACACACCCAACCTTGACTCAGATAGGTCAGGCCAGTACTCAAAGGGTAATATTTAGTCCAGTGGGAATATACTGATGAAAACTAAACAAAGGAATAGTTGAAACATGGGGATGATATGAAAGTGAGCTGTGTATTTTGTCTGTCACAATGGCAACAGACATGGTAAGGCAGTGAATACACCAAACACTAAACATTTTACAAGGTGACTGACTGTAGCGAAAGTAGGTAATGACCACCGTTACAGACCCGTCATACATGGAGGTAATGACCACTGTTACAGGCCCCTGTCTTACATGGATGTAATGACCACTGTTACAGGCCCCTGTCTTACATGGAGGTAATGACCACTGTTACCGACCCCTGTCTTACATGGATGTAATGACCACTGTTACAGGCCCCTGTCTTACATGGAGGTAATGACCATAGTTAGAGACCCCCATCTTACATGGAGGTAATGATCACTGTTACAGACCCCTGTCTTACATGGATGTAATGACCACTGTTACAGACCCCTGTCTTACATGGAGGTAATGACCACAGTTACACACCCCTGTCTTACATGGAGGTAATGACCACAGTTACACACCCGTCTTACATGGAGGTAATGACCACTGTTACAGGCCCCTGTCTTACATGGATGTAATGACCACAGTTACAGACCCCTGTCTTACATGGAGGTAATGACCACTGTTACACACCCCTGTCTTACATGGAGGTAATGACCACTGTTACAGGCCCCTCTCTTACATGGAGGTAATGACCATAGTTACAGACCCCCGTCTTACATGGAGGTATGACCACCGTTACATAAGTCTTCCAAGGATGTAACGACCATCGTTGAAATATGGAGTATAGTTCACACTTTTTTTCAGAATATGAGGCAGTGTAGAGGGTGGTGCGCATAAGATTTCAGGTACTAGTCCCCCCTGGGTTAACAATACAGGCATATGTTCCAGCCACTCCAGTGAATAACCAATATTCTAATACAACATGTCAATATTAAATGAAAGATCAAAGTTCCCTCTCATTACAAATAAACTTTCCCTTCAGCAACTTTAGTTTATGAGCAACCAACTACTCAACCAGCCAGCCTGAACCAGCAAACAGCTTACAACACATTATGACTTTACAAGCTCTGTGGGTTTATGGGTTCTGAAAGAATGGGTATTAGATATATCCTGTGAGAAAAAAAACAATTCCTACTTCTTGTTATTACATGTCACCAACTGTGTTGAGCAAGAGTGGTTGGTTGTTTAACAGAGCAGAAAAACCAGTGGTTGAGTCTGTAAGTGGATTTGATTGAGCTCTCATACATGATGGTTACACGAGTGAATGAGTGAGTGAAAGTGAGTGAGTGAGTGTTTGTTATTTAACGCCGCAATATTCCAGCTATATGACGGCAGTCTGTAAACAATCAAGTCTGGACCAGACAATCCAGTGATTAATATCATGAGCATCGATCCATGCACTTGGCATCGATGACATGCATCAACCAAGTCAGAGAGCCTGACCACCCGATCCCGTTTGTCGCCTTTTACGACAAGCATAGTTGCCTTTTACGGCAAGCATGGGTTGCTGAAGACCTGTTCTATCTGGATCTTCAAGGGTCAACAAGAGTGGAGTGAGTGAGTGAGTATTGTTCTACGCCGCTTTTAGCAATATACCAGCAATATCATGACAGGGATGCCAGAAAGGGGCTTCACACATTGTACCCATGTCGGGTCGGATGGGTATTGAGAATGACCCAGGTACCTACAGGACTACCCAGACCTGTGGTTAGTCATGTGATAAATTGTTTACTGACAAAAATGATCTGGAACTATATGATTACACTACAAGTCACTAATGTTTGTACTTCTTTCTGACGACGCACCCATTCATTCTGACTTTTATATGTTTAAATAAAGAAAAGACTTTAGTTAACTTCAGTGTATGCGTATCAGATCGTTTTATATGTGTATCGAAATACATTTTGCTCAGGGCTTCGGTCAAACTATTCCCAATTGGACATTTTGTATCTATCTCTTGAGACCTACAGCGGGTACCCAGGTAGGGTCAGGTAATAGGAGGGTGGGTACCCGGGTAGTAAATTGTGAGACGTGCCAGCCCGACAGAGAGCCATGTTAATGCTAGGAGCCTCACGACTTTTTTGACTGTTATTTACTGTTTGAATGCATTCTTAACATACACAATCTCTTCCGCAGGGATAACGTACAAAGCACTACCTCTCGGCTCCTGCGACCAAGACATGCATTGCTGTTGCGACCTTGAAGAGTACTGGTATGTTATGTGACTTCCTGTTTCAATAACTACCACACATCCCCTAGCAACACAAGCAGCATATGAAACAACAGTATTTAAATATGTAGATTGCAAATCCAGGTGATTTCACCTCATTGGTTTAAAAACAACTAACAGCCTAGTCTCAAGGAAGTGTAAATATATATCGAATACCCAAACAAATATACTGTGTTCAACAAAGGAGATAGTTCTAGTTCTTTTTTACAATGAATGCAACGTTTTGGTGTAGATACTAACACCTTTATCAAGCAAAGGATGTGAAGAATGTGAAGTAGAAAGGTTACCGGTACATGTGGATAATTGTCACAGTGGTTTATCCATACGTATACGTGCACTGGTGCACTTATGTATCGCTTCCCCTCCATATGGAAGTTTTGTTTGGTTGTTTGTTTGTTGTTTAATGCCGCACACAGTAATGTTCCAGCTGTATGACGGCGGTCTGTAAATAATTGAGTGACTGACATCATGATGGCATCGAACCATAAATTGGAATTGATGACATGCATCAACCAAGTCAGCGAGCCTCAGGTCAGACAACCCAATCCCGTAAGTCGCCTCTTAAGACAAGCATAGTCGCCTTTTACGCTAAGCATTGGTTGCTGAAGACCTATTCTACCCCTGATCTTCACAGGTCCTATAAGGAAATATAAAGGTAAAATGTTTCCGCTTTGGAAGAAAACAAAATCAGCGGAATTTACACAGTGTGCAAAAACATTGAAAAAAATAACAATTTAACATCTATATGGAAGTATAAACATAATACTCGTAGAGCTTACTGTGTGAATTGTGCAGAGAGTTTTGTTTTCTTCCAAAGCGGAAACATTTCAACAGGCATGTAACATCGGGTGTGACAATCAGAGACACAAACAGCGCATGAAACAACAATATTTACAAATGTAAAGATAGCAACTCAAGGTTAGGCCATTGGAAAGTATGCCAGACCTGTTATTAAGTGTCTTTGTATTAAAAGGTGTTCAGTGTATTTATGGCCTGAGGTTAGTAATCCATTTCACTGACTTTTTTCAAAATTTGAATACTGTAAATCGTGAAATTAATGCGTCTCCAAAAGAATGCGACCACTGGACCCAACTGGATGCGACTCAATATGAATGCGACACCCCCTCCTCTCAAGCATCAGTGGATTTCTATCTAAAGATGTCCTCAGTCAGGTTTAGAATCCTCACCTTAATCCAACCTTACATTTATCCAATCACACTCCAAATAGCACTGCTTATTAGCGCTGAGTAAAGTACTTCCGCAAAAACAATACATGCGCGCTGGCTCATGTCGGCCTTTGACGCAGTCGCAAAGAACAAAGGGTGGCGTCTGTCTGGACTTGCATGTGTGATCAGTGATGACAATAAGTGAGGAGAACGCTTGTCTTGACCCCAACAGTGAAAATTCACAGGATGTAATTAGTGTTTGAATGACATTGTTTATATACTTTATATACAAGTACTGCTTAATAAACAGTCATGGTGTGGAATACATCAGCATATGTCTAAGTTGGTATTTTTGCTATAAATGAGATGTTTAAAAATGCAAGCAAAGACCACTCACATTTTTCGCTTTTAATTCAAGCTCGTGTTAATTTCAAGATTTACAGTAGTGGTTACCTTAATTTTGGTGAAAGTGAGAAACTGAACGGCATATCCAACCGAGTTATTCATAGATCACAATCAGATTAGAACTATTGATGCCTGTATGTGTATAGATCATTATGATCTGGCAGAGTAAAACAGAATGTTCCTACGGATTTGAATCAAATTTGCTGTGGCTGCCATCTTGCTCAGGCCTAGTATCTCTGTAATTGTGTGATCTCCCTTTATCCAACCAAGTCTACAACTTTCCACTGACTTTCGAAACATTTACAAAAAGAATCCTGAGTCTAGAAAAATAATAGTGTCTATTTGTTCGAACTAAAGTAGTGTGTGTGTATGGTTTTACGCCGCTTTTAGCAATATCACAGCAGGGGAAACCAGAAATGGGCTTCACACATTGTACCCATGTCGGGAATCAAACCCAGGTGTTCGGTGTCACGAGTAAACACTTTAACCACTAGGCTACCCGACCGCCCCTCAAACTAAAGATAACAGTTTATGTAGACAGAGATATGCTAAATATGAGGACAAGCACCACTTTGTGAGCAGTTACTGATTGACACCACCAGTGATATCAGTTGACATGCATGAATCAGCAATAGATATTGGCACTTGTCCTGCAATCCTGGCCAAAGTGCCAAAATGTTAAGGTATCATAAGGATAAGTAAAAAATTACCATTTAGCTAGATTTTATCATCAAAAGGACTAATGGACTAAAACTGTTAGTTTCTATCACTGTGAATGTGTTGTGTACGATAAGAGCCAACAAAAGTAGTCATGCAGGAATGTTTCAGTTGTCCTGAATGGTGAAGCCGTAGATGACTCTTCTACTTGACAGCAACACTACCACCCAACAGCTGAGTTCTCCCAGGTGTGATCTGTGCAGATCCCGATCTGAATGGGTCTTCGGCAACCCATGCTTGCCGTAACAGGCGACTAATGGGATCGTGTGATCAGGTTCGCTGACTTGGTTGATGCATGTCATTGTAATCCAATTGAGTTGATTGATGCTCATGATCTCAATCACTGGATGGTCTTGTCCCCACACGATTATATACAGAATGACGTCATATAGCTAGAATATAGCTGAGTGTGGAGTTAAACAACAAACAAACAAACAAATATATCTCCCAGGTGTGTTAGATCAGGTTGAGTCAGGACACTGTATCTTGTTGTCCTGGATGAGCAGGATTTTCACCAGTACAGTATGGAGTGAGTATGGTTTTACGCCGCTTTTAGCAATATTTCAGCTATATCACGGCGGGGGACACCAGAAATGGGCTTCACACATTGTACCCATGTCGGGAATCGAACCGAGGTCTTCGGCGCAACGAGCGGACGCTTTAACCACTAGGCTACCCGACCGCCCTAGTACTGTATGGAAGCTGGCTCCAGATGCTGGGTGACGTGGTGTATGATGTAGTGCACTGAAACTCTATTCAGCAATTAAAGTACTTTTTGTCTCCTTAAACCCTAATAAGGTTTGAGGGTAGAAATCATCCAAAGAAACATCGGGTTAAAAAAGGATTTAACTTTGTTCTTGCTTTGGGAAGTGTGGGTCAACAGATGGCAAACCAAGGAATACACAGGAGCTGGGGCCATAAGTATATTATTTGTTGGTTCAAAGATTGTTTGGCTTCAAAGTCAGAAGTTAAAGGAAGGAATGAAAAAGAAAAGAAAAAACCCACACGTCAGCCTCTTCATTTTCAAACTGGATAACAGAATGTTTTCAGACATTATTACCTTCTTGTCTGGCTAACAACACACACAGTTACATCTATTATACCCTGTAACAAGACACAAGTTACATCCCATATCCCCTGTAACAAGACACAAGTTACATCCAATATCCCCTGTAACAAGACACAAGTTGCATCCCATATCCCCTGTAACAAGACACAAGTTACATCTATTATACCCTGTAACAAGACACAAGTTACATCTATTATACCCTGTAACAAGACACAAGTTACATCTATTATACCCTGTAACAAGACACAAGTTACATCCCATAGCCCCTGTAACACGACACAAGTTACATCTATTATACCCTGTAACAAGACACAAGTTACATCCCATAGCCCCTGTAACAAGACACAAGTTACATCTATTATACCCTGTAACAAGACACAAGTTACATCCCATAGCCCCTGTAACAAGACACAAGTTACATCCAATATCCCCTGTAACAAGACACAAGTTGCATCCCATATCCCCTGTAACAAGACACAAGTTACATCTCATAGCCCCTGTAACAAGACACAAGTTACATCCAATATCCCCTGTAACAAGACACAAGTTACATCTCATAGCCCCTGTAACAAGACACAAGTTACATCCAATATCCCCTGTAACAAGACACAAGTTACATCCAATAGCCCCTGTAACAAGACACAAGTTACATCCAATATCCCCTGTAACAAGACACAAGTTACATCCCATATCCCCTGTAACAAGACACAAGTTACATCCCATATCCCCTGTAACAAGAC
Source organism: Haliotis cracherodii (assembly GCF_022045235.1). NCBI lineage: Eukaryota > Metazoa > Mollusca > Gastropoda > Lepetellida > Haliotidae > Haliotis > Haliotis cracherodii. The sequence goes on from NW_027266286.1 coordinate 64,947,730, forward strand.
ACAAGTTACATCCAATATCACCGGTAACAAGACACAAGTTACATCCAATATCCCCTGTAACAAGACACAAGTTACATCTCATAGCCCCTGTAACAAGACACAAGTTACATCCAATATCCCCTGTAACAAGACACAAGTTACATCTCATAGCCCCTGTAACAAGACACAAGTTACATCCAATATCCCCTGTAACAAGACACAAGTTACATCCAATATCCCCTGTAACAAGACACAAGTTACATCCAATATACCCTGTAACAAGACACAAGTTACATCTATTATACCCTGTAACAAGACACAAGTTACATCTCATAGCCCCTGTAACAAGACACAAGTTACATCCAATATACCCTGTAACAAGACACAAGTTACATCTATTATACCCTGTAACAAGACACAAGTTACATCCCATATCCCCTGTAACAAGACACAAGTTACATCCCATATCCCCTGTAACAAGACACAAGTTACATCCAATATACCCTGTAACAAGACACAAGTTACATCCAATATACCCTGTAACAAGACACAAGTTACATCTCATAGCCCCTGTAACAAGACACAAGTTACATCCAATATCCCCTGTAAGAAGACACAAGTTACATCTCATAGCCCCTGTAACAAGACACAAGTTACATCCAATATCCCCTGTAACAAGACACAAGTTACATCCAATATCCCCTGTAACAAGACACAAGTTACATCCAATATACCCTGTAACAAGACACAAGTTACATCCAATATCCCCTGTAACAAGACACAAGTTACATCTCATAGCCCCTGTAACAAGACACAAGTTACATCCAATATCCCCTGTAACAAGACACAAGTTACATCTCATAGCCCCTGTAACAAGACACAAGTTACATCCAATATCCCCTGTAACAAGACACAACTTACATCCAATATCCCCTGTAACAAGACACAAGTTACATCCAATATCCCCTGTAACAAGACACAAGTTATATCCAATATCCCCTGTAACAAGACACAAGTTACATCCAATATCCCTCGCAACAAGACACAAGTTACATCCAATATCCCCTGTAACAAGACACAAGTTACATCCCATATCACCGGTAACAAGACACAAGTTACATCCAATATCCCTCGCAACAAGACACAAGTTACATCCAATATCCCCTGTAACAAGACACAAGTTACATCCCATATCACCGGTAACAAGACACAAGTTACATCCAATATCCCCTGTAACAAGACACAAGTTACATCCAAATTCCCCTGTAACAAGACACAAGTTACATCCAATATCACCGGTAACAAGACACAAGTTACATCCCATACACCCTGTAACAAGACACAAGTTACATCCAATATCCCCCTTAAAAAGACCATAAGTTACATCCAATATCACCTGTAACAAGACACAAGTTACATCCAATATCCTCTGTAACAAGACACAAGTTACATCCAATATCCCCTGTAACAAGTCACAAGTTACATCCAATATCCCCTGTAACAAGACACAAGTTACATCCAATATCACCGGTAACAAGACACAAGTTACATCCCATACACCCTGTAACAAGACACAAGTTACATCCAATATCCCCTGTAACAAGACACAAGTTACATCCAATATCCCCTGTAACAAGACACAAGTTACATCCCATATCCCCTGTAACAAGACACAAGTTACATCCAATATCACCGGTAACAAGACACAAGTTACATCCCATATCCCCTGTAACAAGACACAAGTTACATCCAATATCCCCTGTAACAAGACACAAGTTACATCCAATATCCCCTGTAACAAGACACGTTACATCCCATATCCCCTGTAACAAGACACGTTACATCCCATATCCCCTGTAACAAGACACAAGTTACATCCAATGTCCCCTGTAACAAGACACAAGTTACATCCCATATCCCCTGTAACAAGACATATGTTACATCCCATACACCCTGTAACAAGACACAAGTTAATCCAATACACCCTGTAACAAGACACAAGTTACATCAAACAACCCCAGTAACAAGACACAAAGTCTGCATGTAGTTTTATGAAAATGCCTAACAAGCCCAGTAAGGTGGGTCGAGCTGTGCTATTCCAGCATGGGCTGTTGGTGCTGTTTATCATCAGAATTACAGTCAGGTAGGTGTTTGTGATAAAACTATCCGAGATACGAGCTGCAGTGAGTCACAGAGGTTGATAAATCAATGCCCATGTTGGTCTGACTCATGGCAGCAATCTCGCTTTATCCAAGGAATGACTCGGCAAGAAAACTCTAAAATCAGCTGATCTCACAAAAATGCAACCTGACTGAATTGGGTGGTCTAGGGGAGGCTACTCTATCTGACTGAACACCCAGATAGTCGTAATTCATTCTTCAATGACAGCTTGATAGGCATTGACTGTCAACCACTAACACCATAAAACCTGTCACGTCTAAGGGAGGTAACTGTGTCCATGTTTGTCCTCTCTGGTGTCAACTAGTGCCAACATAGTCGACATGATCAGAATTCCAGGTGAAGTTGAGGATCGGCTAAATTACCTCTCCTTCCAGGACTCTGGTAACCATCACCAGCGACGCATATGATGCATATGGAGCCAGATTTGCTTCATATACACCAAAGAGACCAAAGGAGATTTTTAACATTATCAAGATTTGGAGAATTACAAATTATGAAACATATAGGTAAGTGGGAGGGGGTACCTAAAAACCTTAGGTTTTATCCTTTTTGTAAAAATATCATAGAAGATGAGTTACATGTTTTGTTAGTATGACCGACTTATGATATTTTAAGACACACATATTTTCCCAACAATAAATTAAAAAATCATTACTCCCTCAGAACTTTGCTACAAACTTCTAACATTGAAACCTTGTCATTATGTGCTAAATACATTAAAGATGCCCTATCTTTACATTCTTTAGTATTATAATTCTAATTTGTGAACACACACTGCCATTGAGAAAGTGGTCAAATGTAACAAATGTTATATTTGGGATAACACTTTATTTGGAAAGTACAGATTCTCGTACTTTTGGGGGTTGAGTCCCGTCTGGGATTCAAACTCACACTGCCAGAGTGAGGCACCTAATCGCCAGCACACCAAGTCAGCAATCCAACCCACTCAGCCACCGAGGCTTCCACAAAAATGAAAGTCCGACAACTGGTAGTCTAGATCACGTACTTTGTGTACCCCTCTGACAAGTGTAAATTGGCACAGCTCCCATGGCCGAAAGCTATGAACACACAATGTCATTTACATTCTAATGTACTTTAATTGCACTCTGTACCTCTTGATATTGTACCATCACTTTGTACATAATACATGTATCTATATTGTATATTGCCTGTGGCCTTTATACTAAAATATACTTCTTCTGCTTCCATATCATGCAGAGAAAGACAAAATTCTTTGTGCTATAAATTTTTTTTTCTCCTGATTGCTGTATGTATATTTCCAGTATACAGGGTTTAATCTAGACTTGCTCCGAGGCCAATATTTCTGCTAGGAATGTCAGTACAATAATGTTAATGGTTTATCAGTAAACAGTTATAGCTAATGTTACGTCTTTGTAGAAGTGACTAGTGACCCATGAAGATTTGGGGTAGAATAGGTCTTCAGCAACCACTGCTTGCCGTTTAAGGCGACTATGTTTGTCGTACCCCAATTACTTGGCTCGATGCTCATGATGTCAATTATTGGATTCTCTGGTCCAGACATGATTATTTACAGACCGCTGTCATATAGCTGGAATATTGCTGAGTGTGCCGTTAAACAAACAAACAAACAAGAAGTGACCAGTGCTTCACTTAGGCTTTAATGCATAGATTAGCATTACTGCTAGGAGTCTTTGTTAAACATGTTAAAGTACCTATGAATAACAACATAAGGATTTCTAACAAATTATAGATTTTTTTCCACAGATTTAGAGCTTAAGTCAGCGTCAGCCAATCACGTGACAGATCCCCTCATGATACGGAAATATTTGGAATACACTCAAAAGTGCAAAGAAGGATCCTGCAAATGTCATGACAACCTTCGGACTTCAAACCACACTTGAAAAACTAACTTTGCAATCTGCTGGCATTACATAATCTCAATTTCTGGCTATTTTTATCCAGAGCGTTGCAAATAATTCCTAGCATATGTAATGGGAAATAGTAATTCAGACCTTGACACTTTTGCAAATCTATGATTCATCTTGATTAGGTCAGAACGGCTTGGGTCCAAAAACCCAACGACACATCACAATGTGTTGGCAATTTAACACAGGATACAAGGGATAAAGGAACACACAACAAGCAAGTAGTTGAGAGTAGTTACTGCACAGTGACACAAAAACACAACATATCAGTGCAAGAGTACACACAAAATCCTGACCATACACGTTGGGCCACACTAAACACAAGACAATGGCTGATTGTGTCACTTTATATACTGTATTTATTTGTGTATAATTAAATTTTCATTGTTCATTGTAACTCCTGCATATTGATTAGCTGAATTGGTACGTGTTATTGCATTCATTTCTCAATGAATGTAAAAAAGTAAGCCACGCCCACCGAAGCAGAATATAAGGGAATCCCTATATTACAGTCGAGGCAATTTCCTTTCTGCTCACGTGTATCGTCATGCACAGGACATTTTGCTACATTCATGCATATTCATTGTCCAAACTACCCTTTGAGACTGAAGGCCGAGAAGGAATGAAACAGCAAACACACAGGCTCGCTCGAGTGTTTTTTATTCCACGAGCCTGGGTTCCACAAATTTCTTCGACTTCCCAGGGAACTTATGTTTGAATCAGGCGGTAACAGCCGCCTACTCCCGGACATATTTGTTCTGGTTCATTACAGTCTGACTGTTGCAGTTCTTCTCGCCTTTTGTCTTGATTGATAGGTCCTATGAACTTTGTTTTGATCCTACTCTCTGTTGATTGGCTACTGACACTGTGGCGTGTCAAGTTATGTGCATAAATTAAACAATCACCTGATTTATGTCACACCACAGTATGTATTCCTACACCTGGAATGTTTATCAATCTCGTCATTTTTGTCTGCTTTGATATATACAACTGTTTTTGGTTACCCGTTGTAGATAACATACATTTTCGTTGTCGATTTTAATTATCAGGATTGACTGTGGATTTTTTCCGGTTCATTGAAGTATGAATCGAAAAAACAACGTGCTAACTTTTGTAAGAATCTGCTATGCGGATTCATGATGATCCTTTGAAATAACTTTTTTTTTAAGTTTTAGAAAAAAACATACACAGAGCAAAAGATATCAATTGGAGTCAAATGTTTTTTCTCCACACGACCCATATTTGATGTGTTTTTCATCAAATCATATTTTAATAAGTAATATTTGATGAAGCATATTTTTATCAGTCTGTACTAGTTCCTAAATAAAGATCCAAGGAACTGTAACTGTAAGAGAAATTTCATCACAATGTTTCATTGAACAGAAGGTCACTGATGTTGATTTTGCCTTTCATTCTGTAAAACACACAGACTGAAATAAGAACTTTCGACATGAAGTTATTTTTTGTTGTCAGCATACCTTGCTAACTGATGCTTTACTTTCTGAGCCGTGCTCATGACGCATGGAAAATCTGCAGTGAGTCATGTTGACTCGCAGTTTTCGAGAGCTTGGTGAGACACTGATCACTGCATATCTCACGACAATTTGTACTGGCGACTCTCATCCCAAACTGTGTAACTAATGACACTAAACGTAGCATCTTCACACATGCCGATGAATCTGTGGGGAAATCAGAAAAAGCGGGGAAGTCCAGGAATCTGTGAAAAAAATCAATAAATCCAGATTTCGTCAACAGAATTGACAGCGGTGTGTGATAAAACTGATGCTGAGAACATGCAGGAACCGTAATGTGTACTCACATTTGGAGTCGGGGATTTCCGTGACGGAAAGGCGAGTCAGTCCCACGCTGGCTTCAAACTTGTATGTGTACTCCACTGCGCGGGAGAACGGGAAGTGCTTGGATGTGCGTCGTGTCACCACCAGGGCGTCGTTGTACAGGTACAGGCCGAGCATCTGCGTGTGCTGGTACGCTCTGCAACACAGACAACACTTCATCACATACAACAGCAACAACGGTGACACACCCATCACAAACAACAGTACTAACAGACACACCATCACAAACAATAGCAACAACGGCGACACATCCATCACAAACAACAGTACTAACAGACAGACCATCACAAACAACAGTAGTAACACAGACACACCATTACAAACAACAACATTAACACAGACACACCATCACAAGCAACATTAACACAGACACACCATCACAAGCAACATTAACACAAGCAACAACAGTAACAGACAGACCATCACAAACAACATTTACACAGACACACCATCACAAACAACAGTAGTAACACAGACACACCATTACAAACAACAACAGTAACACAGACACACCATCACAAGCAACATTAACACAGACACACCATCACAAGCAACATTAACACAGACACACCATCACAAGCAACATTAACACAGACACACCATCACAAGCAACATTAACACAGACAGACCATCACAAACAACATTAACACAGACACACCATCACAAGCAACATTAACACAGACACACCATCACAAGCAACAACAGTAACACAGACACACCATCACAAGCAACATTAACACAGACACACCATCACAAGCAACATTAACACAGACACACCATCACAAGCAACATTAACACAGACACACCATCACAAACAACAGTAACACAGACACACCATCACAAGCAACATTAACACAGACACACCATCACAAGCAACATTAACACAGACAGACCATCACAAACAACATTAACACAGACACACCATCACAAGCAACAACAGTAACACAGACACACACCATCACTAACAACAGCAGTAACAGACAGACCATCACAAACAACATTAACACAGACACACCATCACAAACAACAGTAACACAGACACACCATCACAAGCAACATTAACACAGACACACCATCACAAGCAACATTAACACAGACAGACCATCACAAACAACATTAACACAGACACACCATCACAAGCAACAACAGTAACACAGACACACACCATCACTAACAACAGCAGTAACAGACAGACCATCACAAACAACATTAACACAAGCAACAACAGTAACAGACTGACCATCACAAACAACATTTACACAGACACACCATCACAAGCAACAACAGTAACACAGACACACACCATCACTAACAACAGCAGTAACAGACAGACCATCACAAACAACATTAACACAAGCAACAACAGTAACACAGACACACACCATAACAAACAGCAGTAACAGACAGACCATCACAAACAACATTAACACAGACACACCATCACAAGCAACATTAACACAAGCAACAACAGTAACAGACAGACCATCACAAACAACATTAACACAGACACACCATCACAAGCAACATTAACACAAGCAACAACAGTAACAGACTGACCATCACAAACAACATTTACACAGACACACCATCACAAGCAACAACAGTAACACAGACACACACCATCACTAACAACAGCAGTAACAGGCAGACCATCACAAACAACATTAACACAGACACACCATCACAAGCAACAACAGTAACACAGACACACCATCACAAACAACAACATTAACACAGACACACCATCACAAGCAACAACAGTAACACAGAAACACACCATCACAAAAAGCAGTAACAACACAGACACTATCACAAACACCAGGAATAACGCTAACACATCTCCAATGTGAACAGGATTTTTCCGGAGCAGAAAAAACAGTGGTTGAGTCTGTAAGTGGATTTGATTCTTTCATGCTGGTTGCACGAGTGAGTGAGTGTTTGTAAACGCTTTACTCAGCAATATTCCAGCTACATGACTGTGGTCTGTAAATAATTGAGTCTGGACCAGGCAATTCAGTGATTGACATCATGCGTATCGATTATGCAATTGGGATATGATGACATGCAAGTCAGTGAGTCTGACCACATGTTCCTGTTGGTCATCTCTTAGACAGGCATGGGTTACTGAAGACCAAGTCCTATTCTCTACCAGGAACTTCACAGGTCGAGTGAATGAGTGAATGAGTGAGTGAGTGGATCTGTCATATCATGGCCTGTTAAAATTTCAGCTCACTAAAGGAGTCCTGATCCACCAAGACAATGCTCCTGTTCACAAATCGGTGGTTGCCATGTCAGCGATCCATGATTGTGGCTTCGAACTCATTGACCATCCCACTTTTTTTCACCCGATTTGGCTCCGTCAGACTTCCATCTATTTCCCAAAGTTAAAAAGGAACTAGCCGGTTGCCATTTTCCTAGTAACGATGACGTCATTTCCGCTGTGAATGACTTTTTTTATGGTGGCTGAAGAAAATTTCTTCTTGACCGGCATCCAGACCTTGCAGCATTGCTGGCAAAAGTGTGTAAACCTGGAAGGGGACTATGTGGAGAAATAAATGAAAACCATCGACTTGGTACGGGTCTTTCACAGCTAAGATTAGAACTTTTCGGCCAGCAGACTGTGGTGAAAGCATTTACTCGAACAATGTGTTGACATATATACCATCTGATCACAGGTTTAGGACGTCATACGTTTTCGGACGGCCATGTTTATCGCGCTTTCTTGTGCTATAACGGGGTGTTTAAAATCACAGACTTTGTAAATACTCAGATGATGGCTTGTGTTTAAGAGAAAATTGTCTCTTAAAAGTGAATGGGATGTTTTACGTTTGTTCATGTGATTAGAGAGAAAACTGTGCATTTCTTAAGCGTCCGAAAATCTGTACCACGGAGATACAATAGCCTATGATACACCGATAAAAAAACGATGAAACTTGAGATGATGTACAACAATTGATAGTTCTCAAATGTCAAGGAATAAAACCATGTCTTAAATCATACATAAATTTAGTAAAACACATTTATAATGATGAGTTGTTATTTCTTTAAAAAAAAGTGGATTAATGGAGAAAATAAAAATGCAAGATGATCAATTTAAAAAAATTGTTATTGCACATCATTATTACAACGGACATCAACATATCAACTTATTGTCTTGCCTAACGTTTTGCACATTTCACTCATGACATTTATCACATACTTTGACGACAAGCATTTTACGATGACTATGTACACAATGCTATATTCTACGGAAGCCTTTTAGGGCCATTTGCTTTTTAAAAAAAATTCTTGAAATTTCAAGATAATGAGCAACCTCGGAATGAGTTAGTAACTTGAAAATTCAGGTTAATATCTTGAAATTACAAGATCAATATCGTGAAATTTTAGGATTATAACTTGACATTTTAACATAGTATCTTGAAATTTCAAGTTATAATCCTAAAATTTCAACTTATTATCTTGAAATTTCAAGAAAAAAACAAATGGCCCAAAGAGGTTTCAGTAATATTCCCTCAACACTGAAACACAAAAATCAGATGAAAAAAAAACATTTAAGAGTTCTTTTGAATCGCATAACACCCGTTTTGAGAACATTACAGCGCCAATATGGCATACTGTGCAGCCTGCTGTGCAAAGAAAATGGCTGGACTGCAATGAATCATTCAACTGACAAAGTGTCAAACCATTTACTCCCAAGATATTCCAGATGGAGCAAGTGGCTGGCAGATTGAGCAGAATGATGGTAACTGGTATTGACCAGGAATGGTGAATACAGATGTGATGATTACCTGGTCAATACGCACATCACAATCGTACATTCTTCACACCACATACCTCAGCATGCAGGGTTGATGAGAGGTGGGGTGGGGTTATTGATGAGAGGTGGGGTGGTGTTATGGGGTTGTTAATGAGAGTTGGGGTGGGGTTATAAGGTAGTTGATGAGAGGTGGGGTGGGGTTATTGATGAGAGGTGGGGTGGTGTTATGGGGTTGTTATGAGAGTTGGGGTGGGGTTATAAGGTAGTTGTTGAGAGGTGGGGTGGTGTTATGGGGTTGTTGATGAGAGTTGGGGTGGGGTTATAAGGTAGTTGTTGAGAGGTGGGGAGGGGTTATTAGGTTATGGGGTAGTTGATGAGGTGAGGTTATGGATTTGTTGAGAGGTGGGGTTATGGGGTTATATTACAACAGGACACAAGTGTGTGAGTGGATGTTGCTCAACACCAAAGCTGAATGTTGTCCAGCCATATCTAGGCAGCATGTAGATGATTGAGGCTAATCCAATCACTGTGAACAGGGATTTATCTACGCCTTTTCAGAGACCGATACCCCAGTTCTGCAGCAGATGTCAGCACAAATTTCCAAATTGGAGTTAAACATTAAATCTAGAGATTCAAAATTAAATGCCCTTGGCTGGCAAATTGGGAATTATTTATTGTGTTCAAATTTTGTTGAAATAGTCAAACAACATTTTTTTTTTTAAAGTTCTTATTTTCCTATATTAATTCAGAAGTATTCTAACATTGAACTTGAACATTTAAATACCATAATGTAAAACTCAACAATAAATCCTCTCCCTCAATATTGGTCCTGTTATCAGTGAAATGTAACATTAGTTACAAATATAACAGGATGAATTGGGAAATGCTTAAGTCCCATTTGGGAATATTTACTGACAATTACTGCAGACTTAGGGCCGATTATATCTTCTTATCAGGTTGAGGTAAATCCCTGCCGGCAAACAGTTTTCTTATGGAATAGGTTTTCTTGGATGTACTTTTATTTAATTAGAATTTGGGAAGAAGAAAGTTCTGAGTGCATCGATGTCTTCATCAAACAAAGATGGCTATCTATCAAATGTACACATGAGGGACACGCTGCACAAATGCACGGTTAACTTCAATGATAGTCCTAACAAATAACATTAATATAGTTGTTTGAATACCGAAGACTTCTTTATCAGTGCAATATCATTTCAAAGAGTTCGACAGCAGTTTAACTAAACAGAGACACATTTGGTGGTCAATTTCCCATCAAACAAGCACAGGCGTTTATAGATTGTGACAGTCGGGTCTATACTGGCTGCTAGCTAGACGAGATGAGACCCTCTGATAGACACCAGATTAGTGGCTACTGTGAAGACTGGCAACACAGGATGTAGAAAGTCTCCCTACCCCAAGGACTGCTTCGTCCAGACATATCCCGGGTATTGATCGCCTTGAAATAGCCAAGAGATGTTCATTAGCCTATTCACACGTGGGCGTTGGAAGTGCCTGTTTTATTGAACTTGTGGGTCGGTGATCCAAGCAGAAATGCCCATGCTCAGACAAGTGAGGTAATAAGACAGTGTTAAATAAAGTACTGGCGGAAATCCTAGAAAACTGCTTTTCTGGCTTCACATAATAAATACGAGTCATAGGACTATAAAAAGAGCAGACCGTAATCGACGCAATATGCGCCCAGGGCGCTCTCAAAATTAGAAATAGGGGGTTCTTATTAGAATAAAATGTTATTGGAAAGATTGTTAATTTCGTGGTTTATGCTGACAGCCTGAAATGATACAAACGAAACTTCTGTGCGTATTATACATATTATATATTTCCAGAATTTAATTGCCCATTATTAAGGATGCATATTACACACAAGTGCGTATTATACACGAATAAATAAGTCTTGTGTACATTGATCAATTGGAAGGGGTGCTAATTGGGATTGTTCACTAGCCAATATTGCTGTGGGCGCTTATTAGAGTGGGGCGCTTATTACGTCGAATACGGTATATCAAAATAACGTGAATTGACCTTATCTAGCCTGTGCTAACTGACATTGTGATTACTCTTAAATGTACTTTTACAGGTGAAATGATGATAAACTTAAAAAAATATTTGTGTGTTGTCATGCATGTATGAAACGGCCTATAGATATATATAACCTGAGGTAATTACCTAACACCTGTCCCGAGGTGATGACCTCACACCGTCCTGTGCATTCTCCCAGGTGAAAATGTCACCGAGTTGGAGGTGGTCTCAAAATATTGCTGTTATTGTGCTTAATTGACATGCGTTGTTGATTGGGTAGCAATTTAGGATATGTACTGCATTATATTTGCTTGGAAACATGATGGACTAGTTAAGAGCTATGAAACGGTATGAGTATTGGACAGTTGCGGTTTTGGAAACCAGAAGTATTTGTTGTTCTACAGATGGTTTCTTGAGGTAGCAATTATCTCCGCTGATGTGCTTTTGAATGTAATGTTATGTCTTGCTACGAACTCGTTACACTTAACCAAGATGGGCACAACAGGGTTGAGCTCACAATGTCTGACTGCCGTACGTAAGACAACGTGACCGCGTTGTGCCGCCAGCACGTATGTCTTGTACTTTACTGGGTTCTTGTTGAGCCAAATTTTCTCCATGAGTTGAACTTTTGTTTCATATCGTCTGAAGTCGACAATGTCATATATTCCTGTATGGTCGCCTTCAACTCATGGTTGGGACGACAGTATCTGATTCCCAGACGTTATATTAACTGGCATATCCATGACAATGACACTGGGGTTGTTTAAAATGGGTAATAGCTGATGTTCCAACCAGTCTATAAACACATCACCTCCTATAATTTCCTTATGAAAATCACCAGTTTTCTTTTTCGCCACGAAAACTAGCACGCATCTATCAACAAGCCCCATATCATAGGTTGCAGTGGGCAAAACAATTTACCTGATGGTACCATGAGTGCTTTTTGTCCATCTGCCGACAGCCACACGTAGTCAGTGGAATGATTCATCAAGGCAAATTATCTGGACACCCTGACTGTGATAGTTATGAATGGTTCGGAGATAATTTGACCTCATAGACAGGATGGAATATTTTCCCCTGAAAAGTGCTCGGTCATCGCCATGTGCAGTGTATCCCATCTCTTGGAAAGCACTAGTGAGTGCAGTCTGGGAAACATTAATTGTATCTTTGATTCCTCCCAAATTCTACTACAAGTCAGGGTTACCTTCTGCTCATAAAGCTTGTACATTATACGCCTAATCACCCAGTATCAAAGCTGTCTAATATCCTTTTACTTCCCAGTTTTGTTTTTTGAGACTACCCTTATACCTCTTTTGTTTTCTTATCATAGCATAGACTTGATGGTATGAATTGATTTGGGGTTGGGTTATGGGTTGTTGATGAGGGGTTGGGTGGGGTTATGGAGTTGTTGACGAGGGGTTGGGTGGGGTTATGGAGTTGTTGATGAGGGGTTGGGTGGGGTTATTGATGAGTGTTTGGGTTGGGCTATGAGGTTGTTGATGAGATGGTGGGTGGGGTTATTGAGTTGTTGATGAGGGGTTGGGTGGGGTTATGGAGTTGTTGACGAGGGGTTGGGTGGGGTTATGGAGTAGTTGACGTGGGGTTATGGAGTAGCTGACGAGGGGTTGGGTGGGGTTATGGAGTAGTTGACGTGGGGTTATGGAGTAGCTGACGAGGGGTTGGGTGGGGTTATGGAGTAGTTGACGAGGGGTTGGGTGGGGTTATGGAGTAGTTGACGTGGGGTTATGGAGTAGCTGACGAGGGGTTGGGTGGGGTTATGGAGTAGTTGACGTGGGGTTATGGTGTAGTTGATGAGGGGTTGGGTGGGGTTATGGAGTAGTTGACGAGGGGTTGGGTGGGGTTATGGAGTAGTTGACGTGGGGTTATTGAGTAGTTGACGAGGGGTTGTGTGGGGTTATGGAGTAGTTGACAAGGGGTTGGGTGGGGTTATGGAGTAGTTGACGAGGGGTTGGGTGGGGTTATGGAGTTGTTGATGAGGGGTTGGGTGGGGTTATTGATGAGTGTTTGGGTTGGGCTATGAGGTTGTTGATGAGAGGTTGGGTGGGGTTATTGAGTTGTTGATGAGGGGTTGGGTGGGGTTATGGAGTTGTTGAGGGGTTGGGTGGGGTTATGGAGTAGTTGACGTGGGGTTATGGAGTAGTTGACGAGGGGTTGGGTGGGGTTATGGAGTAGTTGACGTGGGGTTATGGAGTAGTTGACGAGGGGTTGGGTGGGGTTATGGAGTAGTTGACGTGGGGTTATGGAGTAGTTGACGAGGGGTTGGGTGGGGTTATGGAGTTATTGACGAGGAGTTGGGTTATGGAGTTGTTGACAAGGGGTTGTGTGGGGTTATGGAGTAGTTGACGAGGGTTTGGGTGGGGTTATGGAGTAGTTGACGAGGGGTTGGGTGGGGTTATGGAGTTGTTGACGAGGGGTTGGGTGGGGTTATGGAATAGTTGACGAGAGGTTGGGTGGGGTTATGGAGTTGTTGACGAGGGGTTGGGTGGGGTTATGGAGTAGCTGACGAGGGGTTAGGTGGTGTTATGGAGTTGTTGACGAGGGGTTGTGTGGGGTTATGGAGTTGTTGACGAGGGGTTGTGTGGGGTTATGGAGTAGTTGACGAGGGGTTGTGTGGGGTTATGGAGTAGTTGACGAGGGGTTGGGTGGGGTTATGGAGTTGTTGACGAGGGGTTGGGTGGGGTTATGGAGTTGTTGACGAGGGGTTGTGTGGGGTTATGGAGTAGTTGCCGAGGGGTTGGGTGGGGTTATGGAGTTGTTGACGAGGGGTTGGGTGGGGTTATGGGGTTGTTGACGAGGGGTTGATTGGGGTTATGGAGTTGTTGATGAGGGGTTGTGTGGGGTTATGAAGTTGTTGATGAGGGGTGATGGGGGTTGAGATAGGCATTCTAGTCCTTCTATTATATTATTTGCTGCTTATTTGATCATTATACTCCATAGGGATTCTGGGCTAAGAATCCATCCAAGGAACCTATGCTGATTGTAAGAAGGGACTTGATTGATGGTGTCACTGGAACCCTAACAGTGCAGAACGTAATTTGCATCACCTGATTGTCTGGTCCAGATGTGCCGTCAGAGAGCTGGAATTTTCTTGAGTGTGGCGTTAAATGACAAACTTGTTCTTTATAAAGAAGGCCACAGAAATGGCAGTTCTTCAGCCTGTACCCTGGACAGTACAGAGGAAAAAAATGCAACTCTCCATATTTAGTTCTTAGTTCCTTGGTTATATGATAAATGTTCTCTCCCCCTACAGAGAACATAACCGCTACCTGTACTGATCAGGAGAGAACTGACAGGGGACGAGGTCAGGGATGTCTCCTGTAAATAGTGCTTACTACAGTGTTACACAACTTTCTCTGTTTTACTTCGACTTTTGAACAAAATGATTCTGACACTGTCAAAGCACACTTTTTCGCACTAAAGAAAAGGCTGCTACCCTGCAATGAAGTTACTTCTATCTGGTTTGTCAGTAGAAATGTAATAAAGTTTCATCAGAACGCACGCCTTGTCACTGCAGTGCTGCTGTCCTTCACAGAATGAAGTGCCATAAAATACCTTGGGAGTACCCTAGTAATTATCTCCCTTTATTTCCTATTTTCAACAAGAGTTTCTCTCAGATTTACCACCTGAGGGCCATGTCCCAGGTGACATGTACAGAGATGTGACTCACTCAATCTCCAAGTCAGATCTTAGTCCTCACTCCAGATTAATAAAGATCTGAGGACGTCACATTACAGGTCACGTTAGACCGACTTTTCGCAAACTATGACCGAACAATGGAATGACCGACAGAAAGTCGACATTAGCCAATTCCAAGACAGCTTTCTCGTGCTTTACGGCACTGGTCGCTCATGCCATCAACCAATAGCTCGTCAGTCCTGAACTCATCCACCGGCTGCTATGACTAATGTTGTTGACTGGTAGGTGGGATGAAATAGGCTCTAATGTGTCATTCAAGATTATTTCACTCATACAGAGACATGCTTGTCTTCCTGTACTGATCTAGATATATGCCAGCACTTTACAGCCCTCGCTCACAGAGATACCATGTCGCAGTTTAACAGGGAAACCCTACTCAGACACATCATCCTGTCTCCAAGGTGACCAGTTGGATCAGCCAGGGATCAAACCACAACCCTCCACCCTCTGGGCAGACTGGTTATAAAAAATATCCACACACTGACACAGTTCCTGTCTAAAGTTCCTAAAATGGCGCTCACCTAAGTTCTGGCACGACAGAGTCCTCTGCTGGGGGTTTGAGGTGCGCCACATCCTGGTGTTTGATGAGGTAGCGGTTGGCTTCCAGAAGTGCCTGAAACAGACAATATCTTCATAATCACAGTCAGTGTAGTTAGTTCAAAACTTGTCCAGTGCACGATGAACACTGTAAGGCTAAAAATAATAATAGTCTTGGTTCTTAGGCACTACCTGCATTATCATAAAGTCTGCTGCTTTTTTTGTTTTTATTTCCATTTTCACAATTTTTTAAAAATTCTTTAAATTTTTCGCGTCTCGAACACACGACCCTGGCAGTGAAATGCCAAACGATAGTTAAGAGCAACATGATTTCACCGAAATTATTGTAAACAAAATTTGGTTACAAACTAGCTTGAACAACCAATATGTATAATAAAAAACCCTCACAATATTTAAAAAAAGCCATTGCCTGACAACCAATTCTTTTATTTTTTGAAGTCTAACTCATCTGGTTATTTTACATTGAACTGATTAATATGTCAGCAACACAGAATTACATCATGCATACATCAAGTCAGACTACAGGTATCTTTATTTTCTTGGTCTACTGATGCATGCATGCATAGTTTGTTGCTTTCACAAAGCTGAGGTAGGAGTGAAGAGAGTTAACTGACTTTAAAAGTCCAGTTTCCACCCTTGCCAAACTAGGCTGGAATTCCTGGGCTCAATCTTAGTGCTAACCAGTGGCTATTACCAGTTATGTCCCTTCTAAGCCTCTCCTATGGACCAATCAGATTCCACTTTTCATATCACTTGCGTTTGTTTCACACAAAATGGTGGCGCCCAGTCAGGACAATCTGATCGATAATCAAGATCTATATTGTGATAAAACGGGTCTTACATCGTGAAATGCATCAAATCACTTGAGCACCTTGATTAAAGATATGAAAAGATTTGGAAAATATCTGCTGACAACGAGTTGGCGGTGCACATGCTTTGCAAATCCTACAATTGAATGAAATCTGCACGACAGTTTACAAACTGGATTTCAATTTCAGTGCACGATTTTGATTGGACTATGCATAGACATGTTACTCCAGACAAAATGTAACTCCATCATACCAGCCTACTTCGACAAGGGTGGAAACTGGACTTTTATAGTCAGTTAACTCACTTGCCTCTGGAAGATGCAATGAAACATAACCAAGTGACTTTCTCTCAGGCTACATGTATATGTGTGGCTGCCATGTGTGATGAGATAAAATGATAATAACAATAACGATAACAAAAATAGGCTATTTTTATTGCCCATATTTCCACGCCACTCAAGGGCCTGCTCAAAGCGCTGTTATTACCCTGGTTACTGGATCATTGTGCACTCAAGAATCATTCTCAGCTCCCTGGGGAGTAAGCAACCCAAGCTGCCTATTAGGCGCTCGAAAATTAACAACATTGCCTTCTCATCCTACCGGGTACCCATTCACTGCTGGGGGAACAGAGGCATATTAAGAACAAAGTCGCTTGCACAAGGAGACGTGACATGTGTTACATGTGCTTCAGTGTGGGGCAGGACCGAAGCCTTAGAAACTCTCAGGAGTCAAGTAGCCAAGGACTCTGCCCAACTGACGTTACTTAACTTCACTTGATTTGTGACGTGTGCCACCAAGACCTACCGGACAGTTGATGATTCTCTTCTGCAGCGTGACAAGTTGTCGCTCCCTCTGTACACGGCGCTTGCACTGAAACAAAGAACACTCAGTCGCAGAACACACCATACAAGCACTGATATCCCCTCTGTTGGGACTCTGGGAAACAAATGATCTTCAGCAACCTTGGCTAAAAAAAATAATAGTCTTAGTTCTCAGGAACCACCCAACATAATTTTTGTGTCCATTTAATTTAAAAACAAAAATCCTTATACTTAAAAACAATGCGATCCAATATAGCACACAGTTACTTCCCTTTACATGTGCACTGCTTTGATATTGTCATGCGGCAATAGAAGTTTGAATGCTTGTTTATTTAGGGAGGACCTTTCCCAGGTTGATACTATTTATTTGGTTACATACTATTTTGAACAAGCGAAAGAAAAAAGAAGAAACCACCGCCGCCCACTCTATAATTTCAAGTCATTGCATGAGAACCAATTCTTGTATTTTTTAATGCCTAAGACGTGACTTAATGGATCAGGTGGTCAGACTAGGTGACTTGGTTGATAGCGTGTCATCGACGGTGTGTATCACAGCTAACAATATAGATCATCAGGGATACACAGTCGTCGAAGGTTGGAATGCATGTTACAGCGTGAATATTGGCGACAGGAGAATGAAACAAACTTCACTCACTCACTCACACACTCCATGTACGTTAGAAGGACCACAGTCGGCGGGGCAAGTTGTTCTGTATGGCTTCAGTAACTCACCTCCTTGATGCCGCGATCCAGCTCCCGCATGGTGGCAATGGCATTGGCCAGGTCCTCGCGGTCAGCATGGTTGCGTGGCGTGTGGAGTTCGAACCAGCTGAGCAGAGTGACATACTCCGAGATGCGACGACTTGGCTGCAGCAGGAGCTCCTGGAGGCTGAAGTCGGAAGGAGTGAGGTGAAATGAGGTTTAAGATCCTGTTCCAAGATTATTGCATTTCTATAACATGCATGAACGTGTGTGAGTGTGGCCGCTTGTACTAGTCTGGACTAATTCTTTAGACCGATTTTATAGTGCTAGCACACTGACACACCATGCCGCAGTTTAACATGAATATCACTCAGACACAGTATACTCCGAGCCGACCAGTCCTTGTTTCAGTCCCTTAATGCCGAGCGCCAGGCAGGGTAAGAACAAGTACTATCTTTTAACATCTTTTGGTATGGTGTGGCCGCGGATTGAACCGTGACCTTTCGCTCTCCGGGCTGATGCTCTACCACTAGACCACGGAGGCGGTCCTGAAGGAGGAAGAGGAAGAGGGGGAGGAAGACAATGCACTGGACACCAGAAATACATGTATCAATTGTGGGGTGTACAGGGTGTAACGAAACCAAAGGGTGTAACGGCTTGACAGTTCTGTACACCCGGCTGTTGACACTTTAAGTTGACACACCATGATGTAACTGGAATATTGTTCATGGCGACAATACACCCAACTCCCTTATTCTTCAATTGTACAGTTCTGTAATCACCTGTTGTATTATTTCCACCATTGAACTTTACACACTCTCACTTCTACAAGTGAATCCTGCGGTAGAAACTTAACAATATAGTCCACAAGTCCTAATAACGATAACTTATAGCAAAACCCTTAAAAATGACAAATTTCTACTAGACCTTATGATACCTTAACCATTGCGCAGTTTGACAAGAAGTATGACTAGTGCCAATTTCTAACGCTGCTACAGGACAATTTCTAATGCTTGAATAATTACATTTTCACACATTTGTCATTGACTGTTCATTTAACGAGCAAGCATCTCTGTCATTCCCTATCGTGTGTCAAACACCCACATTGTGTATCAAAAGTATATACAATACATATTTTCTGACATTCTTACTTCCTACACAAACACTTCCAGTGATAGGCCAATCAGACAGCTAGATTTAATAAATCATGATTGTAGTCTTTCCTCCATTGTCCCGGACATGAATCAAAATGTCTTGTGTCACTCACGTCAGCATCTTGGTCTCGGGGAGGTGCTGGTGGCGAAGGAGGTACGCGCGGAATGCTGGCGTATTCTCCTTGCAGCGCTCAATTGCACGGAGGATGACTTCGTTATTGTTGATGAAGTTGGTGTATGCCTTGAGCTGTAAGCAGAACTTGACGAAGATGTCGCCGATGCATGTATGCTGGTACGTCCAGTCTGCCAGCCGGTTCTTCAGATCCTCAGTCAGCTGTCTGGAACAGAAAGATGTTTCAAGCTCAAGTCAGCAACTGCATCATCACCATGGCAACTTGTGATACTCAGAGGGACAAACCATCAACGAAAACTACGTAGTCATCCAATAAGGCTGGGACAGGTAACTCAGGTACTCTGGTCGTGTGGGTCCTGAGTAGGACCTGGGTACCCACAGGACTACCCTGACCCGTGGTTAGTCACATGAGATATTGTTTAATGACAAAAACTTACTATAGCTCAGTGGTTACACTACAAGTCGCTAATGTTCGCATTTCTTTCTTCTACATGTTTGAGTAAAGATAAAGCTTCAGTCAACTTCAGTGAACGCACGATCTGATTGTTTGATACATGTAGCTAAATAGTTTTAGCCAGGGCTGTGGTAAAACAATTCCCAATCAGACATTTTGTTCCCGACTTGCAATGGGTATCCGGGTAGGGTCGGGTAATAGGCGGTCGGGTAATAGGCGGTCGGGTAATAGGCGGACGGGTAATAGGCGGACGGGTAATAGGCGGTCGGGTAATAGGCGGTCGGGTAATAGGCGGTCGGGTAATAGGCGGTCGGGTAATAGGCGGACGGGTAATAGGCGGTCGGGTAATAGGCGGTCGGGTAATAGGCGGTCGGGTATGCGGGCAGTAAATTTGGACTCGTCCCAGCCCTTTGTCCAAGCATCATTCTGTCAGCATTATATAACCCAGTATTCTGATTGGTCCGCAGACCGTATCATATGTTTGTAACATCATGACTATGTTGCTGAATGCGCCAGCCATATCACATCTTGAAAGTGGTGTTGTCAGATGTTTTCATGGACAACTACTATATCATATTCAAGGATGTGAAAATGTATCAACTGTTCCAAGAAAATTGTCCAAATAGTGACGCATGCTTTAAACTAAATGTTGAGAGAAAACTAAGTGAATTTACTCAATGATGGTGAGTTTACCTGTTGATGGTGAGTTTACCCAGTGATGTGAATTTACCTAGTGATGGTGAGTTTACCTGTTGATGGTGAGTTTACCTAGTGATGGTGAGTTTACTTTGTGATGGTGAGTTTACCGAGTGATGGTGAGTTTACCTAGTGATGGTGAGTTTACTTTGTGATGGTGAGTTTACCTGGTGATGGTGAGTTTACCTAGTGATGGTGAGTTTACCTGGTGATGGTGAGTTTACCCGGGGATGGTGAGTTTACCTGGTGATGGTGAGTTTAACTAGTGATGGTGAGTTTACCTGCTGATGGTGAGTTTACCTGCTGATGGTGAGAATGGCCATGATGTCCGTGAAGATGACATGCAGATTCTGGCTGCTGATGATCGCCCTGGAAAACGAAACAAACAGGAAATCTTAGAGAAGGTGACCAAGTAACCTTTGTCCTAGATTAAATTTGTTTGTTAGTTTCTTGTTTAACGCTGCACTCAGCAATATTCCAGAAATATGACGGCTGTCTGTAAATAATCAAGTCTGGATCAGACAGTCCAGTGACTGACATCATGAGCATCAATCCATGCAATCGATTCAACCAAGTCAGCGAGCCTGACCACCCGATCCTGTTAGTTGCCTCTTACGACAAGCAAAGTCACCTTTTACGACAAGCATGGGTTGTTGAAGACCTATTCTACCAAGGATCTTCAAGGGTCTCCTAGAATTAAAAAGTATTTCAGTCCATTATCTTATGACATGTCATGCAGGATGACACAATGGTGAAACTGACACAATGGACATGAAATGACAAACCAAGGATCATAATCTGGGACAATGTGGGATTAAAACCCGAACGTAGCTGACTCATACCACAGGGCCACCCAAGTCCGCGGTTAAAGATGATTTGGAAAAAATCCACGGATCTTTGTTTTTACTGTTCATTCATTCTTCATGCAATCATTGAAACATGGTGTCACCTGTTGGCAGTGAGAGCGGACTTGAGAGGCTTGTAGTACACATCTCGGACAGCCCTCAACATGCGGTTGTACTCCATCTCACTGGTGAGGATCTCAAAAGCTATCGGAGTCCGCTTCTCGGGGTGCTCAGTAAACTGCTGGGATGTCTGGACAGAGAAAGTGGGATACATACTGTAGGATATCACATATTCACTGTAAATCATGAAAATCACAAAAAATGCGATTGTCTCAGCCACTGCCAGAGAGAGGCCCCACCAGCCACTTGGACCACACATTACAGAGAGAGGCCCTACCAGCCACTGAGACATGGGCACATTACAGAGAGAGGCCCTAAAAGTGGGACCACACATTACAGAGAGAGGCCCTAAAAGTGGGACCACACATTACAGAGAGAGGACCTACCAGCCACTGGGACCACACATTACAGAGAGAGGCCCTAAAAGTGGGACCACACATTACAGAGAGAGGACCTACCAGCCACTGGGACCACACATTACAGAGAGAGGACCTACCAGCCACTGGGACCACACATTACTGAGAGAGGACCTACTAGGCACTGGGACATGGACACATTACAGAGAGAGGCCTTACCAGCCGCTGGGACTTGGTTGCTCGGAGGGTGCCGGTCGTCATGGTGCCAAACTTGTTCCTGAGGTCCTGTGTCTTGAGGGTGACGGTCTTCCTCTCCATCGTTGTGTTGCTCACTGCCTGTTGCCTCAGCATGTTCTTCTCGTCCTTGGAAATCTTCTCCTGACTGTCATACTTCTCCGCTGAGTCCATCTGCAGGTCATCTGTAACAAAAGCCACGATGTCAGCTACACTTTACATCCACATCAGGTGATATAGATCTCCCAATCTCATGATCTGTTACATCTAGAAATGTATAGATCTCAATATTGTATCACACTTTAACTGATCCCCAACATACATAATTCTGCATACAGACACACAACACATTACATCCAGGAGTCTTCAATTACACTTGCAGGAGCTAAAGTTGAAATGCATACAAATAAATACTTTTGTACTCGTCAAGTGCTAGGCCATTTTCTCATGAACAATGTCATGATCCACTTATCACAGGGACCAGGTCATGATCCACCACAGGGACCAGGTCATGATCCCTTCATCACAGGACCCACGTCATGATCCACTCATCACAGGGACCAGGTCATGATCCACTAACCACAGGGACCAGGTCATGATCCACTAACCACAGGGACCAGGTCATGATCCAATCATCACAGGACCCACGTCATGATCCACTCATCACAGGACCCACGTCATGATCCACTCATCACAGGGACCAGGTCATGATCCACCCACCACAGGGATCAGGTCATGTTCCACTAACCACAGGGACCAGGTCATGATCCACTTATCAAAGGGACCAGGTCATGATCCACTCATCACAGGGACCAGGTCATGATCCACTCACCACAGGGACCAGGTCATGATCCACTCATCACAGGGACCAGGTCATAATCCACTCATCAAAGGGACCAGGTCATGATCCAGCAATCACAGGGAGCAGGTCATGATCCACACTTCACAGGGACCAGGTCATGATCCACCCATCACAGGGACCAGGTCATGATCCACCTATCACAGGGACCAGGTCATGATCCACCCATCACAGG
Organism: Haliotis cracherodii; assembly: GCF_022045235.1. Taxonomy (NCBI): domain Eukaryota; kingdom Metazoa; phylum Mollusca; class Gastropoda; order Lepetellida; family Haliotidae; genus Haliotis; species Haliotis cracherodii. The sequence goes on from NW_027266286.1 coordinate 64,971,080, forward strand.
GACCAGGTCATGATCCACTCATCAAAGGGACCAGGTCATAATCCACCCACTACATGGATCAGGTCATGATCCACTCATCACAGGGACCAGGTCATGATCCACTCATCACAGGGACCAGGTCATGATCCACCCACCACAGGGACCAAGTCATGATCCACCCACCACAGGGACCAGGTCATGATCCACTAACCACAGGGACCAGGTCATGATCCACTCATCACAGGACCCATGTCATGATCCACTCATCACAGGACCCATGTCATGATCCACCCACCACAGGACCCATGGCGTGATCCACCCACCACAGGACCCATGTAATGATCCACTCACCGCTGGGACCAGGTCATGATCCATTCATCACAGGACCCACGTCATGATCCACCCACCACAGGGACCAAGTCATGATCCACCCACCACAGGGACCAGGTCATGATCCACTAACCACAGGGACCAGGTCATGATCCAATCATCACAGGACCCATGTCATGATCCACTCATCACAGGACCCATGTCATGATCCACCCACCACAGGACCCATGGCGTGATCCACCCACCACAGGACCCATGTAATGATCCACTCACCGCTGGGACCAGGTCATGATCCACTCATCAAAGGGACCAGGTCATGATCCATTCATCACAGGACCCACGTCATGATCCACCCACCACAGGGACCAGGTCATGATCCACCCACCACAGGGACCAGGTCATGGTCCATTCATCACAGGACCCATGTCATGATCCATTCACCACATGGACAAGGTCATGATCCACCCACCACAGGGACCAGGTCATGATCCAATCATCACAGGACCCATGTCATGATCCACTCACCACATGGACCAGGTCATGATCAACCCATCACAGGGACCAGGTCATGATCTACTCATCAAAGGAGCCATGTCATGATCCACTCTCACAAGGACCAGGTCATGATCCACTCATCACAGGGACCAGGTCATGATCCGCCCACCACAGGACCCATGTCGTGATCCACCCACCACAGGACCCATGTCATGATCCGCCCACCACAGGGACCAGGTCATGATCCACCCACCACAGGACCCATGTTGTGATCCACCCACCACAGGACCCATGTCATGATCCACTAATCACAGGACCCATGCCTTTAGGCACCCATGCTGTATCTGGAATATTGCGGACTGTAAGGTCAAACAACATTCCCTCACCTACTCTACCACAACCAACTCTCCACACACCTCTCTCCCTGCGGTCCTCCTCCTCCTCCTCCTCCTCCTGCTGGGAGTGGTCGCTGGTGATGTGTTCCACCTCACGGTCCAGGGAGGAGTCGGCCCCGCCTCCCTCGCGCCCTGGGATGTTGTCCCGACCCTGACGCTCTGTCTGCCGTGTCTGCACAACAAGCAGTTGTTGGAATTATGCACGAAATCAGAAACTGAAAAGTGAGAATTGAATGCTGTTCCAGCGGTGTACTAGTCAGGACTAACCCCGGTTGTATAGAGCTAGCCTTCTGATATACCTTGAGGAGTTTAACATGAACAGGTGAGGTGAAGTGAAATGGGGTTTAACGTCGCGTCCAAGATTATTGCACTTATATAGCGACGTGCATGTACATGTGTGTGTTTGTGTGGCTGCCTGTACTAGTCCTGACTGATGCTGATTTATAGTGCTAGCTCACTGAGATACCATGCCACAGTTTAACATGAATACCCCACTCCGACACAGTATACTGACTCCGAGCCGACCAGTCCTTGATTTAGCCCCTTAATGCCGAGCGCCAGACAGGGTAACAACAAGTACCATCTTTGAACGTCTTTTGGTATGACGCGGCCGGGGATTGAGCCCCAGACCTTCCGCTCTACCACTAGACCACGGAGGCGGTCTTTAACATGAATAACCCCACTCTGACACATTATACTGACTCGAAGCAGACCAGTCCAGGCAGGGTAACAACAAGTACAATCTTTTAACATCATCTGGTATGATCCAGCCAGGGATCTAACTGCCTGCCTTCTGCTCTGCTGGCAGACTCTATACCACTAGAACAGTAATTATACTTAAAAAAATAATACTTACCTGTCTTAGGTTATCAGCCCTTGTTGTCATGGAGATCTCAGTGACCCCTGCCTGCTCGAGAAGAAACTGACCCAGAAACTCCAGAGGATGAACCTACAAGCATGGATGACAAGTGTCACTTTACAACCCATCAACTGACACAGTGCAATCCATCAAGCTGGAACCTTGGTCATCTGAAAATGTCTGCAGTGTGTCAGAAATATGCGAAGATTTATTTGTTAGTATGGCTGGAAGAAACTCTTAAACATCTTATACAATACAAGATATTGAAAATAACTCAGTCTACTCTCAAAATTGATAAGCAATATAAGCAGTGTGTACTGCTGTATTAATGAGTCAGGGGTAGCAAGATTCAAATACCACCGAAGACCTCAACAACCCCACTTAGTTTCAAACACTGCTTGGTTCTCAAAACTTTAAAAGCATTTAAACATTTTTCAAACAAACATTAGAGTGACATAATAACGTTGTGTATCAAATGTGACAAGATTTTTGTAAAATAAATATAGATTCAATAACACTGATATGCAAATAAGTTGTTTTTTTAAACAATACTTTTAGATGTATGATGTAAAAAAATATATGAAAATCCATAGTAAAGCTTGATAAATATCAACAGAAAGTTTGTTCGGTCAACACAAGCAAATGCCAGCTGGGGAGCTGGAACCAGATTTGAATTAAGCTAAGACATTGATACAGGGTGAGGTATTGATGGTGAGGTATTGATGGTAAGCTATTGATGGTGAGGTATTGATGGTGAGGTATTGATGGTGAGGTGGTGAGATACTGATGGTGAGATACTGATGGTGAGGTGTTGATGGTGAGGTATTGATGGTGAGGTATTGATGATGAGGTATTGATGGTGAGATACTGATGGTGAGATACTGATGGTGAGCTATTGATGGTAAGCTATTGATGGTGAGGTATTGATGGTGAGGTATTGATGGTGAGGTATTGATGGTGAGGTATTCATGAGGTATTGATGGTGAGATATTGATGGTGAGATACTGATGGTGAGGTATTGATGGTGAGGTATTCATGAGGTATTGATGGTGAGATACTGATGGTGAGATACTGATGGTGAGATGATGTAACATACATTGCTCTGACTGCCGAGGGCGACAAGTCCGTCAGTGAGGGCCTGGGTGATGGAGTGGGTCCCCTGGATGTCAGCCTGACCCAGTGCGTCAAACACAACCTGGCCTGAACACAGACAACACATTCTCAGTTAAACAGGAATAAAAATGATATCTATGAAGATATAAATCTCAGTGAATGACACAGAATCAAAAAGCACAGAGGCTAATAGAAACTTGAATTGGCTGAAAACTAGTCGAGTTGAATTTTATTTCTGCCTGTATATTACAGCTATAAATACAAAGTCCAAACATGGGCAAAACTAGTCACTACTTGTAATTTGTGTCAGCATGAGTATTCTAATATTAGTATTAACTGACAATTATGTTGTTATTAAAACACATCCGTGACATTCTATTGTTTGCGTGCTGTTATTTGTCAGGAATGGAGAGTTGATTGTGTTTTCTGCTGCTGTTGCACGTGCTCCGTCACGAGGTGATCGTCACAATGCATGTTTCATGGCTCTTTAGAATGTTTTGTCAAAGTGTTAGACTAGTAGTGGTGGGACGATACAATGATGCACCAGTGGATCGCGATCTTTTCCTTCTCGATAAAAGTATCCATCACAGTCTCACTCTAAGTAAAAAATATCAATTGTGACCTTAAATGTTTGCTTTATTAACTGTTCCACTAGACACTTATCAGTAGTGAAAGTTAATAGTGAAAACATACATATTTTCCTTTGAGCCATACTTGACACTGCCAACTGTAAATCATCAGTGTGCCAGGTATTTGGTCATCCTGTCCATGAAAAAGATGACTTACGCATCCCAGATAAGAGCACATGCAAGTATCATGATACGTATCGGATCATGATTAAGGTATCATGATACGTATCGGATCATGATTAAGGTATCATGATACGTATCGGATCATGATTAAGGTATCATGATACATATCCGATCATGATTAAGGTATCATGATACATATCCGATCATGATTAAGGTATCATGATACATATCGGATCATGATTAAGGTATCATGATACATATCGGATCATGATTAAGGTATCATGATATGTATCCGATCATGATTAAGGTATCATGATACGTATCCGATCATGATTAAGGTATCATGATACATATCGGATCATGATTAAGGTATCATGATACGTATCCGATCATGATTAAGGTATCATGATACATATCGGATCATGATTAAGGTATCATGATACGTATCCGATCATGATTAAGGTATCATGATACGTATCGGATCATGATTAAGGTATCATGATACATATCCGATCATGATTAAGGTATCATGATACATATCCGATCATGAATAAGGTATCATGATACATATCCGATCATGATTAAGGTATCATGATACATATCGGATTATGATTAAGGTATCATGATACATATCCGATCATGATTAAGATATCATGATACATATCGGATCATGATTAAGGTATCATGATACATATCCGATCATGATTAAGGTATCATGATACGTATCCGATCATGATTAAGGTATCATGATACGTATCGGATTGCACAGTTGGTGTTTCGTCCCAGCCCTAAAGAGTAGAGATGTGTTTTAAGTAGGGGAATCTCCCCTGCTCCTCCAGTTACTCGAACATTCCCCTCTACGTGAGTGAGTGAGTGAGATTGTGTTTAATGCCACTTTGAGAAGTTTGTCCGTCACATCATTGTCAGCAGCTGAATGTGAGTGTGAAGTGAGTATAGGTGTTACTGCTAATCCTTCCTTCTAACAAGCATGAAATACTCGTATCCCCCACCAATATGACATGTCCGGTTGTGTGCAAGGCAAGAAAAATTGTACAGTTTTCAAGATCTGCTCCAGAAACGAGAACTACGGCCATTTTCAGTCAAAGTCAAAGTTGTTGCTATAGAAACATGAAAAATAAATCTTAAAAATCCCAAACTATCAAAAGGCAACGGTTCACCACCAGATATAAGAGCTATCTATGTGCCAAGTTTGGTGGAGAAATATTGCATGGTTTTCAAGATCTGCTCCAGAAAAGAGCACTACCACTATTTTCAGTCTAAGTCAAAATCGCTGCCATGGAAACTAGAAAAATAAATTTTTTAAATATCACCAAACTATCAAAAGGCACCAGTTCACAACTAGACCTGTCTGAGTTCGGTTAAGATATGTTTTTTTTTAGTTCTGCTCCAGAAAGGAAACATAATGTGCCGATGGACGGACGGACGGACAGCATCCATTCCGCCTTCCACATCATGGCAGGGGATAATAAACAGTAGAGTCTGGGTTAAAACGTGTCCACAGCAGTCCATGCTTGTCGAACAAGGCGATTTAGTTGATTGGGTGGTCAGGCTCGGCTCCGTGACCTGGCTGATGGCATGGATCTTAACTCATATCAATCACCAGATTGTCTCGTCATGACTCAATTACTTTCATACATTGAATATGGCTGAGTGTGGTGTTAAACAACACACAAATTATAACAGACAAGGCATCTGTATTTCCATGAGCGTAGGGCCGTGTCCACATTGTGTGTACTCACCAGTGAGCTGAGCTGCAATGTCCCGATGGGCTTTCTCAAAGTAAGGCGCCATGATCTGCTGACAGTCTGTGATTGCTTCCAGGGCCTGATCGGCCACATTTGCCCACACACGGAGCTTGCTTGGACAGAAATACTTCTCTGTGGGCTGGCCGTCCTTATATGGTATCAGCCACTCTGTGTTCACTGAAACAATTAGAGAGGTAAGGTCAATGTTGTGTTTATACAAAAGAGGGACTGAAAGGTGATGGATTTAACACCATATTGAACAGTTATTCAGTCACATCACAACATTTCAGCTACTGGTGGGGGGGAAGACCCAATTTGTTGCAGGTCTTAGACGTTTTCCGCATTAGTGAAGCGCTAAGACAACTGGGTCAAACCTGGTTCCTCAAAACAAAGAAGGCCAGCTTTAAAGAGGTAAGAGCTGATGTACTCAAGACTTACCGTGGTTGTAGGAGCTGATGTTACCTGAGACTGACTGAGGTTGTAGGAGCCAATGTTACCTGAGACTGACTGAGGTTGTAAGAGCCAATGTTACCTGCGACTTACCGTGGTTGTAGGAGCTGATGTTACCTGAGACTGACGGAGGTTGTAGGAGCCGATGTTACCTGAGACTGACTGAGGTTGTAGGAGCCAATGTTACCTGAGACTGACTGAGGTTGTAAGAGCCAATGTTACCTGAGACTGACGGAGGTTGTAAGAGCCAATGTTACCTGCGACTTACCGTGGTTGTAGGAGCCAATGTTACCTGAGACTGACGGAGGTTGTAAGAGCCAATGTTACCTGCGACTTACCGTGGTTGTAGGAGCTGATGTTACCTGTGACTGACGGAGGTTGTAAGAGCCGATGTTACCTGTGACTGACGGAGGTTGTAGGAGCCAATGTTACCTGAGACTGACGGAGGTTGTAAGGGCCAATGTTACCTGCCACTTACCGTGGTTGTAGGAGCCGATGTTACCTGTGACTGACGGAGGTTGTAAGAGCCGATGTTACCTGCGACTTACCATGGTTGTAGGAGCCCATGCTACCTGCGACTTACTGTGGTTGTAGGAGCCGATGTTACCTGTGACTGACGGAGGTTGTAAGAGCCGATGTTACCTGCGACTTACCGTGGTTGTAGGAGCCGATGCTACCTGTGACTTACCGTGGTTGTAGGAGCCGATGCTACCTGTGACTTACCGTGGTTGTAGGAGCCGATGCTACCTGCGACTTACCGTGGTTGTAAGAGCCGATGCTACCTGCGACTTACCGTGGTTGTAGGAGCCGATGCTACCTGTGACTTACCGTGGTTTTAGGAGCTGATGCTACCTGCGACTTACCGTGGTTGTAGGAGCCGATGCTACCTGCAACTTACCGTGGTTGTAGGAGCCGATGTTACCTGTGACTGACGGAGGTTGTAAGAGCCGATGTTACCTGCGACTTACCATGGTTGTAGGAGCCCATGCTACCTGCGACTTACTGTGGTTGTAGGAGCCGATGTTACCTGTGACTGACGGAGGTTGTAAGAGCCGATGTTACCTGCGACTTACCGTGGTTGTAGGAGCCGATGCTACCTGTGACTTACCGTGGTTGTAGGAGCCGATGCTACCTGTGACTTACCGTGGTTGTAGGAGCCGATGCTACCTGCGACTTACCGTGGTTGTAGGAGCCGATGCTACCTGCGACTTACCGTGGTTGTAGGAGCCGATGCTACCTGCGACTTACTGTGGTTGTAGGAGCTGATGCTACCTGCGACTTACCGTGGTTGTAGGAGCCGATGCTACCTGCGACTTACCGTGGTTGTAGGAGCCGATGCTACCTGCGACTTACCGTGGTTGTAGGAGCCGATGCTACCTGTGACTTACCGTGGTTGTAGGAGCCGATGCTACCTGCGACTTACCATGGTTGTAGGAGCTGATGCTACCTGCGACTTACCGTGGTTGTAGGAGCCGATGCTACCTGCGACTTACCGTGGTTGTAGGAGCCGATGCTACCTGCGACTTACCGTGGTTGTAAGAGCTGATGCTACCTGCGACTTACTGTGGTTGTAGGAGCCCATGCTACCTGCGACTTACTGTGGTTGTAGGAGCTGATGCTACCTGCGACTTACCGTGGTTGTAAGAGCTAATGCTACCTGCGACTTACTGTGGTTGTAGGAGCTGATGCTACCTGTGACTTACCGTGGTTGTAGGAGCCCATGCTACCTGCGACTTACCGTGGTTGTAGGAGCCAATGCTACCTGCGACTTACCGTGGTTGTAGGAGCCGATGCTACCTGTGACTTACCGTGGTTGTAGGAGCCCATGCTACCTGTGACTTACCGTGGTTGTAGGAGCCGATGCTACCTGCGACTTACCGTGGTTGTAGGAGCCGATGCTACCTGCGACTTACTGTGGTTGTAGGAGCCGATGCTACCTGTGACTTACCGTGGTTGTAGGAGCCGATGCTACCTGCGACTTACCGTGGTTGTAGGAGCCCATGCTACCTGCGACTTACCGTGGTTGTAGGAGCCGATGCTACCTGCGACTTACCGTGGTTGTAGGAGCTGATGCTACCTGTGACTTACCGTGGTTGTAGGAGCCGATGCTACCTGTGACTTACCGTGGTTGTAGGAGCCCATGCTACCTGCGACTTACCGTGGTTGTAGGAGCCGATGCTACCTGCGACTTACCGTGGTTGTAGGAGCTGATGCTACCTGTGACTTACCGTGGTTGTAGAAGCCCATGCTACCTGCGACTTACCGTGGTTGTAGGAGCCGATGCTACCTGCGACTTACCGTGGTTGTAGGAGCTGATGCTACCTGTGACTTACCGTGGTTGTAGGAGCCGATGCTACCTGCGACTTACCGTGGTTGTAGGAGCCGATGCTACCTGCGACTTACCGTGGTTGTAGGAGCCCATGCTACCTGCGACTTACTGTGGTTGTAGGAGCTGATGCTACCTGCGACTTACCGTGGTTGTAAGAGCTGATGCTACCTGCGACTTACCGTGGTTGTAGGAGCCGATGCTACCTGCGACTTACTGTGGTTGTAGGAGCTGATGTTACCTGCGACTTACCGTGGTTGTAAGAGCTGATGCTACCTGCGACTTACTGTGGTTGTAGGAGCTGATGCTACCTCCGACTTACCGTGGTTGTAAGAGCTGATGCTACCTGCGACTTACCGTGGTTGTAGGAGCCGATGCTACCTGCGACTTACTGTGGTTGTAGGAGCTGATGTTACCTGCGACTTACCGTGGTTGTAAGAGCTGATGCTACCTGCGACTTACCGTTGTTGTAGGAGCCCATGCTACCTGCGACTTACTGTGGTTGTAGGAGCTGATGCTACCTGCGACTTACCGTGGTTGTAGGAGCCGATGCTACCTGCGACTTACCGTGGTTGTAAGAGCTGATGCTACCTGCGACTTACCGTGGTTGTAGGAGCCGATGCTACCTGTGACTTACCGTGGTTGTAGGAGCCGATGCTACCTGTGACTTACCGTGGTTGTAGGAGCCGATGCTACCTGTGACTTACCGTGGTTGTAGGAGCTGATGCTACCTGCGACTTACCGTGGTTGTAGGAGCCGATGCTACCTGTGACTTACCGTGGTTGTAGGAGCTGATGCTACCTGCGACTTACCGTGGTTGTAGGAGCTGATGCTACCTGCGACTTACTGTGGTTGTAGGAGCTGATGCTACCTGCGACTTACTGTGGTTGTAAGAGCTGATGCTACCTGCGACTTACCGTGGTTGTAGGAGCCGATGCCACCTGCGACTTACTGTGGTTGTAGGAGCTGATGTTACCTGCGACTTACTGTGGTTGTAGGAGCTGATGCTACCTGCGACTTACTGTGGTTGTAAGAGCTGATGCTACCTGCGACTTACCGTGGTTGTAGGAGCCGATGCTACCTGCGACTTACTGTGGTTGTAGGAGCTGATGTTACCTGCGACTTACCGTGGTTGTAAGAGCTGATGCTACCTGCGACTTACCGTGGTTGTAGGAGCCGATGCTACCTGTGACTTACTGTGGTTGTAGGAGCTGATGCTACCTGCGACTTACCGTGGTTGTAGGAGCCGATGCTACCTGCGACTTACTGTGGTTGTAGGAGCTGATGCTACCTGCGACTTACCGTGGTTGTAGGAGCCGATGCTACCTGCGACTTAGTGTGGTTGTAGGAGCTGATGCTACCTGCGACTTACCGTGGTTGTAAGAGCTGATGCTACCTGCGACTTACCGTGGTTGTAAGAGCTGATGCTACCTGCGACTTACCGTGGTTGTAGGAGCCGATGCTACCTGCGACTTACTGTGGTTGTAGGAGCCAATGCTACCTGCGACTTACCGTGGTTGTAGGAGCCGATGCTACCTGTGACTTACCGTGGTTGTAGGAGCCGATGCTACCTGCGACTTACCGTGGTTGTAGGAGCCGATGCTACCTGCGACTTACTGTGGTTGTAGGAGCTGATGCTACCTGCGACTTACCGTGGTTGTAGGAGCTGATGCTACCTGCGACTTACTGAGGTTGTAGGAGCTGATGTTACCTGTGACTTACCGTGGTTGTAGGAGCCGATGCTACCTGCGACTTACTGAGGTTGTAGGAGCTGATGTTACCTGCGACTTACCGTGGTTGTAAGAGCTGATGCTACCTGCGACTTACTGAGGTTGTAGGAGCTGATGTTACCTGTGACTTACCGTGGTTGTAGGAGCCGATGTTACCTGCGACTTACTGAGGTTGTAGGAGCTGATGTTACCTGCGACTTACCGTGGTTGTAGGAGCTGATGCTACCTGCGACTTACCGTGGTTGTAAGAGCTGATGCTACCTGCGACTTACCGTGGTTGTAGGAGCCGATGCTACCTGCGACTTACTGTGGTTGTAGGAGCTGATGCTACCTGCGACTTACCGTGGTTGTAGGAGCCGATGCTACCTGCGACTTACCATGGTTGTAGGAGCCGATGATCCCGGTTGGTGAGGAGAACTGCATCCCTGTGAGGACACTCAGCTGCACCATCAGCTCCATCCCAGCCTCTGCAACATGGACCTCGGTCAGTGAGTTGGGGTTCTTATATCACAGCATCAACTTCAGATTACAGGAAAACACAAACTTATGAAATCTACACATGCAGTTAATATGTGCTGAAAGACCAATAGTCATAACTAGATTATAATTTGAGTTTGATTCATAAAATTAACCAGCAGACAAGAGTGATGAAAGTGAAAGGGTCCTTGTTATAACTTAAAGGTACGCCCACATTGTCGTGAAAGACTCACCCGATGCAGCCAGAGGGACAAACACATCCAGCTGTCCCCCCATGTTGGCTGGGAGGATGTGGTTGGTCACGCTTTCAAAGAACTCGCACGACTCGGAGGCATCGTAGTTGTTGATGTTGACGGTGCAGCCATGGACGAGACGGATGTCGCCTGGCTCATCCGAATGAGTAAACAGGCCCACGCTCCTGACAACATCAAATGTCATGTAACAAACATGAAAAATATATTGACATGAGTTCACGATCAAGAAGTTTCTTCAAACAAGAATCAAGCAAGTGAATTTTTAAATGTACATACTGAGCATTCCTGCCCTGTAGAACCTTCTCGATCTGATGCATCAGCGTCTCTGTGCTCGTCCCTCCATACTCGTACACGATCGGGATCACACCAAACATGACGGCATCAAGCAGCAGCTGCAGATACAGACACAATGTTAAGTATAACTAAGGCTAAAAAATAAATAATAGTCCTTGTTCTCGGGCACCTCCCTCATTATCATAAAGTCTACCGCACATTTCATTTTTGTTTCCATTTAAAAAAAAAAATTCCTCAAATAATCGGAGTCTCAAACACAAGACTAAGTGTTTAACAGTCCGCAACAATAGCCACCAGCCTGAAGCCCTAGTCTAGCAAAATTTTGTTTGGTCTTGTAAGCTCAACAAATGATAGTCAACGTGATACCACTTAACTCTACTGAAAATGATGCTTAGATGTTTGGGCACAAATGTTTTTGTCACAGACAGGTTCAAACACCTTGGCAATACAACTGCTCCAGCATCATACATCTGATAAACTGATTGCACATGATTATCATGATGATGATGAGGAGGAGGATGATGATGATGAGGATGATTATTCAGACATGTTCTGTCATCAGTTCACTGCCACCTCACCTCTGCTGCTGGGACTCGGGAGGAGATGAAGATGATGCGCGGTGTTGCCGTCACCTGGCTGCCACCAGGGGGCAGTGTGGTCACCTGGTTGTACGGGGTGGGATACCTTCCGCCTCCTGACAGGTCAGACCTGGTGTAAAGACACTGATACTTTAGGCATGATCCACATAATTAATTTAACAAGGAAGAACTTCTCCTTCCAACCACCTCCTGATGGCCCTCTCCCTCCACCACCTCCTGATGGCCTTCTCCCTCTCCCTCCACCACCTCCTGATGGCCCTCTCCCTCTCCCTCCACCACCTCCTGATGGCCCTCTCCCTCTCCCTCCATCACCTCCTGATGTCCCTCTCCCTCCACCACCTCCTGATGGCCCTCTCCCTCTCCCTCCACCACCTCCTGATGGCCCTCTCCCTCTCCCCCACCACCTCCTGATAGCCCCTTCCTCCCCCTCCATCACCTTCTGATGGCCCCTCCCTCTCCCTCTACCACCTCCTGATGGCCCCTCCCTCTCCCTCCATCACCTCCTGATGTCCCTCTCCCTCTCCCTCCATCACCTTCAGATGGCCCTCTCCCTCCACCACCTCCTGATGGCCCCTACCTCTCCCTCCACCACCTCCTGATGGCCCCTCCCTCCATCACCTCCTGATGGCCCTCTCCTCCATCACCTCCTGATGGCCCCTCCCTCACCCTCCACCACCTCCTGATTGCCCCTTCCTCCCCCTCCCTCACCCTCCACCACCTCCTGATGGCCCCTTCCTCCCCCTCCATCACCTCCTGATGGCCCCTTCATCCCCCTCCATCTCCCTCCACCACCTCCTGATGGCCCTCTCCCTCTCCCTCCACCACCTCCTGATGGCCTTCTCCCTCTCCCTCCACCACCTCCTGATGGCCCTCTCCCTCTCCCTCCACCACCTCCTGATGGCCCTCTCCCTCTCCCTCCACCACCTCCTGATGGCCCTCTCCCTCTCCCTCCATCACCTCCTGATGTCCCTCTCCCTCCACCACCTCCTGATGGCCCTCTCCCTCTCCCTCCACCACCTCCTGATGGCCCCTCCCTCCATCACCTCCTGATGGCCCTCTCCTCCATCACCTCCTGATGGCCCCTCCCTCACCCTCCACCACCTCCTGATTGCCCCTTCCTCCCCCTCCCTCACCCTCCACCACCTCCTGATGGCCCCTTCCTCCCCCTCCATCACCTCCTGATGGCCCCTTCATCCCCCTCCATCTCCCTCCACCACCTCCTGATGGCCCCTCCCTCCACCACCTCCTGATGGCCCCTCCCTCTCCCTCCACCACCTCCTGATGGCCCTCTCCCTCCATCACCTCCTGATGGCCCTCTCCCTCCAACACCTCCTGATGGCCCCTCCCTCACCCTCCACCACCTCCTGATGGCCCCTTCCTCCCCCTCCCTCACCCTCCACCACCTCCTGATGGCTCCTCCTTCTCCCCCACCACATCCTGATGGCTCCTCCCTCTCCCCCACCACTTCCTGATGGCCTCTCCCCCACCACTTCCTGATGGCCCCTCCCTCTCACCAACCACTTCCTTATGGCCCCTCCCTCTCCCCCCACCTCCTGATGGCTCCTCCCTCTCCCCCACCACATCCTGATGGCTCCTCCCTCTCCCTCCACCCCTTCCTGATGGCCTTCCCCCACCACTTCCTGATGGCCCCTCCCTCTCACCAACCACTTCCTTATGGCCCCTCCCTCTCCCCCCACCTCTTGGTGGCCTCTCCCTCTCCCTCCACACACCTCCTGATGGCCGTCCTGTTCGGCGGAAGGCCATTTGTCTCCACAAGTTCCCGAAACCTTGTCTCTGCAATATTCTCCAAGTGGATACATTCGGTCAGGGTGCGGTTGTTGACGCTCCGAGGATCATATTCCTCTCCAGACTGTCATCAAAGATAAAATTTATCTTAACAACCTTCATTTTCAAATGAGATAATAAATTTGGAAAATAATGAATATACATTTTTCCATTATCAACTGTTCTTTGTGCACCAAGGTAAAGTAGACAAAAAGGTAAGTGGCTGTGCTCGATTTAAACAAATCATAATCTGAATATATATAAGTCAACACCACCTCATTTTGCACCCTGTGAAATCAATGCTAGACATATTTACCCATGTCCTTCATGGCCTATTCAGAATGTGATACCTGTAACCTTGTTCATGCAACCAGTACATGCAAAGAATTCTCTCTCAAAGCAGTCAGTAAAAGGAGATAATCCAACATTTCCAAACACAACTCACAATAAGGCGATGTCGTTCTCTCCTCCGACTCGTGTCGAGACCAATCTCAAAGTCCAGCGACTTTGACACGGAATTTTCATGTTGTTTGCGAATGATGCCCCACCGGTTATGGAGGACTAATGATGACTTGGGAAGGTCAGGGTCATTGGGATTCTTCTCAGTTACCATGGCAATGTGTGACTTGTGTAGATCCTGGGGCTTGTAATCTGGTCCCTGCCATGGCGGTCGCACATCCATCAACCGACCTACAAAACCATTCAATTGTTCCTAACAGTTGGATCTCAACAAGCAAGTTTCAAAAATTACCCAAAGTTCAGAGGTTCAAGTGAGTGAGTGAGTGAGTATTGTTTAACGCCGCTTTTAGCAATATTCCAGCAATATTAAGGCGGGGGACACCAGAAATGGGCTTCACACATTGTATCCATGTCGGGAATCGACGTGACAAGCGAACGCTTTAACCACTAGGCTACCTGACCGCCCCTCAGAGGTTCAAGACTTACTATATAGGCCAAACCAATTAATGTCTTGTTTCAGGATGCTGTCCGGTTCACTAGTACAATCATCTCCCTGAGGCAGGAGTGTCCACTAACCCATATCAAAGCCTAGTCATTAGGGTTGGTGTATTGGCACATAAATCACAGTAAATCACCATACGGAGAGCTGTCTTGCGATACATTGTGCAATAAGCACTGGGGCCCAAATTTTATATATCTGACCGTTCATTCATTAATCCAGACTATGTGATGTATAGTATAGATCACCTAGAATACCTAGTACATCACCCTTGCCCTTTCAAGCAGACTTTTCTGTACTAAAACATAGCACATATCGCTTGCCCAAACAGAGAACATTTAACAGAATCAACATCTGGGTTGCGAAAAAAAATGGCCATAGCCTGCGATTTAGCAATGACATTTTTCCAAAAGTTATGCAAAGACAAATATTTTCGAAGGCGCTCTTAGTTTGCAATCAACTAGTCTAAGTACTTTTATATATTTGAGTGAAAACTTCATTGTATTTTTAACGACTGAATGACTTATCACAGTGACAGAGATGCCGCGATCTTTTTCAGATGACCTCTTATTGAGTGCTTCATGTTGCCTCAATGTGCAGTGTTGCTTGATATTGTGTGAGTGAGTGAGTGAGTGAGTATGGTTTTACGCCGCTTTTAGCAATATTCCAGCAATATCACGCTGGAGGACACCAGAAATGGGCTTCACACATTGTACTCATGTCGGGAATCAAACCCGGGTCTTCGGCGTGACGAGCGAACGCTTTAACCACTAGGCTACCCGACCGCCCCTGATACTGTGTAATCTCACTAGTCAGTGGGGCAGTCAGGTAGCCTAGTGGTTAAAGAGTTCACTTGTCACGCCGCAGACCTAGGTTCGAGCCCATTTCTGATGTCCGCCTCCGTGATATTGCTGGAATATTGCTAAAACCAGCGTAAAACCATACTCAGTCACTAGTCAGTGTGCTTGTATCATTGTAAGAACAAAATAAGGCAGTAATAATATCTTAACAGCAGTAATCCGTTACTTTGTTTGCAGTCAGGAACAAAATCTCAATTCTTTTCATTATCTGACCGACCAGGGCCCACTTGCACAAAATGATCTTAGCGCTAAGATGATCGTAACTCACATACTTTAACATTGGCTTACAACAGTTGTAGTAGTAAGATCGCTTTGTGCAAGAGGGCCCAGGTCTTAACTAAGGTAGTTGTCCTCTTTGTGAAGCCATTCGAAATAAGAACAGCGATCCCATTGGATATTGTGTTCCATCACAAGGGACGCAACTCATGCTCTACACAGGGTGGCACCACTATTGACCCAAGAAAAGTTGGCTTGAAACGGCAAGGGTGAAAACTAGACTTTGACATAGGCCAGTGGACACGCTTGCCTCGGGAAACGGGCGACTGTCCCATGTCACACATTAATAGAGCCTTGCATCCAACAACTGAGGTGACAGTTGCACATAGTGACTTACGACTGTCTGAAGAGTCGAGTCGGTTAGGCTTCGTTCGGATATTCTTCTTCTTGTTCTGCCAGCGGGAACCATCTGACCTTGTGCCGTAGAGGTCATCCTGCCAGAGAGAATCGTGGTATTAGTCTACACTCTTCGGGGTTATCATTATTTCGTTTAAAATTTGGATCATTCTTAAGTTTTTATTTCAAGTTAAAGATTAGGTTGCCATGGCATTGCACACAATATTAAACAAATTGCCAATTATTATTCCCTCACCATGCCACTCCCCGAGACGTAGTCAAGCGTCTGGACACAGGCGATGTAGTGTCTCTTCCACGCCCCATACTCGTTGTCAGCTGCTGTGTAGGGCAGGAACCAGCCGTACTTCAGACACTTGCCTGCCCAGACCTCGTCCTGACAAAACAACACTCACTGGTCAGAGTTAGAAATCAAGGAGCCTCCTGGGGTCAACTTTTAACAGAAAGAGTTATAATCACTTTGTTAACATGAGGCACTGGACACCAACAGATCTGTTCATTGAACTACTTCTAGTCGTAGCTACGATCTCTTTGTTATATCCGCACTGGACACCAACAGACCTCCTCAGTGCTCACTGAGGAACTGATAGATTTACGACAGCCATACCTACGATCACTTTGTTAAATGAGCAGCTAGACATCAACAGACCTGCTCAGTGAAGAACAGTCGTAGCTACGATCACTTGTTACATGAGGCATGGGACACCAAAAGACCTGCTCAGAGTGGAACTACTAGCCTTACGACTGTCGTAGCTATGATCACTTTGTTAAATGAGGTATGGGACACCAACAGACCTGCTTATTGATGAACTTATAGACTTACGACAGTCGTAGCTACGATCACTTTGTTAAATGAGGTATGGGACACCAACAAACCTGCTTTTGCAGAACTTATAGACTTACGACAGTCGTAGCTACGATCACTTTGTTAGATGAGGTATGGGACACCAACAGACCTGCTCATTGAAGAACAGTCATAGCTACGATCACTTTGTTAAATGAGCAACTGGACACCAACAGACCTGCACATTGAAGAACTACTTTTCTTACGAAAGTCGTAGCTACGATCACTTTGTTACATAAGGCATGGGACACCAACAGACCTGCTCAATGAAGAACTAGTAGCCTTAAGACAGTCGTAGCTACGATCACTTTGTTACATGAGGCACTGGACACCAACAGACCTGCTCAGTGTGGAACTACTAGCCTTACGACAGTCATAGCTACGATCAATTTGTTGCATGAGGCACTGGACACCAACAGACCTGTTCACTGAGAAACTTCCAATGCCAGGACACCTGGGCCGCCCGGGAAAGACTCTTGGGTTCCAGGAAGGAGAAGATGTACACAGACAGGATTCTGGGAAGGACGGAGGTGAAGTCAAGGTGCTGCAACGGAACATACTCGCGGAACCAGTCCTGGACAAACTTCTTCTGTGGCCGTTTACACTGATGGAAGATGATGTCGAGAAAACGCTTCCTCTGCGAGTCAGTCCACAGATCATACTGAAATGTCAAAAAGCATCGATTCTTGACGATTTTCAACAGGAGTAAAGTCACAATCACCTCTTCTTTAAGCAGCATAGGCTCAGCTATGGCAACACACACAGTGGGTCAAGACAAACTCATAATGCATTCTGGGTGATTACAAAGAGGAAGTCATTCAAGACATTATCAAGGCTGCAGAATAGCACAGTAAACCAGCCATCTGTATATCTCATGAATATATTGATCCTGGATATCTGATTACATTTTTAACAATAATTGTTTAATGCCGCACTCAGCAATATTCCAGCAATATGACGGCAGTTGGTAAAAAATCATGATTGCATGAGTTGTGATTTAAGCGGCTTTTAATAGTATTCCAGTTATGTCACGGCATGTCAGCTTCATTTGGAACCTCAGACGTTAAACACTTTGGTGAAACCCATGAGCACAGGGCTAACCGGGATTCGAACCCACAATCATAGGTTTCTTGCATGGCTAAGAGATGCAACTCTGCATAACGAAATAGCAGCACCTTAGACAACTAAGCCACCAGTGCCCCCAGTAAATAATCAAATCTTGACAGCACAATCCAGTAATTGACATCATGCACATCAATCTACGCAATTGGGATATGATGACATGCATCAACCAAGTCAGCAAGACTGACCACTCAATCCCGCTAGTCGCCTTTTACGACAATCATGGGTTGCCGAAGATCAGCTCTAATACACAGGGACCTGGCAATCTGAATACCTTGTTCTCAACATTGTCTGCATGTATGAAGTTATTGTCATCTACAGAAATGGGTATTAAAGATTCTCATAATAAAAAGGGCTGTCTTTGGAAAGATACCACAAGGTACTGGAGAAGTTTACTACTTGACACAAGTTTTGACCCTGATGTAAAGGTGAGATGAGATGAGGTGAGGTGAGGTGAGGTAAGGTAAGGTGAGGTGAGGTGAGGTGAGGTGAGGTGAGGTGAGGTGAGGTGAGGTGAGGTGAGGTGAAATGGGGTTTAACGTCGCATCCAAGATTATTGCACTGAACATAGCGACGTGCATGCATGTGTGTCTGCTTGAACTAGTCCAGACTGTTGCTGATTTATAGTGCTAGCTCACTGAGATACCATGCCGCAGTTTAACATGAATACCCCACTCAGATACAGTATACTGACTCCGAGCCGACCAGTCCTTGTTTTAGCCCCTTAATGCTGAGCGCCAGACAGGGTAATAACAAGTACCATCTTTTAACGTCTTTTGGTATGCAACGGCCGGGGATCGAACCTCGGACCTTCCGCTCTCCGGGCGGACGCTCTATCACTAGACCACGGAGGCCGTCTTGGATGTAAAGAGTAAACCATATTAATACTTCCTTACCCAGTGTGAAACAAGATCTCTTCTCTCTTTGAAAATCTGAAATAGATGACAGGAGCAAGAAGCAATAAAGGTGGTGAATCATGGCTGAACGTGACAGAGAGTGAGTGAGTGAGTGATTGAGTTGGGTTTAACGCCGCTTTTAACAGTATTCCAGTTATATCGCAGCGTGTCAGCTTAATGTGGGAGGAAAGCCCAAAGTGATGCAGGTCTCAGACGTTTACCACTTCGGTGAAACCCATGAGCACGGGTATGGTGCTGACAAACCTAGAAACATAATCGGGGCGAACAGTGATTCGAACCAACAACCATAGGTTTCTGGCATTTCTGCTTCATCAGCTGGTGATGGTAGATGAAAATGCAGAACGTATGACATGGTCGCCTATCCCACAGAGCTCGACATAAGCTGCGTATCTGTGTAAAGTATGCATAAAATAAACTGAAATACACCGACAAATCAAATCCTTGCGCATCAAATACGCACGAGAACTATAAATTTGCTATTGAAATAAAATTAAAGTATATATTATAACTATTAGATAAAACGATTGCGTATATTTCAACTGTTAGATAAAATGATTGTGTTTCAGCCGATCGCCAAATTCACTTGCCGACAGTTACATTCGGAAAAGCTTCTGCAACAAACATACTGACAGATGCCAATTGAAGAGGCACATCTTGTCTAGTCAATGTACATGTTGTATCTTAATTAGATGCTGATTGGTGATTAAAGAAACAGACAAATCAACAAAAAAATGGCTTCCTGGAGAGGGAAAAACAGATGCAAACGGGTATACTACTACAGTGTTCCCTCGTTATTGCGCCCTTCAATATAGCGCTAACTCGGTTATAGCGCGCGGTAAAGCATGGCTCCCAAAATTTACAAACATTTTCAATAAACTCAAGTTTTCCAATGACACGATGTTTTCCCCCATCTCAGAAAACATTATCAGCTGATAACCGCGATCACATAACACCGGAAATACCAGTCAACAAATCTGAACTGAAGTACACAATTTAATCCTATTATTATAATATCTGGTAATATAAAGAAATGTGCATTGTTTATCTGGACTAATGTTTGCAATAAAAATGTTTTAATTATATTCAAAATTTCATTCAATAATGTGAACAATAATTTCGGCGAAATCGTATGCGAAGTGATCGATAGCTCGCATAACTCACCGTTATAAACAGCAACCACGGTCATATTACCCCTACTGACGTCTTGAAACGAACTTTAGTTGCAAGAGAATGGATACACATATCATTAATGCCGCACCATGACCCGCTAAAAGTCATATTTGAGGCAGTTTGACAATTAAATGTCAACATAACGTTTTTGCAATCGAAATACATGTTGTGCGTGAAGTCGCTACGGTGACTGGTCAAAATAGTTCCACAGGTAAATAACATATCCTGCATACAATCGGTACCAAAGTGCTACGCTTGTGGTTCTGATAATTTTAAGTATATATGGTGGAAGCTATTATGGTATTCACATAGTTTTAAACGATTTACAGGGATTGTTATGAAACAGGTTTTATGTTAAATACCCAAATGTGACGAAACAGGTGGGTAAAAAAATTTGAACACCCTCTAAGACTTTTGGACACCAAATCAAAATCAAACCCTTTGGTAAAATGCCCAAATAGCCAAAAACTTATCTATAGCTCCGTATCCCACCTGTTCATTGGAGGGCTTGTGTACGACGGGGGTCCAGGCACTGCTGTACGTCCTCATCTTCAGCGTACCCACTTTGTCATTGGTCGTCTTCTCTCTCCTCAGCGAGGTGGTCCGACCCAGGATTTTGCTGTCATCGCTTGTGATCGCAAGCTTAGTCGGAACTTTCTTTGTCTTGTTCCTCGGGGTGGTCATCCTGTGTTGAAGTAAGTGAGTGAGTGAGTGAGTGAGTGAGTGAGTTTGATTCCGAGTTATATCAAGGAGCGTCAGACTGATGTGGGAGGAAAGCCCAAAGTGATGCAGATCTTAAACGTTTACCACTTCGTGAAACCCACAAGCACGTTTATGTCTGTAAAATATAATGCCAAAACACATAGTTTGCACGTGTCGCTTGCAGTAGTGCCACACACATTCATAGGCTGTCATTCCTGATTTAAATATCTATTAATCTCTGTGGACCATTATTTTTGTCCATCTTATTGACTCTGTTTATCATTCAGTTGTGATTTACTTGATGTCATTCATTGTTTGTGTACGAACTAGTTATGAAGTCACGCAGAGCATCTATGGGCTACTGGCATGCTGGAAACTGGCAGGAGTGAGCGTGCGGTGGCCAATACGTTTCACAGTCAGTTTGTTTGTCAGTTTGTTGTTGACACACACAGCGATACTCCAGCAAAGATCCTCTCTGTTATTTGTTCTGGCTTTAATATGAAATGGGGTGTCCAGAATGAGAGATGTTTTAAGAGAGTCATGTCATCCTAAAAAGAACTCTGGAACGATACAATCACCTCACGATATAAAATGTATGACAAAATATATGTCATGTGTGTATTTGTTTCAAGCATGCCACAGGGTACTTGTGAGATGGTTAGGTGTGTGTGTATGTGCATGTGTATGCGTGTATGTGCATGTGTGCGTGTGTGTGTGTGCGCGCATGTGTGTGTATGTGCATGTGTGTGTGCGTGCGCGCGCATGTGTGTGTGCATGCGCGCATGCGTGCGTGTATGTGGGTGGGGGGGGGGCTGAACTAATTTCTCAAAATGGACACAGATCAAGTGTAAAATGTCGTTAAAATTGCCAATGATCAAAATTCACTTATATTTCTCCCATATTTCTTAGAGCTATAGACAAGCTTTTTTGGTCTTCAGCAGCATTAGAAATTGGCACAAGTCCTATAGTCCTTGCCAAACTGCCCAATAGTATAGGTATCATAAGGACTAGTAGAAAATGGCCATTTCTAAGGGGTTTGCTATATGTTATCATAATAAGGATTAGTGGACTAAAACTGTTAGTTTCTATCGCTGTAAAGGGTATTTATAGTTTTTGTGCATATTTGAAACGCTAGGATTTGATTTGTCAGTGTATTTGAGTTTTTTTAATGCATATTTTAAGCAAATACGCAGCTTATCATGCTCATCTCAAACTGTTTATATTATATTTTGAAACCACTATCAGTCCCTAGCCCCACAACCATGAGGATGCTTTATTGACAGAAGAATAAATAAACACTGACACAATAATGAAAAATGATTGCTAAATTCCTTTACATTAACATGAGTAACATTTATCTCCAGTCATATGCAAATGGGAGATTTAACCTTAAATTAATTTAATGAGAACGTAGACATTGTGATGTAGTACTTTGTACTTCATGCTATTTCATTTCCTCAGACACTATAGGATTTTATTGAATTTACAGTTCCACAGATGGACTTGACTCACAGGTAAATCTTAGTACATTTGTGTACATGCAGTAGGAACGGTGTCTTCCTCTGGGGTCCTTATACTGAATTCTGGGATTTATCTACACCTATCAGAGGCTGATATCCATTCGCATGCCTGTAGCAAACATCAGTTAAACTTCCCAAACTGGAATAAAATTTCCCAATTCATGTCGTCATAATTATGTAACTAATAACTAATTAATTACCGTATTTGACATAATAAGCGCCCAACTTCCATAGTCACATGCTGAGGACCCAGTGTTGGGAGCAGAAGCTAAGACAAGTAGCTAATGGCTGCCATGAAGGTTTTCCTTTGCACATGCATACCTAAATTTACACTGTCCCTCATTCTATCCAGGTGTTGTTGCCATGTGAGTTTGTCTGACTTTGTAAAGCTGTGACTGAAGCCCTGACCTGGGCTAGCACTCCTGGATAAAGCCATTCCCACCTGTGTCAGTGATATATATACTTACTGTATGTCACACAATAAAAGAGGTCCTATAGAAAAGCTCCAGCCTTGTGTAGGTGAGCTGTGTATTTGTGCAAAATAAATCACCACAACCCAAATGTATTTTAGTTGCATGCGCAGAAATGCTCAAATGAAAGTTTTCAAAACCCCAATACCGTAACATTGTGTGTAATAAACCCAGTGTAGCCCTTTCAGCTTGCATACCAGTATACGACTTAGCTGTAGGTCTGTATTTAGAAAACATACAATTTTATGGATGACAATTTCTGGTATAAAGAAGACCAATAAATATCCCCAACATCACATTTTCGAGCCTTACCTCAATTCGAGGCCCATACAATACGTAACCATGCACTTAATGACGTAATCAAGGTAGACGCTTCAAAGCTCTGCCTCACTGAAGACATCAAAGAGTTTGCCACTTGCCGCTGAAGTTATTTTACGAATTAAGCTACACGAGGTAAGATATTCAATAAGTTATAAAAACATACTTCAAAACTTGCTTTTTCACTAATTAATGCACATTTTAATCAAATTGATCTGTTGATAATTTTGATGAGAACAATTGCATCACCGATAATGTATCGGCTGATGTTTGTAAACTTCCTGTGTGTAATGTCATGTGACTGATCATGTTGTGCATTTATTTTTAACTTGACTGTCCTGGAGGGGCTCGAAATCAGGTGACGGTAACAAGATTGCACCTGACTGACTCGTCTCGGCTGGTGAGGCATTATCATGATTACACTGGCAAGATGTGGCAGCGTTACAAATTGGCACTTGTCCTATAGTCCTTGCCATACTGTCCAATGGTTAAGATATCATAAGGACTAGTAGAAATTTGCCCTTTTTAAGAGTTTTGCTAAATCTTATCATTATAAGGACTAGTGGACTAAAACTGTTAGTTTCTATCCCTGATGTGGTGATTTGACTATCCTGAAATAAATGTTCTCAAAGGTAAGATATTTAATTTGCGTGTATTGTGATTGTTAATAGACATGCAACGAGAAATACTTCTTAGGGGCTCGAAAACACAGTACACTAGGATCCACAAGGTCTGGTATGAACAGACACTTATAGCTACAACCTGTTGTATCACATATGGTACAAAGTCCTATAGGACTACTCCATTGACTTTTACATATTTGAAATTATTAAAAGCAAGACTTTTAAGTCACAAGGTCCTTGTTTGAGATAATTTTATAATTTTAAGGATTTAGACAGTTCTGAGATTAAATATCTTTAGCAGAAAGACTCAAGCACCCAAGGAGAACACATATTTTTAAACAGTCCAGTGAGTTGACGTATTGTGTAAAATATTTAATCTACTCATGTAGTAAAAACATCACTGTAGTATTAAATTAGCGAATGATGATAAACTGCTATTTTAATGACCAGGGTTAGTGGCCACTAAGGGGTGGTAGTGTACCCTGTGACACCTATATGTATATTGATTGTTGATCTGTTACGGTTCGACTGGGCCTAATTTAGGAGCAATCGATTCTTGGTGACGGTGACATATGCCTCTCATGAATTGACTTGCTTTGGAACTCAGTTGTAAACTTATAACTCACTGACAAATATGATGGAACAATAACTCGAATGGTGATACGCTTTCTGTTAATTCTACCTGACTGCAATTCCTCTGTATGATGTTAGTAAACCCCACTGTCAACTCCCGGCTCGTTTTCTGTCGACTCGCTGAAACAACTCACTCAAACACCCGCCATTACTCGAGCATGATCGCGCATGCGTAGCGTGGTGTTGGTATGACGACAAACTAGGAGGCTGTCAGGTGCGCGGAGAAAGTGCAAGGAGCTCTCTGGTGACCTTCGGCTGTGAATTTCTTCCATAATTAATGCCGTTGTTTACAAATGTCTGCAACATGGGGATACAAGTAGGAGTTACTAGTTAATGAGAAAGCGAAAACAAATGAGGCTTTGTTATCAAATCCAGACATCACGAAGCGGCATTTAAATAACAAGATGGCTGAAACTGCTTCAAATTCTTTCTACCATTTCGATGAATACTTCTGGTAAAATACAAAGAGGGGAATTATGACGCAATTTGAAAACTATCCAAACTTCAAACAAAAATAGTTTATGGAAATGTGAAAACTAAATATCGCACGAATAATCATGCACTTAGAAATCCACGAAATTTTAAATTTTAAAATTGTAAATTTTAAATTTTTTTAAGCGTTTATTCGATTTGAATGCTTCCGTGTATGTTTCACTGTGCACTATAAATAATAATCTGATTGTTATAATATGTAAGGAGAGTATTGAACAGTTTTGAAATGTGACTTGAATCCAATTCTAAATATTCGTAAATGAAATCTAGTTGAATAATAAATGTCGCCTAACCACATTTACAGGATAATTATGTTTGATTTAATAATATATCAAATGTTATATCTATAACCATAACTATTTAACAGCAGATTTACTTTTACAGATGATCAATTCTGACTCTTTGGCCTTGTGTTCACAGGGCAGTTAAAGATCCCTCCCGGAAAATGTTTATCATGAGCTTGTCTTTCAACAAAGCTGTATGAGAGCCCTATAGAGTTGATAAGAACAGACATATACTGCTAAAAAAGAGAGAGAAATGCACGGCTGAATTCATTTAATATTAGAAAAATAGCAATGTAACAGGGTTGAAAAGGTCAAGGATACAGCACCTCCATATCGTGACCATGGATACAATCATCAATGACGACCTGCAACCGCCGAACCAGGAAATCAAGAAGACACCGCTCGATCTGTCGGAGATGTTATTACACTCCCGGTGCATGGCCAGCAATACGTGGATCTGAGGATCAGGGCTATTTGGTAATGTTACGTATACCGGCCTATCAGGTTTAGGATCTGCTGGATTAAAATTGCCACTGAACAATAGGAATGTTCTGAGCTTTGATATCAATTAAGCTGATGAAGAAACTAAAGCCCTGCACTTTCATAGCCACTAGTGTGCGCGCAGCACGTACTTCAAATATTTTTTTAAGATTCACGAGACTTTCATTTTTATAGTTTCTATAACATTTCTCATTGTTCCGTAAACACGGTGTATTCGGGCGGTTATGAAAACCAACAATGTGCATATTGTGAAACCTTTTGTTGATAATGATAACATCTTTCAGCTATGTGTTTCTTCTTTAGTAGTATATATATATGTATATATATAGTATACATTGCATCTTTGTTACTGACTTTGTCATGTATATTTTATTTTTCTCACAATTTGAATAAAACTCGACAGTTTCAACATATGTCTGTAATAACGTTTGCAGTGTAGGGAAAGCATTTATATGTAATATTGCCGCCACTAATTTAGATAGACTGACGATAACTTCACGAGAGATTGTATTTCTACACTTATGCGCCATAAGGGGCCTTAATCATACCTTTACCTGTGTCTATTATTACACACGTGGGTATTCCGGGTTAGAATATGTCCCCAGTGATCTTTGCTCGCGCAAGAGGCGGTTAAAGGTATGGAGTCGTTAGGCTCTGTGGCTTGATTGCATGCGTGTCATCTGGCCCCGATGGTGAGAGACCTTGCTCGTAAAAATCAATTAATAGCTTGTCTGGTCCCGGCTCGAATATTTACAGACCTCCGTATTTTACTGGAATATTGCTGTCTGCCGTGCCTAACAACAAACAAAAACATATATATCGTGAGTTCAGTACAGCCCTCACACTGTCGCCCCTCCAGATTCTCACCCCTACCCCAGCGTCTTGAGTGACTGAAGCGTACGTACAATGGCCCAAAAAGACCAAGTGTTATTCCAAACATCAGACTTAATCTCATTGGTCATATCGATGGGGAATATCGAGTATGGAGAACACGCCCCTTGATCAGCTTGTAACGAGAGGCTGGTCCAATGTCCCCGTGAAACATCGTTGATTAGTAACACAATTTCCGAGTCACAACAACAAAATCAGTCAAGTCACGCCTATTGATTTTGAATAGCTCTATTTCCTGTGATGCCATGAGACCGTCATGGAGAAACAGAATGACCAGGGCCCCGTTCCACAAAGCTATATCTTAGCGCTAAGTCGGTCGTAACTCCCATTCTTTAACACTGGCTTACGACAGTCGTAGCACTAAGATCGCTTTGTGGAACGGGTCCCAGGTCCCATAAACACGTTCCGCGATCTTAGCTGTAAGACGATCGTAACACCCATATTGTAAGGAATTTCATAGTGGGGAGGTGGGGTTGGGGTGGGGGGTTGTTGAGAGGAGTCGATCCCCGCCAATGACATATTTATTTCATTTTGCATGTGACCTGACAAAGTTGATAATTGCTTGGCGTTCGAGATTCTACACATACAGTTTGGAATATTACTTAAGGAAAACATAATGATGACTTCATTTGTTTGATATGCCTTCTGACACAGTATGTGAGTTGTTTGGCCTGCAATGTCACCAAAGGCCAGTCAACGAAACGTGTTCAGTATCAATTCCGAAATACCCGAGTACGCTCATACATCATCTGCTCATAATTTCAGAGACCCGTGAAGATTCCGGGGTAGAACAGGCCTTCATCAACAAATAGCGCTGAGGGACCGGTCATATATTATTAGGGTCGGATAGCGGCTGCAGGGAACGAGCGTGTCTCCCTCTTATGATTGTGCCGAATAACACAACATGTTTAGTGTAATAATTTACAGTTAGGAATGTTTTACAAACTATTTTCAAAATATTTATGTATTTCGTATGTACGCATATATACATATGTGATACCACGGACTTGTACTTGTACTTGTTATATAGGTCCGTGGTGATACAAAGGTAGATTTTCTTTTAAAAGTTTGTTTGCATCTTTCCAACATTACTCATGTAAACCAAAAACAGACCTGTGAAGATCCGGGGTAGAACAGGTCTTCATCAACAAATGCTTGCCGTAAAAGGCGACTATGATTGTTGTTAGAGGCGACTGACGGGATGGGGTGGTCAGACTCGCTGACTTAGTCGATGCATGTCATCGTATCCCAACTGCGTAGATCGATGCTAATGATGTCAATCACTGGATTGTATGGTCCACATTCGATTATTACAGACTGCCGTCATATAGTTGGGATACTGCTGAGTTCGGCCTTAAACAACAAACACACAAACAAAAACAAATTAATAACGGTGCCTGGCGCTCTGAAACGGCCATAGGACTTATGGAAAATATGAAAAATCGTATTTGGTACGCAGATCCAACACTCTGAAAAGATGATGGTGTACGTAACACATTCCTTTATATATTTTAAAAAGGTTCCAGTAATTTAACTGTTTATGACCTGTTGTCAAAGTATTGAACCTCTCTGATATAAGTCTTTGAAAGGCATTTTAGAAGTCATACACATAAGGAAGAGAAATAATGGATGTTAACTTCTTTATTATGAGGAGCACGACGTTTCGGAGTATATGCTTACTCATTCATCGGGTGAATGAATGCTATGAGACAGAGAGCATAGATATGTACATATCTGATATATATAAAGATTCTATCAACTTTAAAAATAATATTTGGCAAATGATAACACTTATTCGTTCTTAGCTGCAATGACTGAATTTGTCCTTATAATTGACAACGTTAAGAAATAGTATAAACATTTATTACAGTAACTTCATGAAGGCACAGACGGATCGAGAGGGGGTGTTCTAGGGGGTCACGTTCGGTGAATAGTTCTCTGCGTGCAATCACCCAAGTCAGCGAACCTGACCCCTCGATCCCGTTAGTCGCCTCTTACAGTAAGCCATCATAGATGTACGTCACCTATTAAGGTTGGTTTAAAACCCAAATATTTATTACCTTAATTTTCCAATTACGACTTCTGTAAATATTTAATGTTGATATCTGTATGACAGCGTCCGTTTCGTGGACTGTATGTTACAGAGGGGGATTTCGTTTATAAATTTCGAAATAATTCGTTTGAATGTCTTGATTAAATATTTTATTGTAAACATAATGTGACGAACAAAGGGTTTGCCGCCGTGTTGATGCATCGCATCAAAAGTTTTCTTCTTGTTACATTGTTACACAGTAATATCGTTACCCATGTTTTATTATCAAATCTTTCCAATATTAATCCCAGCCTGTTAAAACACACTTTAACACACCATACACCTAGTCAGTATCCACGTGCTGAATGAGGTAGAAGTTACGAACAATACTGCAAAACAAAGTAGAGATAATTTATGGATAACAAACTTCTTTATTTACTGTAAAGGCGACATTTCGGTATAGATCCTTATGCCGTTGTCCTTGCTTCACAACGGTATAGCTTTGCTTGACAACGGTATAAGGATCTATACCGAAATGTCGCCTTTACAGTAAATAAAGAAGATTGTTATCCATAAATTATCTCAACTTTGTCATCCGTCAACTTCTAAGTAATGCCTATCAAGCAAATTGATACTGCAGGAGTTGTTATCAATAAAAGTGAAAGTGTGATTTCTCCATGTTCTTTTGGCCCATTAATGAACAGAGAAAAATTGAACTTTACGAGTACAAAAAAAACATCGTTTCTTTCTTAGGGCATGCGCACTGACACAAAACAGAGAAACTTGTTTTATCCAGCCCTGATCACGTATGATCAGTATGAAGTTTAGGGTAATCTGTCCACAACACAAAACAAACAAACAAACTTTTGATTAGGCAGAATGGTAAAATGAATTTTTAACCAAATCGATTACCACTGTACTTATCATTCACACGGGATTTGGTGATTTTCTTTGAATATTCAATATATTTTACGCCCTTGGGTCCAATAATTTGTGTATTTTTTAACTTATGTGTATTCCTTTTTCAAACGTAATTATGCCACAAAGGCTGTTTCAAATGACTTCTACTTGCATCTGTCCATCGAGTTCCCAAGTGGGTCACACATGGCAAAAGCTCACAACAGAGTTGTATGTTTAGGATACATTAAACGTGAGGTAGCACTTTTTGTATTAGTCACTGCGGTAGAGTTTATGTAATTTCGACAAATACTGACATTAAATCACTGTAACTCCTAGGTTTAACAAGGGAGAGAGAAGGAGGGAGGGGCGGAGGGGAAGCTATGTGATCCCTGTGGCCTTTTCAGTAATTCTTAAGAACGGTTATCTTTCAGGGGGCACAGTTGTGAGTCCCAAAGACGCCGCAATCAGGGTTGCGTCACCCATTGGTTGTGGCTTTTAATCTGATTTTCCCTGTATGCTCCGTGCCCGTGTTAGCTGTTTGTTTGTTGTTTAACGCCACACTCAGCAATATTCCAGCTGTATGACGGCGGTCTGTAAATAATCGATTCTGGAGCAGACAATCCAGTGATTAATATCATAGCATCGATACACGCAATTGGGATCGATGACATGCTTCAACCCGATCCCGTTAGTCGCCTCTTGCGACAAGCATAGCCTCCTTTTACGGGAAGAATGGGTTTCAGAAGACCTATTTTACGGCAAGCATGGGAAGTACACCCACGGGCACTAGAAACTATACGAAGCATAATATGAAAGAAGAGACAAGATAGTTGAGACATGATAGTTGTAAATGCCGAACATCATTTTGCTTGAACATAAGAAATCTTTGAATTGTAAGTTAAGGAAATACAGCGCATGTAGGGCACAGTCATGAGGGCGGGTAAGTTGTCCGGTATTCGATCATTCAAATATGCATTCAGTAAACCGTTTAAGGTCAGCCATGGTGACACGAGGGTCACACGTTGTGTCAATATCGCGTGTGCCCATCACGTCCATTAGTACACTCCACCTTGAGCGGAGTACGTCAGACCTCGAATGTTTGTTTGTTTGTTGTTTAACGCCGCACTCAGCAATATTCCAGCTATATGACGGCGGTTTGTAAATAATCGAGTATAGACAAGACAATCCAGTGGTTGACATCATGAGCATCGATACACGCAATTGGAATACGATGACATGCATCAACAAGTCAACCAGTCTGACCACCCGATCCCATTAGTCGCCTCTTACGACAAGCATAGTCACATTTTAGGGCAAGAATGCAAGAATGGGTTACAGAAGACCTATTCTACCCCGGATCTTCAGGGTCTCCATCAGGACTGAAGAGATGTACTCGACTTTCGTCAGGAGAGAGTGGCCGTTCCTAGTTTTTGTTCTGCTACTGGCTGGCGGTCCGTGCCCACCTCAATCTTTGACATTGATGTTGAAGCGTGAAGGCTTTTCCGCGGTCATGCACGAATACTATTTTGTGTAGTCTCGATACAGTTCTTCGACTGACAGGGTATGAAAGGGCAGTTGCTGACGATGGCGTCACTGTGACGAATTTATTCCTCTGGTGTACGATTGTTGATACCGGATTTCGTGACGGATGGTCAAGCACTCGTGGGCATGTCCATGGTATTGCCAGCGTGCATGCAACATGTCATCAACCTCCAGATTGTAGTGCGGATACAACCGAAAAATCTGACACGTGGTCACATGTAGCTCCCATCTCTATCACGCCTTGTCCACTTTCTCTCACTTCTTTCGATACACTGACGTGATCGTTGTGTCACAGAAGACAGTTTCGCTGCGCCCATACCCTTTGTGTCCAAATAACATTGTGTTTTCAGGTGCATCAAACTTTATATCAAAGTCTTGTTTCCTCCCATGCCATATCAAACCCACGTTCATGTGCCAAATATGATTGGACTATCGCACATATCGTTGGCCCAATAAGAGAACGTTTCACAAAATCCACATCCACGACTGATCGACTTGGTCGTCCCCTTTGATAGGCGCCATCTTTGTGAAGCCTTACGAAATAAGATTTGCGATCTGACTGGATATCGCTTTTTCATCACATGGGGCACAACTCGTGATCTACGCCAGGTGGCGCCAGGATCGATCCAAAAAAAGTGGTCTGGATGTGGCAAGGGTAGAAACTAGGCTTTGATATAGGCTAGTGGACACGCTTGCTCCGGGAAGATGCAACCTTAAATGGTTAAAGTCATTTTGCACGAGATCCGTGACCAGAATTTGGGTTTTCAGAAAGACATGTTGCGTGATTAATGCACAGCAATTTTTTAAACAACATTTTGACTTGAATTTCGACAAATTATAATTTAAAGGTTGGTGTCGTTCCTTTAGACTGTAAGGGTATTTCGATTACAACCTCAGGTTTGTTAAATTATGACCCCGAAGCTAAACATACTCCTTTATTGAAGCACGCGACGCCAGGGGGACACATTTTTCCAGGGTTTTCCAATTATTGCACGATCGAAATCTTCGCAGAGGGCACCGTAGAATATATACAAATAGAATAAGGGGAAAAGCAAACACTCTTTTTAAATCGCTGGGTACTTTTCTAAACTGTGGAGATGTATATGTTGCATCACATGTGTCTCAGCTACATTCCAAACGGTTGTGTAACTCAATTCTAAACAACAACCAATCAAATCTGAGTTCCTTACCCCAATGACGACACTTCGAAACTCATTAAAATCTTTTATCCTGAGATACCTGCGTTATGATCTGAGACAACCCCACGGTGTCACGTCGATTCAGCGTGGACGCTTCTAATTACATTTTACTGCGAGCGAAGCATATGGTCTATGTATCTCGAAAACGAACTTAAACGGTCAGTCACGAATGGAGATAGTCACGATATGCTGTGGGCAATTTATGCTTTTTTTCTGAGCATCTTCATCCAAAATGGTGTACAAGCGAGGGAACATTTGTATTTGGGTGGGTTTTCCTTTTTCGACATTTCTGATTCGGTGATCTGGAAAAGACATATACCCAGCACAAAAAATAAGCGATTGACAACGGATCGTGTTGATATAATTAAGCCAAATTAGAAAGCTGCCATCTGATTGGATCAAAATACACCCATCCTTCATTTTGATTGGGCGGTCAAAGTTCTCCCAGGGTTCGCAAGAGATTTGAACGAGATTGGATGACGTCAGCATCTTCTTCTAGACGGTGTTGCATGATTCCATGTCATGCATATATGAAGGACGCTTAAAATTCTCATATTGATGTAGTGTATGTTAGTCATGGTATGCACGAACATTGAAGCTTTATTTGAGGATGGTCTTATCTTCTTCATGATTTCAACATCCATGTCTGCCAAGCTTTGTTGAATCTTGTTTTTTCAAACCATCATGATGGCGTCATGCTATTGTTGTTTTAAATGATTATGGATTCTACAGGTCACACTGAACGTGCATTTAGTGCAATTAAAACTCATGCAACTGTAGGTCTTTATGCAAAATGATAGAGAGATTATATAGCAACCATAAAATAGTTTTAGTCGCAGACATCACTCGAATCTGTTGATCCCGGAAGATGTATAAACGATCCCCATAGGGAGGGGTTCTTGATTTTACTTACGGAAACAACAGATTCGAGTGATTTCTGCATTACAGAAACGTTGAATGGTATTATACCCGAAATAATTTTAATCTGTATTGACTCCAACGGAATATGCATCACCTTATGACTCTCCATATCGTTATCATTTCGATATTTTTAGAAATTACAGAGAAGCAATGTCCGTCAGGGGTGAGCAATAACCATTTTGCAGTCTGTGGCGGTCCTTCCCCAGTATGATTGTAGATTTCAGCTTTGAGAGATGTCACTTCTTAGCTGTGCTTGGAAACTCAACTTTCCCTTTATGCGGGGCAGCATTCCAACAGTTCCAGCCTTTGGTGTCCATATTTCTAAAGTTTTGAGAGCCAATCGCTTTCATAGAGGGTTATACGACTCGCTCAAAAGTTGTTTGATAAGGGTTACAACATTCAGGGCCTCAGCAAAGCTTTCAAAAAGATTTCATGGAAGAAGACATTTGAAATAACAGCGAGTGTCCGATGCAATTCCATATTGTGACTTATGTTCCCGTGTTCTGTCACGTGAACACTTGACTTGCCTTTGCATGCGTATGTGACGGGTGCCCAGAGTAGGGGCAGGATATCTCACGTTTTCGTGAACACCTCGTACCATCACTATTTGATAGTGATGCAGAAACACGTGCTCATGATATACTCGGAATCGTGCAGTGGACTAGTTTTAGAAGAGAATTGGCTTTAATTTATTTGAGCGCTTTAAGGATGCAGGTTAGCGGATAGTGTTGCAGGTTGTTTGGAATGTGACAAGTGTGAAGGACGTGATCATGCTCGTTGGGGGAAGGTCACAACTTGGTCTCTGCTGGGGGTCATTCAGGTCACGTGGTATCCTCATGCTGTCGTATTTCATCCTTCATATGTACTGTTTTGCAGTGGAAAAAACAACACTTGTAATCACCATACCATATTTGTAATTGCTATAATTACTCATAATTTACATACATTCCTTTGTTCAACAAATCGGATGAGTGGACACAAAGTGAACCATCCAATCATATCCAATCATACAGAACATAATAAAACCAGACAATATCTTGTCCTAACACTGGCAGTGTAAACATGGCAGTACTCACGTTCAATTATCCGAAACAAAGAATCAACATCTGAGGGGTGCTGAGACGTAACTAAAATATCAGACAGTGATCAGAAGAAATTATGTGATCATTTGTCTGGGAGTAGTGTCACCTACACAGTGTTATTTAAAATGTCAACATGTTCCATGATGTAGATGATAGAAATGACATACACAAAACTTCTT
Source organism: Haliotis cracherodii (assembly GCF_022045235.1). Lineage (NCBI taxonomy): Eukaryota > Metazoa > Mollusca > Gastropoda > Lepetellida > Haliotidae > Haliotis > Haliotis cracherodii. The sequence goes on from NW_027266286.1 coordinate 65,005,474, forward strand.
GTTCCACAAATGTGCAGTGGGTTGGAGTTGGGCTTTACAGTGCCAGGAACGGTTTTTCAGTTATACCACGGCTGTCAGTTGTGTTTGTTTGTATATTTGTTGTTTATCGCCGCACTCAGCAATATTACAGCTATATGACGGCGGTCTGTAAATCATCGAGTCAGGATCAGAAATCCTGTGATTGACACCATGAGCTTCGAATCACGCAATTGGGATATATCAACCAAGTCAGCGAGCCCGACCACCCGATCCCGTCAGTCGCCTCTTAGGACAAGTGTCAGCTGTGACGGGCAAGTACATAATGCCGACTAACCAAGGATCATAATCGGGATAAATCTGAGATTAGAAATAGCGATCAGTGGATCCCGGCACAGATAAGGGGTACAACTTAGGACATGTGGAAATATATACTACTTTATGAAAAAAATTAATATGTTTCATGTTGACAAAACACAGCAGTTGATTATGATAAGAACGTACGGCCATTGAAGCATTGGATATACATATACAACAGTTTCTTCACGTCAGCATTATGTGATCCTCTTAGAATTATGTTAGTTGTTTAACGTCGCACTCAGCAATATTTCAGCTATATGACGGCTGTCGGTAAATAATCTATTAAGGACCAGGCAATCCAGTGATTGACATCATGAGCATCGATCAACGCATGGGATACGGTGACACGTATCAACCAAGTCAGCGAGTCTGACCAGACAGTCCCGTTGGTTGCCTCTTACGACAAGCAGGGGTTGCTGATTAGGTTTCAGAAATATGAGCATATGAGGCGATAACAGTAAGCGTTTTGTACAGCACGTGTCGTACTTCACATCTTGACTGATATAATCTTTGGTATTTAGACTGGGAGGTGCTTGTTGTGTAACTTTGAACGATGAAAATTTTGATGCATAAGATTTCACTGTGATACGTTCATGCTTCCTAAATATTCTGCAATCCCGTTAAGAGTAACACTCTCATAACCCTGATTTTAGATAAAGGAACGGTCATCCCTCACAAATCAGGGTATATTCTCCACCCAATACATTTTCATATGGAACTATTATGTCATATTAAATAATAATGATATAAAAATCATATAATTATCACAGATATTACAAACAACGTAACAGTAAATTACAGTAATCTATGAAATTGCTGACACATAACTATTCGACTATTTATATGACATTATTGTAAGGTCTTCTGGACATTCCATTGAAGTTCACCACTATCTTGACACAGATTCAGTCTTCACAGTATGTACATGTTCCACGTCTTCCAGCGTTCGGTGTGTGTCACATTCTTTGTCGTCAACACCATAGAAATCATCCTCCACCCTTTTCTTCTTCAAATCCTCAATTTCTTTCTCCTTCTGCCTCAGAACAGCCTTGAGACGCTCCACGCGGTCATTGTGGGCAGCCATCTTGTGAGCTCTGTCTTTCGTACTGGGAAGTTGCATCATGGGTAGAGTAGGCATAGTATCCTCAGACCGCGACCCTCCTGGCGTGGAAGCAGAGCCATCTGTTGACACTGTTGTAGACGTTGGTGACTGTTTCTTTAGAGTTGGCGCATTATCGGGATGCTCCACTGGCACGGCACTAGTGCTCCACACCTCCCGCCATTCAGTATCAACGGGTTCCTGTTTAATTTTCACTTCTTGTTTCCTTGCCTTTTTCCTGGGTGTTGATTCCAAGGGTTTTTCATCCCCATACCCGTGTGTTACAGGCTCGGGCTTGATCCGAATCCCTGCTGGTTGATCCGGGGTGGGTTTGACTGTATCAACCTTCTCTTCTGTCAGCTTGGATGCTTTACTAGGCGGTGTATGCTGAGGAACAGTATCGGTCTTACGTTTCAGAGCTTGGCTTTGCAAAGCGGTTGTAAGTCTCTGTACTAAAAGATTGTTTCCCGGGCCACCAGCGGCAGTCGATACTGTTGGCGTGTTCGTTGTGACTGAGGTCGTGTTGGATAATGCGCTCAATGTATTTCCCTTCAACATATACGCAGTTGGTTTCATAACGTCATTGGAAATGGGAACCAAAACATTCTGTCCATTTACTGTGAACAGATAATATTGTTTCTTGTTGGCATTTGACGTGTCTAAAAAACCCGGCACCTTGGATGCGATAGTACATGGAAGCCTCAATGTAGATTTACCTGGAACCACATTGCCCTTAGCTACATTTAACAACGGTCGGAAAGGTAAACTATTTAGGCTGGGGAGTGCTGAAGTATTTACAGACTGAGAGATGGCTGGACCACAGGACACGGGGATTTTAGCAGGTGGTGGAACTGCAGCAGTGATGCTAGCCAAAGTGGGGGGTGGGGCTGATGAAGCTGTGGCTGATGCGGGAACTGTCTCTGATTTTGGTGAACTTTCCTTGTTACCCTCTTTGTCAATCTTTGTAAATTTGATCACCGTTTGGATCATCTTCGGATTTGTGGGTTTCTCCACTTTCCTAACCTTAGAAACATCCCTTCCAGCGGAGGCCTTAGAAACATCCCTTCCAGCCGAGACCTTAGAAACATCCCTTCCAGCCGAGGCCTTAGAAACATCCCTTCCAGCCGAGGCCTTAGAAACATCCCTTCCAGCCGAGGCCTTAGAAACATCCCTTCCAGCCGAGGCCTTGGAAACATCCCTTCCAGCCGAGACCTTGGAAACATCTCTTCCAGCCGAGACCTTAGAAACATCCCTTCCATCCGAGGACAGCTTCTCAGGGCCGGATGCCTCTTCACGTGTGGTTGGTTTAGTATCGAGAGACGAATCACACTGTGACAGTTGTTTCTGTTTACTTTTCTGCACTTCCATGCGTTTTGGGTTCACGTTTTCACTTGACTCACAGTTCGATGCACATTTTCTAATGTGCACTGTTGGCTCACAGTTTACTAAACCAAGTGTACACAGAAAGTTCAATGTCCTGACTCTACAGTAGTTGGAACATTTAATGATGTGTCGCTTGGGGTTTTCAATCTGCCTCTGTGACAACTGTTCAAGAACAACATAAGAAGGTGGACAAGTGACAATTTCAGGTTCACTAGCTGATGGTTTTACTTCCGACTCAACACCAGCTTCTTGCTTGATGACAACTTCGGGTTTCTTTGGAGACTCAGCTTCATCTTTATCCCCTGAAGTACATTTTCTAGTTCTACTTCTCAAACGTTTCTTTTTAGTTTTAACCGGCTTTTCCTCTTTCACGGCCAAAGAAAATACTGAGTCTATCTTAATTGACAAAACACCATCGTCGGGGTCTGCAGGGCCCTGCTGCAGGGGGTCAGATGTCAGGCATCCCGTCTTAGCATCCAAATATTTCTCAGGCCCATCAGTCAAACTTTCTTTGTCACACACATCTTTTGGGGAAGGAGATAACAGTTTTACAACAGTTGGCGTCGGTGTTGGCTTCACAGAAGGAGCAATCTTAACAGGATCATAGTTCATTGGATACACAACCTTCCGAGGGGCGGTTCCCAGGAACGGGTAAGGCTGTGGGGGAGGCAGAGTTATATTGGTGCTGATGGTGGGCGCCATAGAGGGACGTTTGTCACTCAAACTTGCAGCATAATTGTGTGGAAACATCATCGTTGGTACAGCACTAGAGGTCATTGTTGATGATGATGTGACAGTGGAGGTTATAGGAAACACGTCTGTCGTATTGCCTGCAGGTTGGGGGCGGTCGGGAGGCGGTGCCATAGCGCCTGATGTAGTCTTTGGTACAATCATGTACCTTCGAGGAATACTTTGAGGGAAAGTGCTCGTGCTTACTAGCTTATGTCCAACGCCAGTCTGCCCTTGATTTGGCACAACTACAGTGGAAGGAGCGCTGGTTGGCAGAACGCTGTTAAGTCTAGTCCACTGGTTGTTGGTAAACTTGCAAGGCAAATCTTTGCCATTGGTCAATTTGGACTCGGGTCCACCTGGATGACTAGACCTTGGACCAGCTGCATCACTATGAGAGGTATTCTCTTCCGGTTCTTTCTTAATGGTGCTAACCTTTTCAGCTAGGTGTTTCAACACCGCGGTTGCACCTGGAAGAGTGCCAGGAGCTGACTGAGTCACGGATGCAGCCGTGGAGGTTGAGTTGTGAGAACTGGAACATGGAATCCTGACTGTAGAAGTAACAGAGCCCGAAGGATCAATCCGCATATGTGTCACAAACTCGTCTGCACGGGTAGTAGGCACTGGCGCGCTTTTAAAAGTGGACAGAAGAGATATTTGTGGAGATTTGGAAGCTACTTTTAGCTGTTCCCCTGAAAGTATAAGTTGGGCTTGTGGAAACTTACTGGCCACCTGTGTTGGTGTTGGAAGTATTTTTGGCATGTACATGGAGGTTGAAGGTAGAGTGTTTGCCGACTTGTTCCCCATAACAAGCGTGTTTGGTGTTACTATGACGTTAGGGCTGGGAAGGCTTCCGCCGTTGGTTGGGTTGAGGATGAAGGTTTTTCCACGTCCGTCTGATGGAGTTAGAAGCATGGTCATCTTGCCATCAGGACCCACCGTAGGAACCAGGGTGTGGCTGTTCTTGTCTGCCCCTATTCCTGGGAATTGGGTGAGGTCTCCCATCAGTTTTACACTTCCATCGGAGTTAAACAGCAGCCTTGCCCTTGAAGGTCTGAAAAAGATGATATTATTGCTGAAACATGGTGCAGAAAATATTGAGCTTTTAGTAGTATCTCGCCATCTACATATACAATACGACCCATCACAGCAAGTGACCTGGGTTTTATACTGCTCCTAGCAACCATGTCCAACTTCAAAAACTCAGATGGGAATCGAGCCACCACTGTAGCCTATTGGGCTACCGACACAATAATAAATACACTTTAGAAATAACTTCCCTCATACATATAGATAATCATAAACAATTGTATATTCGAAATATAAGACTAAAGTTGAAGTCTAAGGTTCCCTGTTCATCTCGATTTATATAATGTAGTTTCTACAACAAAAGATGCAGCACTCAATTTGACAAATCTATTTAAGAAATCTACATGTCTGTCGACTGAGGAAAGTACTGAAACCAAAGCCTATAGCCACATTATTCTCATGGACGGGGGCAACGTCAGCTTAACGCAGCAGGCGTTTTACATGAGACAAATAACATAAGTACATTTTCAATATTTCATCAATTTTTGAAAGGACATTATTCTATATCTTAACCAAACATCTTAAAATACATCTTTAGGTCATTTTGGATGACAGTCAGTCAATGTCCTAGAACACGAACCAATACAAAACTTTGCCCAGTGATACGATTCCGGAACTGAAGGATTAACGTCATTGTGCATATCAACAATATGAAATGGTTGTCCATATTCATTTCCGGTTTCCTATACGTGAGTAATTCTGATTGTTCTTGTCTGCAAGCCATGCTTGCCGTAAAAGGCGACTATGATTGTCGTAAGAGGCGACTAACGGGAGGGATCGGGTGGTCAGGCCCGGTGACTTGGTCGATGCATGTCATCGTATCCCAATTGCGTGGATCGATGCTCATGGTGTCAATCACTAGATTGTCTGGTCCAGACTCGATTATTTACAGACCGCCGTCATATTGAGTGTTGAGTGAATAACAAACAAACAAACAAACAAGCCGGCGTCGCATGGCAGGAGTACTGCCGTGCAGTGTCAGGCAAGAAACGATTTTTAATGAAAATTGTGAGTGGCGGGTGCGACCAATCTATAAGTGGCGGGAGCTACAGGTAGGGCAGCACATGCTAACCCTGTTCTCGAACACCTGGTGTCACCGCTATTTAGCCTTTCACGCGGAATGGAATCAGTTTCGAGACTAGTAGTTCTCTGGCGTTTTATATTATATCGCCCGGGAATCCCGCACATGTCTCATTCCCCAACCTACTGCTATAGTCGACCTAAGCTAGCCCCCCATCAGACACCGAACATACCATAATAAAACTTAAATCTATTGCAGAGAGTAGGTTCCATTCCAATTGACCCTTATTGGATTGGTTGATTGGTTTGCTGTTTAATGCCGCACTCGGCAATATTTCAGCTGTATGACGGCGGTCGGTAAAAATCGATTCTGGGGCAGGCAATCCAGTGACTGACATCATGAACATCGATCAAAACAATTGGGATCGATGACATGCATCAACCAAGTCAGAGAGCCACCCGATCCCGTTAGTCGCCTTTTACGACTAGCATAGTCGCCTTTTACAGCAAGCATGGGTTGCTGAAGACCTATTCTATATTTTTAATCATGTTTATTGCTCTATAGTTCAGTATGTTTCTATTGGCGGGCTGATTTGTTGAAAACGTTTTAAAACAAACAGTGCTTTCAATGTAATTGATTTTGTTTCCATTGAAACCTTAATTAAACTGAAAATGCTTTGTATCTCCTCTAACGCATGCATGGCATGATTGAACCTTTGGTAGAACCTTTTCAACATGATTGAAAATATGAACAAAAGCTTTTAGAAATCATTAGGAATTTTTGTTTTGTTTGTTCGTTGTTAAACGCCGCCATCAGCAATGTTCCAGCTTTATCACGTCTGTGAAAAACATCGAGTCTGAACCAGACAATCCAGTGATTGATACGACATGCATCAACCAAGTCAGCGAGCCTGTCCACCCGATCCCGTTTGTCGCCTCTTTCAACAAGCATGGGTTGCTGAAGACCTATTCTAACCTGGATCTCCGCGGGTTGAAACCATTATGAAAGTTATCAGATATGTTACATTGCATCGGTTCTTTATTGGACTGTATTGCAATAAATATTATATTATGAATGAATGTGCTAGACTTTGTTCATTTCAACACGTTCAGCACATGCACGTACATATTATGACACACCATTTATGTAAGGCTAGAACTCCAGATACACTACCTGAAATACGCAAAACAGTTCAAATAAACCGAATAAACCGGGTTTGCTTGCATATGTATATGGAAAACCCATTTTGTGTAATTTCCCAATGTAACATATTTCTGTTTGCTAACCTATACGTCTTCATAGATCTGTGCTTACTGGTGGAACGTAGGCATCATATACACATAACCTCCACAGCAGTGCCAATAAACAACTACGTCTCTCTTATTGTAACTTGTATCGCTGCCGTGAGCTTATGAATCAAGTAACACATTTGGGGCAGCACGTGAACAGAAGCAAATCAAGGTCAATTCACTGGTTTAAAATTGCTAACAGACTTGACTGAAAACATTTCAATGAATACTCAGGGGGTGGGGGTGGGGGTGGGGGTGAGCCCTGCCCGTTCTGTCTTTATGTTTTCAGACTTTTACAAAGATAGTGCACAAATGACTGAGTGACAAGTGTCATTCTCGGGGGGGGGGGGAGGGGGGGGGTATGGGAGAAGGCGAGATGGCAAAAATAAGCAAATCTACAGATAGGGGGATATGTATGACAATGACATTCAAAGGTCATGGCGGGGCCACAAATTAACAAAACGCATAAAAGACACATCATAGCAAATGCATACCATCTACTTGACATATTATGATGATACATAAATTGACGGAGTCCATTAATGGACCAAAATTATATAATTTTCAGTATGGCTGTCATGTCTTTTATGTCTTTTTGGAAACAACACAATACTGACTCATGAAAGGTTTCAACAGACGGTTCCTCGTTTCTTCCATGATTTCAGTGGGCTAATATTTAATGTCAAAAGTATTCTTTACCCGAGTTCATAGTTAGCTAGATATATATTTCATTCTCTTCAGACAGGCATAGGTCTATATATTGCTTCAAAACACTAAAAACAACGAAACTGAAGCAAATATTGCCTGGGTACCTATTTTAGACGATTTACTGAAAACGTCACAGGCACAAAACGTTTTCATTGTCTTGAAACAAACCTTGCTTAAAGTAGTATTTAAATTTGTTTTCAAAAGCCGAAAATAATTATATTTTAATTACAGATGTTTACAGATGCAACTGAAACTGTCTCGTATTTTGATTTATTGCAAGGATTATGACATTTCGATTTTTTGCTCCGGAAAGGAAGTGTGAAGGTTGGGCGAATCTGTGGCTCTCTCGTCCTGGAAACAATTCTTTTCAGTTTCAGAATGATGTTACTTAATTTTCAATAAAAGTGGCACTCATGTAATGATGGTGTTATCATCACTGCAATAATATACTCAGACTCTCCTCACACCTCCGGATGCAAGCCCTGCCCAGTCGTGTTGGTGTCGCTGTTCAGAGTTGCGTCCCTTTGGAGGGTCAAAAAACTATGATCGTGGGTTCGAATCCCATTTCTACCTGATGTTTATCGTTTTGTCAACACCATACTCGTGCCCGAGGGTTTCACCAAAGTAGCTAATTCCTAATAAGAGCATCACCTCGGACTTTCCTCCCATTTCAGACCGAGACGCCATGATGTAACTGAAAATGTCTGATATACTGTTCAAAGCGGCGTTAAACCAAACCACATTCACAATGCACTTACGGGGGATTTGCTGGCGATGACATCGTAGTGGAAGATGACGTGGGTGCTTGTGTTGTTGCCGTTACCTTGCCATGGGTCAGCAAGGTCATTGTGCTCGCTGATGCAGTAGCGATATGTGACGTCATACATGAGGAATTGAAAGCAGCTGCAGAGAGAAAACAGAAATGACAGCGTTTAGTATAAACTGAAGTCCCTCGGATGGCATGAGATGATCTGTTGTTAAGGGCATTGTATGGGCACAATGAATGATGAGTATGAATTCTACCTGTCGCTTCCACGGACCATGAACGGTTTGGGCATCAGTCAGAGTGTTTATCCAAATGGTTGCTCACTTCATCGACTTCTAGTTTCACTCATTCAGGTTCCATTGATTACTATATCTACATAACACTATCTAAAAACGGAAACCCAGGTCCATAAAACCATCGAACATGCAACTTTCTTAAACATTGCGTGCATATCAATGTTTGTGGGGTCATGGTTTACTGTCGCACTTGGCCTGTAAATAATCGAGTCCGGACCAGACAATCCAGTCATCTATATTGTGAGAAACAATCCACACCGTCGAAGTTTAGGACACGCTGTCAACAAAGTCGGAGCCTGAATTAAAATTGCTCCTCCCCCCCTCCCCCCCCCCCCCCCCCCCCCCCCCTCCAAAAGACGACTTTATGGATGGGCGAGCGTGGTCAAGCTCGGTGACTTGGTTCATTGCCTGTCAACGTACCCCGATGGCGTCGTTGCTCATAATATTAATCAGTGGATTGTCATATCAAGATTCGATTGTTGTTCTGATAAACTGTTGAGTGTGGCGTTAATAATAAAACAAATAAGAGTTCCACTCTCCAATTGCAGATCTGAAGAAAAACCATCACTAACACTCAGGTTTCTCTTCTTGGAGATCAGAGTCCATGTCAGAGTATAGGCCACAATACGTTCTTCATGTCATAAGACTTAAAGAGCATCAGATAGTCACGCCCGGTGAATTGGTCGACTTGTGTCACCGTAGCCATATAGGTTAGGGCGTGGCTGATAATATCAACCACTGACAGACTCAATCAGGCTTCTTCTAATACTAGTGGAAACACCCACCAGTTTAACAGTACATCAATGGTGATGGAACCTTGTATGTTTTCACTCTTGGTCCATATATACAAATTGGGACTAAGCACAACTTGGAATATGGCCATATATGGCAGACATATGAAATAGACAAGAGTCTTGACAAAGCTGATCACAAAAATACTCCAAATATTTTATTCTGTAATCGCCTGTGAAGAGAATGAGAATTAATGATCTGTATAAACTATATCAACTAAAACAGATGTAACCTTAAAAATAACAAGAAGTCTTGTCCCACTTCCGTGTTTCAAACATTCATTTATGCTTCTTGTGAAATCACCATGGTGAGTGTGTCAACGTGGTCAATAATTGATACCCTGAAACATGCACAGAAACTATTACAGACGAATAGATCATATGAAGGGTCTTTTTCATTTGTTTAATGCAAGCTGTCGACTTTCCGTGAGCTGATTACGGAACCGTTTCGTTTTCAGCCTTCGTAATGAAAGTTGGAAATGTTAATCTAATAATATACTATGTAATATATATATTCCGTAGTGCCGATCTTTGGATTCTGGCACACCAGAAACATAATTCCGCCCGAGCGAATCGTGGTCAGAGTTAAATGTACCATAAATGAATTTGATCACATTCGACAACCTACGCGGTCGAGTGTGAGTACTATAAATACACTAACTCATTTTCTTTCAAGTGAGTGAGTGAGTTGGGTTTAAGGCCGCTTTTAACATTATTCCAGTGATATCACGGCGAGTTAGCTTAATGTGGGAGGAAAGCCCCAAATGATGCAGGTCTCAGATGTTTACCACTTCGGCGAACCCCACGAGCACGGGTATTGTGCTGACAAACCTAGAAACATAATCGGGGCGAACCGGGATTCGAACCCATATTCATATGTTTCTGGCGTGCCCAAGGGACCCAACTCTGCACGGCGAATAGCGGCGCCTAACACGACTGGGCCACCCGTGCCCCCCATTTTGTTTCAATTAAAAAATCTGAGTTAATGGTTGCGCCTGTATTGAGATGTATTGTCCGAATGTTTACTTACTTAACAAATCATTAATATGCATGCTCGAACACACCGTCGAGCACATAATGATATACTCTTCTCAGAATTGAAACCTGTTTTAATTGCATCGTCCCGGTTCTAAAGTATACAAAAACAATCAAGTCCCCCCCCCCCCCCCCCCCCCCCCGCCAGGTCTGGTGCAATTCGGGATAGGGGTTGGCTACCCCACTTTTGGTTCATTGCCATTGGCTACCCCACTTTTGGTTCATTGCCATTGGCTAACTTTAGTTAAGTGAAAGAAAAATAATCCTGTTCAGTTTTTTCAAAGTCCCAAATCAACAAAGGTTCACCACCATCTGCGTAGCAAGTTTCATCCAGAAATAGTCATTTGTTTCTGCTCCGGAAACGAGCACTACCCTAATTTTCAGTACATTCACACCTGTCGTCATGAAAACATTATTTTTAAAAATCCAAAATCATCAAAAGGCACAAGTTCACCACTAGACTGATCTGTATAGCAATTTTCATCTTGAAACATTCATCGGTTTTAGGAGTTCTGCTCTACCCTCATTTTCAGTAAGCGAGTCAAATCGTCATTTTCAGAAAAGTCATGAAATTATAAACTAAAATAACCAAAAAAATAAACCATAAACAACGGTCGGTGAATTGTTGAATTCAGTGTGAGTAAAATCTATAAAAATAAGCCAAAAGAAAAATGACCTTGCATTTTCGGAATAACATAAACTTGATCTAGATATCTACTTATAATGGTTGTCCATTTTCTTTAAAATAATTATTTCTGTGGCATCATATTGTCCAATGAGTATTCTTAACGATGTAAAAATCTTCTAAGTTTCCACGTCTAATAGAAAGAGTTCCCTAAAAAGTATCCGCCATTTTGTGGGTCACCATTTTGTTGAACTTGTTGAGCTTCCGGTATATTAATATCGGCATTTCGAGTAAACAAATTCACTTTGGATGAGAAATATCAATACACAGTCATGGTACGACAATAATTAGACTTTAATTAATTCTTGGTAGATTTTTATTTCGATATCAAAAGGTGATATTGGCCACACAGATGCTAGAGTCGTATGTTCTTTCAAAAACACAAGCACGGTTCTGAAACGATCTCAAAAACACGTTATTTGGCTGTACATTTTAGCATATAAAACCTTCATTTCCGTTCTGCAAAACTGTGGACTTACTTGAAAAGCTGTAAAAGTACGTATTACTATGATTTCAGAACACAAAAACTTCGGGAACATTCGGTAAAATGGCGCCCATTCCTGTAACCATCATGCATTACTAGGCGGAAATAAGGTTTACGCATGGCAGGACTCGTTAGAACAGCTGAGCTTACTCACAAAAAGGAAAACTCATTGTATGGATAATCGAGCCTATGAAGATTACCGCCACATGCGCAGTGTGAATAGAGGAAGTAGTTGAGAGAAGATATGCGGTAGGGTGTTAGAGAGAGCGAAACAAATTTACTTCAACTGGACATATATAGTTTAACGGGTGACAGTGCAATTTGGTGAACATTTGCAAATGATACGTGGTCAGTTTAGCCCCGTCAGCTATTTATAGCCTGAGGCTCGTCAGCATGACATGGCGGGACTAGCTGTGAAGTCTCGGTAGCGGCTCAGCGAGGTTGATGTATTGTGTTGTGTAAACAAAATGGCGGACACTCATTCCCGTCCGGGCAGATACCGTCTCCCGCACAGTCGGGCTCACTATCGCGTTGTTTACAACAGGTGGCGATCCATTGTGCTTATAACCGAAAGGGGTTTGCAGAATGTCACAAAAGATATTTGTAGATTATGTTGATCTATTTCTGTAGATCATAACGGTTCATATACAATGGAAGATCTGTATTCAGTGGAAGACAGGCTAACCCGGATGCAGCTTTCATTTGCTTCAGTAGTCATATTCATTCTGAAAATGAATATCGTTTTGTAAATATAAAGTGAACTATCTTTTTCATTGATTCGTGAGCTACTTTGAATAAGTAGGACTTTGACGTTATTCGATAATTTTTTTTTACAACCATATGTTAAGAAATAATCTTATATAGAGTCTAGATCTAACTTTTAATGATAATGTGTGAAAAGATGACATGAAACTTTTTGTGTATTATTAAAATAAATTACTTAATTGTTTTTAACTACGTTTCATGGCTACTTTTTTACCTTTCCTTATGTGATTAATGATAAACGGCAAACACCAAAGAAATTGTTTTTCATAAAGGGCCTTTACGTCTTCATGTTCTTCCGACTTCTAAATGCAAATGTTGTACCGTAATTAACATCTACGTGCACGCGTATGTTGACAAGTGCCCGTCTGGCTGTGGAGACATCTGTGTGTGTTAGTACAGGCCGTCATGTTAGATATAAACAAGTTATAAATATAAAAGTCACTGTTATCAGTGCTAAAAGGAAATGGTCTTTCCGTGAAGATTATTTAGTTCTATTAGTTTTTAACAAGTTGGATGAAAAACTAACTCACACATAACGAGATTTTACGTGAGCATTATTAAATGGAACATACTTCGCGAATACCGTGGAACCTCGTTATACCAAACGTCCGTTTCCATCACAAGCTGGAATGCGACTCGGCAGCGTTACTTATCGATTAATAGTTTATAGTTGAAAAAACAGACTGAGGGTGGGAAACCCCCACGATTTTCTTTCAAACCATCGTGATAAGAGGGTTTCGCATTTACAGACAATATGTTTCAATAAAATAATATGTCTAATGGCAATTTGGTCTACGTTTGACCCGGAGATGGCAGTGTTGAATATCTTTGGTAAAATGTTTTGTCGTTTTAGTTGTATTTTTCATTTCTTTGAAGGAAGCACCAAACACTAATTTGAAAGAGAATAGAATGCGACTGACGCATGAGATGCGTTAATGGCTTAACAAAAAAATAATAAAATGACTTTTTTCCCCAGTAACACCAGGAATGATGGAATGACTATTTGATACTTATTATACAGCCCGTGCAATGGCCATATCGTGCTGAATGTATGTATGCTGGGTTTCCCAAATACGGTTCATTTTACGTACCTGAATATTTGTTTTTGTGAGAGAAAGTTTTATCCTTGCTTCTGCATATTTCAGAATCTAATATCTCGACAGCTTAACCCCGCTGGTCTTGGGAACGGGAGGCTTATTCCTGAGTGGTATTGCAAGGCTGTTTGTATTAGGTAAGATGTGGAAATAATAAACCAATCAATGTAGAGGAATCTTTATCAGAGGAAAACATACTACACCACGCACTGTGGTTTAATCGGGAATTTCGATGTTACTCTTCAGTTTTATTTCCTTCAGACTAAAATGAAGCTCAGACATCATTTTGACAACTGGGTGTTAAGAGGAGTATTTAACTTATATTACTTTAAAACGTATTGTTTAATACGGCAGTTATTACAACCAATCATATTTAAGAGGATATTCCAACGCCTACAGAAAGATTATTCTTGCAAATAATATATAACACAATGCTTATGAAATAGCCGGAACCATGCAATGGGCTGTGCTTTTAGTTGAGGTTTCTTATGATCATGGAAATGTTTTTTGTTCCTTTTCAAAATATCTTTTTTTACTCCTTTTGTTTTCTAGTTATATTTAAATGACAGTGTGTGCATTCTATAGTATATTTGGGTCGTTTTAATCGAGAATATTAATGTTCTATTCTAACCTACGTGTCCAAACTTGCAACCTGTGTATAGCATACACATATAGACATACATAGACGTGTATAGCTGACCCCTATGTTTCCACACTGCCCTGAATTACACACCTCAACATATCTGTCCTTAACTGATAGGCACAAGCAGAAATGGATGATTACTCTTTGTTCACGTTAATACACATTAAATGTGTAGTTTACATCAGGTGTATATTTCTAGCGTAGTTGTGGAGAGTTTATTCGCCGCTAGTTTTGGTTCAGACCATCACGTAGTCAGTTTACATGACGGGGGACTTCACAGGTGCATGCGCAACATACTCGGCGCAGTGATGATTTGGCATGACACCACACCCACAAGCAAATTTGCATAATACGTGGTCGGACTTTTCACTTGTTAGTAAACACACGCGCTTATTCTGCGGAAGCCTTACATCGTGGTTTGCAGATTGTTTGCACAATAATAAAGATATGCTACTGCAACGGCGACAATGAGGCGTATGAAATACATCGTTACATTTTAAAGTGATCGTACCGCTAGCTATCCTTAGGGCTTTCATATCTGCATGTGGAGCCCCACAGCTATTGTAAGACGAAGGATAAATACGCAAATGGAAATAGTTTTTAACCTTTTAGGATATTTTTTCAATGAAAGTTAACCATTTCATCATTTTTTATCGAAGTGTGTAGACTTTTCAAAGATGAAAAACAAATGGAATCGAATCGCCACATCTCCTTGTAATGGCATTGGATCGAGGTTGACCGCAAGGAACCCTGGGTAGGCGGGTGACACGTGACTAGCTCAAACCTCACCAACACAAGGAAGAGGCAGCAAGCTGTCATGGTTTGCTTTTAACAGTCATTCACAAGAAACATGCATCAGGAAAGATAACTGCAGGCATATATTTCGGTTGTTTGACGGACCCTGTAAAGATGGAACAAAAAGTGTGAGTTTGTTTCATGACACTGGGATAGGTCTTAGCATATGAACGTTTCTTCAGACAGCTTTCTACTATAACTACCTAACATACAAAAGAAGTAAACTGACTTAATAACACGAAATACAAACATTTCACAAGCATCATGAAATACCACTGGGTTTGATATTTCCCTGGAAAGGGACTTTTACGTTTCTATACAGAGAGGTTTACGAAATGGACAATATTGGTTTCATCGTGTAACAAGTTTATCAATTCAGTGGGTTTAAACCAGGGGATGTAGAGAAAACCAACATCACATCACAGATTCGGGAGCTATGCTTGTGTGTGTAATTTAACGCCGCTTTGAACAGTATTCCAGTTATATCATGGCACGACAGCTTAATGTGGAAGGAAATTATAATCTACTTAATAATATATTTTAAGAATTAAACACAAAAGAATGTTTCCATGCACAAAGAATCTTTTACCCTGTTCTTGGTAACAGGAATAGTTTTGTTGCAGTAGTGACACAATATCCCACACATTCTTTTATTACAAAAACTATTTGCGTATTTCAGTTACATTAATCAATTAATATATTTACTTCACAAAATAACACAAGCACAAAATAAATGTCAGAACTCAGACTGTACAAACACCCCTCCCATAACCTGTCGTAGGCTTGCACCTCGTGAGCATTCGGGTTTGTGTGGGTCGTAGGACGCCACGGAATGGAGCGGGTGGTCAGACACGGTAACGTGGTAGATTGCGAGTCACCGTACCCCACTGGCGAGGAACGTTCCTCACAATATCGGTCACTGGTTTCTCTGACCCTGACTCTAGTATTTACAGGGCGCCGTCTTGTAACTGTAATATTGCTGTTTAACAATATACCAGTACATTCATTAACTAGGTGTACTGTACAAGACGTCTTACGTGACAGCTGTCGCAGATGAGTGAGTGCGGTTTAACGCCGCTTTAAACAGTATTCCAGTCATATCACGGCGTGTCAGCTTAATGTGGGATGAAAGCCCGAACTGATTCAGGTCTCAGATATTTATCACTTTGGTGAAACCCATGAGCACGGGTATGACAAACCTAGAAACATAAACGGGGCGGACTGGGATTTGAATCAACGACCATAGGTTTCTGTTGTACCCAAGGGACGCAACTCTGCACTATGCAGTATCCACTACACCACGGATACGGCCGTCATTTAGATGAGTGAATAGGTTTAAGACGTTTTCCACTTTGGTGAACAAAGGTATGGTCCATTATGACAGAAACTTCGAACCCATAACCAGCGATTCCTTTCATGGCAAATGGAGACAATTCCGCACGGTGAATTGTTTTGTTTGTTTCTTTGTTGTTTAACGCCGCACTCAGCAATATTCCAGCTATATGACGGCGGTCTGCAAAATAATCGAGTCTGGACCAGACAATCCAGTGATTGATGTCACGAGCATAGATCCACGCAATTGGGATCGATGACATGCATCAACCAAGTCATTGAGGCTGACCACCCGATCCTGTTAGTCGCCTCTTACGACAAGCATCTTCAAACGGGATGGTTGTGCAGCCTCCATCTGCCATGTCTGACTGAACGACAAGGATGGAGAAAAATCTTTATAGACTTTTTTAAAATGTTTTTTATTTGCCCACTGATTCAGAATTATTAGACTCACATTAAGTTAAGAAATAAAGTTGTCTTATTTAAAATATATCTCCACCAAATAAAAGTAGAACTCAAATGGAGCTCAGAACAATGCTTAATTTCAGAGCTCGAGCTGAGGCAATCTAGACTTGCCAAATCATTCTAGTCTTGAGTTGGACTCCTTTTTCAATATATCGCAAGCCTTGCAGCAAGTATAAATAATATTAACTTGTATCGTAGAATGAAAATTAAGCATTGGACGTAGGAAGCATTATGCTCAAAATAATTATGTCAAACGAACTTTGTATGCATTGTTTAAACTTGAACGAAATCAGTCATCCGTTTTTTTTAGTTTTATTGGTTGTCTTGAACATTGATCCCATTTCCGAAAACTCAGTTAGTTTAAACATAATTCAGACCCTTTGCTATTCAATCCCAGTATATATCGATCGTTTTATATTCGACTTGTTATATGCCATATAATGAGGACCGACAGTTATATTAAATGAAGGAGGGTCGGGTAGCCCAAGCGTTAAAGCGTTCTCTCATCACGCCGAAGTCCCGGGATCGATTCCCCACATGGGTACAATTGGTGAAGCACATTTTCAGCATCCACCGCTGTGACATTGCTGGAATATTGCTAAAAGCGGCGTAAAACCGTACTCTCACTCTATTAATTGAGATATGGAGTCTCTCGTCAACACAAGTGACATTGTAGGTGAAAAGCCCCTAAAAATCTTCATTAACTACCACATCCAGTTAATCCAGGGTCCGGTTTAACAAGTGTCCGGATGAACGAGTTCTCAGGATGAAGTTGACATGGAATTGCCCCAATAGTTCTCCTGAAGGGTTTTCGGATTAACGGGGTTTCACTGATTACGGCTTGACGCAAAACATTAAAAAAGATCCAGGAAAGCCAGTAACAGCAATCACAATAATAAACCTACATAAACTGAGCGATAAGGTTCAGACAAAGCTCACATGGCAAGACGTAATATAATAAATAGTAAGGTAATTGACTGTGTTAGGTAATCATATCGATTTGTTCTATAGCCTAGGGATAGACACGCAGAACAAAACAGACTATTTGAATAAACAGATAATGACGAAACTTTGCTCAGTTATATTGTTCTTTCAAGAAATGTAATTTATCTTTCCATCAATTTCATGGCAACATAAAGATAAAAAGCAGCTATCGAGTCCATAACATTTTGATATATATAGTCACTCACGTCGATAAAATGAAACACTGGTATTAACCTTTAATATTACAGGACAAGTTTGAAAATGTGTGTGCGCGTGTGCGAGTTCAAAGAAGCGCCATAAAATATAGACCTGTCAAAATTTCATGGATCGGAATATTTAATCTTGTGTGTTTTAGGTGTTCGATTATGCCGACAGTTTGTTTGTTTGTTGTTTAACGCCGCACGCAGCAATATTCCTGCTATATGACGGCGGTCTGTAAATAATCGAGTCTGGACCAGACAATCCAGTGATTGACATCATGAGCATCGATCCACGCAATCGGGATCCGTGACATGCATCAACCAAGTCAGCGAGCCTGACCACCCGATCCCGTTAGTCGCCTCTTACGACAAGCATGGGTTGCTGAAGACCTATTCTACCCTGGATCTTCACGGGTCTGACATCATGAGCATCGATCCACGCAATTGGGATACGATGACATGTATCAACCACGTCAGCGAGCCTGACCACCCGATCCCGTTAGTCGCCACTTACGACAAGCATAGTCGCCTTATCATGAAAATAACATAGTACGGTTGGATGAGAATGCCCATCCTGAACAGAACAGAGTAAGCACAATTGGACATGTAAGACATAACGGTAAGAGTCATTGTTTTGATACGGGTTACAGCAATGATTGTGCCTCCATCAATATCTGTTGGCAAATAAGGATGTAGGCACATAGTGACTGTAGGCAGAATGATTGAGGTGAAATGGAGTTCAACGTCGCATTCTTGACTTACGAGGGGCATTCAATAAGTATTGCAACTTCAATATAAGACCAAGTCACGGAATATCTTTTGCACTTTTATTTTTCAATATAATCTCCATTCACCTCAATACACTTTCCATTTGTCCTTCAAGCCTTTAATACCACTTTTATAGAAATCCGCAGATTGGCCGTCTAACCACGCCTCTGTGGCAGCCTTTATGTCCTCGTCATCCTGGGGCTAAGTCTGGGCTGTACAGTTAAATCACCCACCCTACAGCCCAGACTTAGTCCCCGGTGACTATTTCCTGTTCCGGCAAATGAAACCTGCCCTACGTGGAAGACGCTTCCAGGATGACGAAGACATCTCGAGGTAGAGTGTCCGCCCGAAGATCGGAAGGTCCGGGGTTCGATCCCCGGCCGAGTCATACAAAAGACATTAAAAGATGGTATTAGTTGTTACCCTGTCTGGCGCTCAGCATTGAGGGGCTAAAACAAGGGCTAGTCGGCTCCGAGTCAATATACCCTGTCTGAGTCGAGTTCACACACACACACACACACACACACACACACACACACACACACACACACGATGTAAGTGCAATAATCATGGACGCGACGTTTAACCCCTTTTGTGTATATTTTACGGCCGCATCTTCTGCTTTTACTTTGCGCACATACCCGCCCTGTGTGTTTTTCTGATTGACAGGCTGTTGTAACGGCGTCCTAATGACATCAAGCGAAAGCTGCACCAAATATGCGAAAATGGTACCCGCCACACCGGCGAAAACTGCACCGCATTTTCAAACTATGTACGTATGAAAATAAAACACTACATAACGGTGTGTCGCATGAAATAGGCCTTTAACAGTATTTTGGTCTGGCCATAAATAAAGGGGTCGTGAAAAGTGACACATGTAAAGGGGTTATGAAACAATGTTACATCAAATAGGGGTAGGGGGGTTGAGGGTGGTGGGGTGGTGGTGGGTGTAGGTTAATCTCAACGCCACACAAAAAATGTTTATTTGTTGTTTAACGCCGCAATATTCCAGCCATATGACGGCGGTCTGTAAACAGTAGTAATCTAGTCTGGACCAGACAGTCCAGTGATTGACATCATGAGCACCGATCCACGCAATGGGATAACATGTATCAACCAAGTCAGCTAGCTTGACCACCCGATGCCCGTTAGTCACCTCTTACGACAGGCAAAGCCCCCTTTTAGGGCAAACATGAATTGCTTAACCTATTCTACCCCGGATGTTTAAGGGGCCACACAATAAATGAACAATCCTTGTCTGACAACTTGTTCTGTAATATTATTTCCCGACAACATAACTCCTAGCCTGCTTCATTATCAATACGAAAACAGACAAGCCATCACTGGTAGTAATATAGATCAATAATGATCAGTAAATACATGTGCAAGTAAAGACGTTGTGCAGGGTTATATGTGAGAATGCCTGGTGAACGGTGGAATTGATGTGTTAATTTGGAAAGATTTGTAATAGTGTGTGTATATATGGAATAATCATGATAATTGCATGTTGAAGGATGTAATATAGAATGTGATATTTGCTTATAAATCAAGGTCGTAGCTAGGGGAAATTAGAATGTAAGCAATCATGTAGAAGTACATTTGTTATAAACACTTACACCGCCTGTAAACCCAGATCAAACACTTACACCGCCTGTAAACCCAGATCAAACACTTACACCGCCTGTAAACCCAGATCTAACACTTACACCGCCTGTAAACCCAGATCTAACACTTACACCGCCTGTAAACCCAGATCTAACACGAACAGCCCTGTACATCCCTCTAGAGCAGAGATGTCACAAAGATATACCTCTACCACGTTCTGTAAATAACACATTGTTAGTGTTTAACCGATAGCCTAAAAACATAGCAAACATAACAACATCATCAACGACATCTTCCACTCTAGTATCCGGGTCGTGATCAATCTGTTAGTTAACCAAACAGCATGTAACCAAATTAATATAACAAACGACTGAAAGACGAACACACTTTCGTACATTCTTTTTAAAAAAATACTATATTCTTTGTAACAATTTCAAAGTTTAAGAACTTGCATATTGTACCAATTAGTATCTACGCCACTGAAAATCTAAAAATGTCATTTGGTTTATTTAGTCTGACGAATCAAACTGTAGCTATTTTACACCAATAATCCACAACCTACCCATTTTATAACATACTTAGGTCTCCTGTGCTCAGTTTTCGCAGCAAATGGGAGCTGGGCGCAACTCGGAAGGTAACTTGTAAGGGGGGTAACTCTGTATAAGAGAGACGAGAGATGAGGCTCTGTACTGTATATTTTATACGCCCGCATCTTTCACTGTGAGTAAGGCGCACTTTCACACGCACCATGGTCATCAACGGGATATAAGTACATGTATGTATAAGTATGTATATGAACATAGCCTACTATATATACTATCTGTTAAAAACAAAAAAACAAAAAAACGACTCGTGTGGTTTGTTAAAGTATAAGAGTGAAAACTGATCTAAAAATATGAATATGTAGGATTGCAGTAGTTTTGACATGTCATATTTACAACAGTAATTTTTCAAATATGAGAATATTGTTGTTAAAATATACACAATATACCCACATCAGTGCGCGGCGAGACCAAATATAACGTGTCACATGGTCTAACAATGCTTGTGTCTTTTCCTAGGTAATGAAACCCAGTGAAAACTGCGACCAGTTAATGGATTGAAAAAAGGTATGTTTTTACGTAGAAATATATATTTGTTTAATCCGGCCTTTAATTTCAAAACGATAACATTATGATTATGTTGTGAGACGTTTAATATCACAAGTCTTTGAATTTCCCTCAGCCGGCATTTTCAAGAGTACTCTCCCTTTGACCAAGTCCCTC
This sequence comes from Haliotis cracherodii, assembly GCF_022045235.1. Lineage (NCBI taxonomy): Eukaryota > Metazoa > Mollusca > Gastropoda > Lepetellida > Haliotidae > Haliotis > Haliotis cracherodii. The sequence goes on from NW_027266286.1 coordinate 65,027,101, forward strand.
CCGAATCAAGAGTAAATATCGGTTTTAGTTAAACACGAGTTGATCATCACACACAGTTTATGGGTCGATAGGGGGTCCAAAGGTTAACGCCATAGATGCTTTATCAGTCTCGGGTACAGCTCTTTGAAAAGTCTGGAAACTCTCTGCTGGTTTTTGTGTTGTTATCTCGAACCTAGCGGGACCGTCTTATAACTTCGAGATATCCGGACATTCGAGATAACGAGGCATGAATATCCAGACAGGTCACGTAACAGTATTATAGATACATAACAATGCTTTGCAGACACAAGAACTAAAGAGCACATCGCGTGTTTGCGATAACAAATTGAAACCGCGCGTGCCACGTGATCACGTGCACAACTTCACTTATACAAATTAGTTTTTATCTAGGATGTAGCACTCAATTTGTTTATTCATCATAATAAATAAGAAATGTTGTTACATGTATCAATTTGTCGTCTGCAAACTGACAAAATACCAACATTCCCCAAATTCGATCTACACATGCTTATCCTTAACACTTTGTACTATGGATTTCGCGATATATACACGCTATGCATTTATGGAAATATAACTCAGAATTGAGCTCTAATAGGTTTCAGAATTGTATTTTGGGGAAGAAACGACAGACAGATAGACAGCAATCAAAGAACTGAAAGTGCATCACCGTGTTCTTCGATTTATAGTTTCGCGTGTTTAAGTCACGTGACACCGCCCGCGTATCTTTTCTAGAGTGTACTTGAGCAAGTTGAATATGGTGTTTTTTTAATAATATTTCCTCACAAGAGTCCGTTTGCGACTAAAGGGATCGGGTGGTCAGGCTCGCTGACTTGGTTGATGCAAGTCATCGCATCCCAATTGCGTGGATCGATGCTCATGATAGCAATCACTCGATTGTCTGGTCCAGACTCGATTATTTTCAGACCGCGGTCATGAAGATGGAATATTGCTGAGTGCGGCGTTAAACAACAAACAAACATCATTTTCGGATGAATATGTAATGAAATCAAACAAAAGTAAAAATAGATGCATTCGCGTGCGCGCTGTAACGTGGGATTGTCGAAAATTGATCGCTAGACAGTAGCTGTTTTTTTAGGCAACAAGGGAGTGCTACGTGTCTTCGCACGCTGTTTTATTTGTCGATAAAGAACTGTTCTTTTACTGCGATGTCAGATTATGAGAAAAAGTACTAGATCTACGTACAAAACTGTTAAAGTGGCAAATACCAACTTCGAGATAAAGGTACAAAAGTTGATAGTAAAGTCGAAGTTTGGACCGATAGGTTCGAGATAGCGTTATGTAGTTTTATATCGAATTCGAGATAAGCTGCCAAATACTGTAAATCTTGAAATTAACGCGAGCGTGAATTAAATGCGAAAATGCGAGTGGACTTTGCTCGCATTATTAAACAACGCATATATATCAACAATAAGACATTTTGGATAGCAGAAATACCAACTCAGACATACGCTGAAAACAAACAACTATGTATCATACATCACTGTTATTGAGCAGCACTTGTAACAAGTATATAAGCAATGCCAATCTAACACTAATTACATCCTGTGAATTGTCACTGCTGGGGTCAAGACGAGAGTGAGTGAGTTGGGTTTTAACGCCGCTTTTAACATTAATCCAGTCATATCACGGCGTGTCAGCTTAATGTGGAAGGAAAGCCCGAAGTGATGCAGGTCTCAGACCTTTACCACTTCGGTGAAACCCACGAGCACGGGTATGGTGCTGACATACCTAGAAACATAATCGGGGCGATTCGAACCCACAACCATAGGTTTCTGGTGTGCCCAAGGGACGCAACTCTGCACAGACGACTGGGCCACCCGTGCCCCCTCAAGACAAGTGTCACTGCAAAAAGAAATCCATCTATACAAGCTTGTATATGCTTTGGAATGATGATATATACAAAAATATACAAGTTTGTATATATGACATATACAAAAATATACAAGTTTGTAAATATGATGTATCCATATTTGTTTTCTTTGTATATATTGGTAAAGGGAGATAATTGTTATGTATTTGTGTATAATTATTATATATGTGCAAATTGAAGTGTTTTAAGTTGAGCACTGTGTTTCTTCTGTGTATGTTGGTAAAGGGGGGATAAATGCTAGTATTGTTCTATAATTGTTTTGTATGTGTAAAATAGTGTTAGCAAGTTCCCAAAAACTGATATAGTGGCGTGTAACATTACTGGAATGTTTAATTAGTACTCCACACAGTTAGCAGGAGTACATACTCTCCTTGCAATGATATTGACGGGTAAGCGATTGAGGCGTCTGGTACTTTTCCTGGCGCGGTGCTTGGTATGTGAGTAGACGTCATGGTCAAATGCACAGAGAGGATTAGCTGTCGGGGGTGATTGCCTTGGCGGTGACTTCTGTATTGAAAGTGTTGAAATCGATTTGTGCTGAGTTTGGATTCGTTTGTACGGGGAGGCCGCGATGTGATTTGTAACATGCTCTCGTGCACATAGCAGATTAGTCCACAGAGTGGATTACACAGAGGATGAAAACTATTTTATCATTACTTAAAAGTGTTGAATTTTGTTTGTTCTGAGCTGTCGGTTTAATTGTAGGGTATACATTGTTATAATGTCAAATCTCGGCGGAGCGCGGAAAATCGCGTTAAAACGGTAGTCCTCTTCAAAATATGATCAAAGATTTTTTTTAAAAAAATACTCCGAAAATATCGTGTTGCCGGACAACCGTGGCGGATTGTCCTGTTTTCGATCAGAGCCTTCAGCATCAACCATGCCTTTATGGGCGGGGGATGGCGTCATACAGAAATTATCAATACTCCAAAGATGACTTTTTTATGATAAAGTTGTCTTTTATAAGTGAATGAGATTTTTTACAGTTGTTCATGTGAAAAAAATATGAATGTTTATTCAGCGTCCGAAAACCCATAACACGGGGATATATGTTGTATTAATGTCTTATGTTTTACAAAAGGTAAGTAGGTACAAAGGTAAGCTTTTCTCAATATGCTTCAACATGGGAAAAGGGACATTGCACGTTTTTTGGCATTATTGCTCCCAGGTGGCGGCGGCGTCCACTAATGCCTACATCCACTAATGCCTACAATAAACAAAGTCTTGCACCAGTGATTTTCAGCGACACCTGCTATCAGTGGTACCCAACCTCTAACTGGACTTTAGTGGAATAATGCCGATAGGCGACAAAAGACAGAAAATTGTATGAAGTCACTTTTTATTTCACATTGCCATAACACTAACAGTAATAATTTATGATTTCTGCATCATTGCATTAGTTCTTATGGTATACACCAGCAGATATTTAAAAAAATCTAATATTGGAAGAGTTCATTCCTAGCATGGGTTGGTTGTTTTCATTGTGTAGGCATTATTCCACACTGCATTATTTTTTTGAAGGCAATAGTAACTGTAGGCAAAAGTGGACGTGGGCATTTGTGGCTGGAACCCAGGTGGCCGGGTTTGCGGAAGCTATTCCCGATGTTTTAAAAGTACTGATTTAACTCCGAAATTTTAATGCATCCGCCATCTTTGTTTATTTGACTTTTGTCACTGTTAGATTTGTTGGTAAGAATATTGTCCAAACGGTACGAAATTGCTTAAAATGCAATCAAATGTTTAAAACATTTCTGGGCCTAATATCGTTAGCGAAGTCAACAAACTACGACCGTAAATGTAATGTACAACAGGCGCAAGAAAATTTCAAAAAATCTTACAAATACAAATGATAAGTCGAATATGAATACTTATACCTGTACTTTTTAGAACAAGAAATTGACACATTGACGTATTCAGATTAAATTGATATTTTCTTTACTTATGTAAATGCAAATGATAAAAAAATATTCAAGAGTGAGATACTCTGGCTATTGCGCAAAGAATCCAGTCCCAATGAAAGTGAACAGAATGCCGATGTTATACAAAGCAATCATATAATATATCGCAACTGATAGTTCGTAACAATCAGGCCAGGAACATAATGACGGTATCAGTGGGCACATCGTGGTATTTGAAGATAAAAAATGATAACACATGTCAGCAGTCTTGGAAGTTATACACGGCATCTTGACAATGAACAAAAAGAAAAGAGGAAGAATAGTTATGAAAGTGTCACTATTTAAACATCCAACCATTTTGGCTTACGAGACAAAATACACATCACACCCCCATAGAAGTACTACGAACACACACACGCAAATTCAGTCACTAACCCACCCACATATATTACATTACACACACACACACACACACACACACACACACACACACCACACCTTGGAGGCAATTCATCATGCCCTCAAACCCGGAAGCAAAGGCAGTCGTCCTTTCAGACTCGCTAAGTGCACTTCAGGCCATCAGTGGCAGAAACTCAAACTCCAGGCCAAACACAGTCAACAATATTCTATACGAATATACAAAACTATCGGACCAAGGGCAACAGATGGAGCTGTATTGAAACCATTGACCACGTGTTACTAGAATGTCAAGACCATGGCCCAGCCCGGGCTAGGTTAAAACAAAAATTGCAGTTAGATCCGCTGTCTGTCATAGATCTCCTAAAGCCAAGGGATGCAATAGCGAAGACCAAACTAAGTCTATTTCTGAGAGATGGACAGCTGCTCGAACGTATTTAAACAGAGCAGCCAAGGATAAAAATGAAATCATATCAATATAAGAAAATAGAAATCACATCAATGCAAAAACAGAAATTATGTGAAGACCGAACTCACAATAGATATGTGAACCCTTCTCACACACAGGAGTCCCAAAGAGGGACAGGTCAGCCGAAATTGCCTAGGCAGAAGGCGACCTCTTAAAAACCTAATGCAACAACAACAACAACAACTCCATACCTGACCACACCACACCTAAGGGATTCCATACTCGGTATTGACCCATGACAGATCCTTCTTCATGTCAGGGAATGGGTTTTTGGATGGTGGTCAACGGACACGTCTTGCCTTACGGAAAGCTGCTGTACTGTCCAGCTTCTTCATGTATGTCTCATCTGCGAGCCTCTTCGCCATCTGCAGTTCCGTCGACTCGCAGTTATTTGGTCGTACTGTAAAAAATCTTTATGCCGTCTTCGTCATAGTTACTTTCCTCGGAGGACATCAACTGAGCTATCTTTAATGCGTCCTCGAACCTCTGTTTCTTCTGGACGGGAAGGTCGCCATGGCGTATCCCGAGGACTCGGTTACGACTCTTCTGAAGAAAAACAACAACTTTATTAACAATTGTATTTCAAATTTATAATGCATATGCACGTATATCCATGTATATGCTCATGAGCAATGGAGGAGAATATGTGAAAATCAAATTCAAATTTATTCCGATAACCCTTAAAGGGGCACTGATCTAACGCCATTCCCCGGACTGGTTGTTGCCTTTGTTATTGTTTTTTCCCCCGTGAGTACCCGGATGATACGCAACGCAAATGAGCGTGACCAGAGACTGGGCTACCGTCTGCAAGGACAGCTAAATACACTTGGAGGCTGGAGGCAATATTTGTTTTACGCATTTTTGAATAAACACTGATTGGTTAAATGTGATCTATAAAGATTCGACAAAGGGCGCATGTTAATTAATTTCTTCAGCCTAAACAAACAGACAAAAAGAACGGCGGAGCTCATCGGAAGTCGTCATTTGGAAATACCCCAGATGGTTATAGTTTAATACTAAAAAAAAGTAACCATGCAGTGAAAGCATTTTCGGTTTTCGGATTGCGTCGATAATACGACTACTACTCCCTTGTTGTCATCCACGTTTTCTCGTATAACCCTACACTTGTGTATTTGTCGTCATTCACTTGATGCTCAGTTAATGAATTTATTACAGGTACAATTAGTGGTAGCACCACTTAGATTACCTGACAAAGGTTCTCATTTGGCATTTATTGTGTCTGGGGTAATTATTCAATCTAAATCCAGGTTTGAAGTGAGGTGAAATGTGCGTTATGTAATATGCACGTGGCAGCCCAGCAAGAGATGAATGATCAGTTGATTTACTTTGGTAAATCAACGGATCGTTCCTAGTCATCAAAGGATTAACAGAAAATACGTTGATTGATTAATCACTGTTATCTTGCACAGTGGATATGTCAAAAGTGAGTGTTTACATGTCTAGGTTTGCTAAAACAAAGGGAATACACTCATATCATGGCGTGAAGTGCCGATGTAAAAACAACATACTTTGTTAACTGATAATACGTTGATTGGTCGCTCATTGTTATCAAACTCAGTGGATTTTTTAGGAACCGTGGACGTAATGAAAATAGTTGTCACGTGGCCTTTCTCAGCCAACCCTTGAGACTTGACACCTATGTGAAACACCTGAAACAATCCAAGTGATCAGTTGAGAAACGAACACTGGTTATAATATCCCGAAACGATATATATCTTTTAGAATATTTGATAGTTACAGAAACACGTGACATCGAATAAGTTATTTTGTATAGCTGCAGATGAGTGGGATATTATTCCTTTGTGTGGATATTCACGGATACATTCCTCGAACAAGGAAGCTGCCTATTTATACACATAAATTTGGTAAGTTGTAATTATGGTATTTGCATTTTGTTTTCCTTCATTTGAACCGATTCGTTCTTGGTTCTCTACGTCTTGGTTGGGAAATTCTTCAATGCGCGATAGACGTTGTTTTCACAGGTCATTTCCTTTGTAAGCGTGTATAGATTACCGTCAATTTGTAAAATGTGATTCTCTCAGGCAATTTATAAAATGTGTAAAATGTAAAATGTCATTTTGACTAAAAAATCTGTCCAGATTGATTAAGACGATCAAAAGGGCCTACAAACATCACAACAGATTATTCTGTAGGATTAGAAGCCAAACAACATAGAAATGTACTTTTCAACGTTACATTTTCAGTCTCTCGGTGATGACATTAAACATCAAAATGTTTGGAATTCGTTATCATAATAATACAGATGGAAATGTTGTTCAGTCACTTTGTAAAATAACTGAATATTTAGACGTTTAATAAATATGTTACACATTTTGACAGTAAAAAAATATACACACTATAAAAAAAGCAATGCTCAGATGAAATATTTACTTTGTGTTGCAAGTCAAAATAGTGTAAACGAAAATCGCAAAATTACCAAGCAAGTGACTTATCAAAACTTCGTCACCATTACCGATGCTACCCACAAAGATACCTACATTTCCTTATTATCTCGAAAACTGTATTTCATTTTGTTGATCAATGTAACCATACGCTCTTATTACTACCGGTATCCATAAAAGTGACTAATGCGCTTACGAATGGCGCAACAGAGGTCGCGAGCTAGTCTAGATTTCTGCTCTACATCCGGGTACTCACTGGGAAAAAACAATAACAAAGGCAACAACCAGTCCCGGGGAATTGCGTTAGATCAGTGCCCCTTTAAGCAACGTGTCAGTATTATAGCTTGATGTATTAGAACAACACTATTTGTGAATGGCAGGTGCTACCGGTAGTGTTGGGTATGCTTACCCTTTTTGGAGATTCACTCTTTGTAATTCGACATCAAACGGATTACATCACACTCTAAGTAAACAGTCTCATTTAACCCTTAATTAGTTAATTAATCTAGTTAACGTACAGTATACTGTATCACTTAGTACTGCCTTAACGAGGATTAATCCCTTGTCAGTTGGGTGAGTGATCAATTAATGTCTGGAGAAAGGGATTAGCCTTAGTCACAATGTTCAACACACTAAGGTCATCACTAATCACACCTGCAAGTCCAGACAGACGCCACCCACGTAACACGGTGTCTTTGTTCTTTGCGACTGCGTCAAAATTATCAACTGGCGTACGTGTTTGCCATGAAACTTCCGGTTACACGTACGCCAGTTGATAATTTCACGACCTTACCAAACTGAGAAAGACATGTTTTATTGACTGCACTGTATTTTTAAACTCCCGGACGTCTGATGAAACCTCCAAGACGTTTCCGGACGACTGATGAACCCCCCCGGACGTTTCCGGACGTCTGATGAAACCTCCCGGACGTTTCCGGACGCCCCCGGACGTTCCCGGGCGTCCTCGGACGTTAAATGGTAGGACCCACGAACACGGGTTATAATATCCCGAAACGATATATATTTTTAAAAATATTTGATTGTTACAGAGACACGTGACATCGAATAAGTTTCTTTGTACAGCTGCAGACGTGTGGGATATTATTCCTTTGTGTGGATATTCACGGATACATTCCTCGAACCAGGAAGCTGCCTAAAATTATACACATAAATTTGGTAGGTTGTAATTATGATATTTGCATTTTGTTTTCCTTCATTTGCTGTAGCATTGGACAGATTCATTCCTGTTCCTCTACGTCTTGGTTGGGAAATTCTTCGATGCGCGATAGACGTTGTTTTCACAAGTCTTTTCCTTTGTAAGCGTGTATATATTACAGTCAATTTGTAAAATGTGATTCCCTCAGGCAATTTATAAAAATTTGTAAATATTTCAGTCATTTTGACTGAAACATCTGACCAATTGACTAAAACTGATAAGGACGATCAAAAGGGCCTATAAACATCACAATAGATTATTATGTAGGATTAGAAGCCAAACAATATAGAAATGTACTTTTCATCGTAACATTTTAAGTCTCTTGGTGATGATATTAAACATAAAAATGTTTGGAATTCGTTATCATAATAATACAGATGGACATATTTTTCAGTCAGTTTGTAAAATAACTCAATATTAAGGCTTTTAATAAATTTCCTAAGTGAAAATTATGCACATTTTGACTGTAAAAAATATAAACACGATAAAATATGCAGTGCTCAGGAGAAATATTTATTTTGTGTTGCAAGTCAAAATAGTGTAAACGAAAATCGCACAATTTCCAAGCAAGTGACTTATCAAAAGGTCGTCACCATTACCAATGCTACCCATATACCCACAAATGCGCTTACGAATTGCGCAGCACAGTTCGCGAACTAGTCTAGGTTTCTGCTATATCATCCGGGTACTCACGGGAAAAAACAATAACAAAGGCAACAACCAGTCCAGGGGAATTGCTTTAGATCAGTGCCCCTTTAAAATTAATGTAAGGTTGAATGAGGGTGAGGATTCTCCTGTATACCTGCCAGAGGACATTTTCTTTAGATACAAACCCACTGATGCTTGAGAGGAGGGGTGTCCCGCATTCATATTGAGTCGCATTATTGACTTGGGGCCAGCGGTCGCATTCTTTTGGAGACGCTTTAATTTCACGATTTACAGTATACATGCGTAAATGTTCAGTGACTTGGCATTACCCAAGGGCCACAAGCTTATGTACATGTCACGTGATCGGACTTTGCTCTGGTTTGAAAACCAAAGCGCTTATTCTGAAATCATAGCAGTCGATCCTACTGGCCCCCTTTCAGTGCGATTTACAGATTGTTTAGCTCAATTATTATGAAATGCTACTACAACTGCAACATTGATAAGTATAACAATATATCCACACACATCAATATGTCTGTGGCAGTAACATATTTTGTATTTTTCTTGTATTTTACATGTTACGTCATGTCATCGATCCCAACTGCGTTGGCCGATTCTCACAGTGTCAATCACTGGATGGTCTGGTCCAGACTCGAATATTTACAGACCGCCGTCATATAGCTGGAATATTGCTAAGTCCGGCGTTGAACAACACACACACAAACAACCAAAACATGTTACGCATAGTGAGTGAGTGAGTGAGTTGGGTTTAACGCCGCTTTTAACAGTATTCCAGTTATATCGCGGCGTGTCAGCTTCATGTGGGAGGAAAGCCCGAAGTGATGCAGGTCTAAGACGTTTGACACTTCGGTGAAACCCACGAGCACGGGTATGGTGCTGACAAACCTAGAAACATAATCGGGGCGAACCGGGATTCGAACCCACAATCATAGGTTTCTGGCGTGCCCAAGGGACGCAACTCTGCACAGTGAATCGCAGCGCCTTAGACGACTTGGCCACCCGTGCCCCCTGTTACGCATAATTCATGTGCATAATTAAATGCTTTTTCATTCACAGTTTTAGTCAACATGTTTTATTGTTCAGCCTACCGTAAACATTACAGTAAGAGCCAGATCCCTTTCACTTAGAATGCTCACTGCATCTTTAGTTTGCAAAATTCACATCCTGTGCACTAACACAACAGCCTAAACACTGTGAGCTCCATATATATTCTTCAAAGGATGAACATATATCTGTATCCCGACTTGTGATTCTCAAGGATATTCTCTTTGGATCTCTCTTGGAGCTTTGGACCATATTCCAAAGTTTGTATTTTATTATTGGATTGAGGATTTTATTCATCAATTTTTTTTGCGATATTGTAGATATAGTTTGTATTTGGAGATATGTATGTTTAGACACAAATACACGGTACTGTGGATTCGTGGTTATTATTGCATTAAACAACCAAACAAACATTCTAAAATCATTAAAGCGTGTACAAGCAATGAATAAAAAAGTAATATTAGTAATTGTAGTCATTTTAGTAGAGCTCATTTGTGATATAAGAGGTAAGGGCAAGCGACCATGCATGTGATAGATGAATGAGGTGAGGTGAGGTGAGGTGAAATGGGGTTTAACGTCGCGTCCAAGATTATTGCATTTATATAGCGCACGTGTGCTATTTGGATGCTTGTACTAGTCCGGACTGATGCCGATTTATAGTGCTAGCCCACTGGGATACCATGCCGCAGTTTAACATGAATACCCCACTCAGACACAGTATACTGACTCCGAGCCGAGTCCCTGTTTTAACCCCTAAATGCCGAGCACCAGACATGGTAACAACAAGTACCATCTTTTAGCGTCTTTTGGTATGATCGAACCCCGGATCTTCCGCTCTCCGGGCGGACGCTCTACCACTAGACCACGGACGCGGTTGATAGATGAATGAAGGTAAGCATGAATGAATGAAGGTAAGCATATATGAATGAATGAGTGAGTGAGTACTGTTCGCCGGTTTTAGCTATACTCCATCAATATCACAGCGGCGGATACCAGAAATGGGCTTCACATATTAAAATCATGTGGGGGAATCGAACCTGGGTCTTCGGCGTGAAGAGCGAAGGCATTAACCACAAGGTTACCCCACCGGCACATTGAATGAATGAAAGCAATCATGAATGAATGAGGTACTTTATAGAATTGCTCTATTGCTCTACAGGTATACTTGTTTATACGATACGTATAAGTGCTGAGTTCTATATTTGTTCTTATTGGCATGTACTGAATATATTGTTGTTTTCTCTGCAGACGAGTTGGTACTACTCGACAGGAACTTGGCGCGACATCGTCCCCAGGTGTGATAGCAACCCACACAGGTGTGATAGCAACCTGGTAGGTTTACACGGCGTTTACATGTCCTTTATGTGTCGGTTATAAGTAATTTATTAACTGTTATATTATCTCAATGGAATGGAATGCCAACGGACTTGCCTCCCACGGCCAAGAACTCAAAGCAAAATTTAAATTAGACAAAGGTCCACATATTGCCTGCATACAAGAAACTAAATTCTCTGCCAGAACTAAATTTACCCTACCAAATTATAACTCAGTTAGAACCGACCGAGCCCAGGTAGAGCCGGAGGCGGCCTTATCATTTACGTCAGGGAAGACATAAATTACGAAGAAATCAAAATAAACACACCAAACTTAGAAGCAAATGGCATCCCAATTACAATCAAAAACAAAAAAATATATGATAAATATATAACAGTGGGCAGAAAAACAAGTTAAATCAGAGGATCTAGACACGCTCATCCAAATAGGAAATAAATCAACAATCTTCCTGGGAGACTTCAATGCCCTCCACCCCACCTGGGGCATTGCAGACAAATTAGATAAACATGGCAAACTAATCTCAGAATGGATAGAAGAAAACGATTTAATACTTCTAAATAACAACCAACCCACTAGATACAACAAAATACACCACAAAATGTCGGCTATCGACCTCACTAAACTGACGTCCAAAAGAAACTTGGCAACTTGAAAAATAAAATTATTGAAACACAGATACTTTCACCCAAACGCAACCAAACCAAAACCAGTCGCCTAAACCCATGGAATAAAAACTCGTGCAATTACTGAAGTGTAGTGCACGTGTTGTGGGAAAGTGATTTTGGAAGTAAAATCATTATTCGCGTTTTTTTTAAATTGCACGTGAACAATCGCTTGAAAAACTGCGAAGTTTATGTCTTAGAGATGCAGTATGAAGAAAAAACACCAAAGGAATGCCAAGGATACACAAGAACAGCGTGAGAGGGCTATAGGAATGCTGCAAATGGGGGCAACACAGTCGCATGTTGCAAGAACATTCAACTGCTCCCGTAATACCGTGTTCTTGTGTTATCCTGGGCATTACTTTTGTGCTTTTTCTTCATACTGCATCTCTAAGAGATAAACTTCGCAGTTTTTCAAGCGATTGTTCACGTGCAATTTAAAAAAACCGCGAATAATGATTTTACTTCCAAAATCAATCGTTGTTGTGTCGAAGGTCGTACCCTTCGGTGGTATGAGTGTCATGGTGAGGGTGGCATTTGTGCTGATGAGAGGACGCCATTGGTCATCATTAGCGGTAACTTGAATGCCGTACGCTACAGGGATGAGGTTTTACGCGTTGTTGTGCTTCCATTTCTTCGTCAACAACCACAGGGTATTGTGTTCCAGCATGACAATGCTAGGCCACATACTGCTAACATTGTGCAAAACGTTCTTAATGTCAACAATTTCCATGTGTTGCCCTGGCCAGCTCGTTCACCAGACCTTAATCCCATAGAGCAAATTCGACGACGACAACCACCTCCAACCACCAGGAATGAACTCATCCAGGCCCTCCACGAAGAATGGCGACGCATCCCCCATTGACGTCATCAGGCGACTGACAAATTCAGTTCGTAGGAGAGTGTTTGCCTGCATTCAAACCAATGGAGGTCACACACGCTACTAGGGTGTCACAAACACCATCTATAGTCATTTTGTGCCGAGCTAGTCATTTGCACGTGTAATGAAAAACTGTTTTGCATACCCCACCTGAACATTACCAGCCATATTTAATTCGCTTGTCATGTTATTGTTATGACTTTCTGCCTAAGGTTGTGGTAAATATTCATGTTTACAATACAGTTTATTCTGTTCGTTTATATTTTGGTGTTGTTTCGCTATCGAACTTCAAATAGGCTGCCAAGTTTCTTTTGGACGGTAGTTTATATGCACCCCAGATCTAGCCAAAAGCATTCAATGGGATGTACACGGAGTACCACTAGGCAGTGACCACTTCCCCATAAATATAACTATAGGAGACTTAAACATCCCAACACCAACTCAAAACCAGGAACCAAAATTTCACGATTACAAAGCTAACTCGAACAAATTTCAGGAAATCTGCAACCAGGCTAATCTAGAGGTTATGGAAAGTAACGACCCCGAAACATATTGCAAAAACCTAACAGACTATATAATTAACGCAGCCAAAAGCTCCATCCCCTTTTCCACAACTAAAATAGGCAAACCTACGGTTCCGTGGTGGAACGAAGAAATAAAACAAACTAGACGTAAACGCAAAACCGCATTTAATAAAGCCAAACGTGACTTCAAACATCTAAAAATAGCGCACGAGCTAAACCACCAAGTACAAAGCCTAGTCAAAACAGCTAAAACAAGAAATTGGAAAAAATCACCACACGGACGTCAGAACGGTCTGGCGCAAAATCCACGCCATTAGGGGCGTTAAACGTCATAAAAAACCTCCCAACATAAACAATTCAACCAACCCCTCTCAAAAAGCAAATAACCGAAACTACTTTTCGGTCGTTAGTAGTAACAGCAACTTCAACCTAAAATTCCAGGAACAACTAAAATCAGAAACCAAATTTACCTAAGAACCAAAAGATAATAACCTAGAAACAAATCTCCCATACACAATGGAAGGACTACTCCACGTCCTCAAAACTAGTAAAAATGGCGCAGTCCCAGGTTTACACCTCACTTCCTACCAGATAATTAAACAACTAACCCCCAAACTACTACAAATTCTTCAAAAACTCTATAACCTCATATACCTAAACGGACAGGTCCCATCACCTTGGAAACAAGCTCTGGTCATACCGATCCCCAAACCAAACAAACCAGCTGACCAGGCTTACTCATACAGACCAATTTCCCTAACTTCTAACTTATGCAAAGTAATGGAATCAATGGCAAAAAACAGGCTACAATACTATTTGGAACAAAACAACATAATCAATCCAGACCAAAGCGGTTTCACTCCTGGCCGCTCAACCCTAGATAACCTCGCCCAATTAGAGCAGGACATTAAAACAGGCCAACTCAGCAAACAAAATACTACAGGCATCTTTCTAGACTTCTCCAAAGCATTCGACATGGTTTGGCACAACGTAAACACAACAGAATTCGTGGATGATGGAGCCCTCTGGATCCGCATTAAAATGGACCAACACTTACTTAAAAAATCTCTAAATAAAATACAGCAATGGGCAGACAAATGGGGCTTCTCCCTAAACTCGGAAAAAACAACAGGAATAGTCTTTAAACACAAAAATATGCAACCCGCCTCCCCAAATCTCCAACTAAACAACAAACAAATCAAATGTATAAAACAAACCATTTTTTTAGGATTAATCTTCGATGAACATCTCACCTGGGATGCACACATTAAAAACCTAATAACCAAATGCAGCAAAGATCTAGATACGCTAAGATGCCTAACCGGCTCCAACTGGGGGGCCTCCAAGGACACCCTCCTCTCTATATATCACTAATTAGATATAAACTAGACTACGGCTGTGCCATTTATAACACCCTTAACAACTCTCTCATTAACAAGAGTGCTCTGAAAGCACCACATCCCCTGCATGAACTTTTTTAACGAGTTTATATTTTCTTTGTATTTTATGAAATAACAACAGTAGATGGCACTGCATTTGAAACAAATTGTGCAGAACATTTTGTTGGGAGTAATCCAGTCTGAATGCTAATGCCATGAGGATGTAGCTCACCCACAAAAGCCTTATACAAGGAAACTAACTATAGTTATAGTTATAGTTAGATATTGTGATATTCTCTGGAAACTGGAGGAGTAGATTTCATGAAGCTCCGTAAAACAGGGGCAGTAACTCTGTCAACATTTGTCGAAATGAAACGGGACTGCGATATGCGTATTATCAACATGTCGACATCTTGTGTGTAGAGTGTCAGGAATATTCTCTGGAAACTGTAGGAGGAGTTGATTTCACAAGCTTAGTACCCTCTCTCACAATTAGGCAAATGAAGCTCCGTAAAACAGGGGCAGTAACTCTGTCAAAATGAGTCGAAATGAAACGGGACTGCGATATGCGTATCATCAACATGTCGACATCTTGTGTGTAGAGTGTCAGGGATATTCTCTAAAAGCTGGAGGAGTTGATTTCACAAGCTTAGTACCCTCTCTCACAATTAGGCAAATGAAGCTCCGTAAAACAGGGGCAGTAACTCTGTCAAAATGAGTCGAAATGAAACGGGACTGCGATATGCGTATCATCAACGTGTCGACATCTTGTGTGTACAGTGTCAGGGATATTCTCTGGAAACTGTAGGAGGAGTTGATTTCACAAGCTTAGTACCTCTCTCACAATTAGGCAAATGAAGCTCCGTAAAACAGGGGCAGTAACTCTGTCAAAATGAGTCGAAATGAAACGGGACTGCGATATGCGTATCATCAACACGTCGGCATCTTGTGTGTAGAGTTTCAGGGATATTCTCTGGAAACTGTAGGAGGAGTTGATTTCACAAGTGTCAGGGATATTCTCTAAAGGCTGGTGGAGGAGTTGATTTCACAAGATTAGTACCTCTCTCACAATTAGGCAAATGAAGCTCCGTAAAACAGGGGCAGTAACTCTGTCAAAATGAGTCGAAATGAAACGGGACTGCGATATGCGTATCATCAACACGTCGGCATCTTGTGTGTAGAGTTTCAGGAATATTCTCTGGAAACTGTAGGAGGAGTTGATTTCACAAGCTAAATACCCTCTGTGGGACGGACACACGGACGGACAGACAGACGGACGGACGGACGGACGGACAGCGCCACGACATAAAACTAGACTCAATCCAGTATCAGGCTCTAAAACTAATCACACGAACTCAACATGGCACCTCCAGCACATCATTCCAGGCCTTAACAGGAGAAATGACACCACAACTACGTAGGGAACAACTAACCATAAACGTCTGGGCCGCGTCCCAATCAAACCCTCTATTCCAAAACATAATTAACAACAATATTAGCGCCACAAACCAAGCCCTAGCCCGGAAACATCCACTACTTACTCCAAAATCCTTATTCTAACCCACTCCCTCAGTGGACTACAAGCCCTCAAAAATAAAAAACACAAAAAACGCCCCAAACTAATAAACCAAATACTCAAAAGCTCCACGTAGGAATGTTTGGCGACGAAAACGCCGATAAAGCAGCCAAATTATCCCTTAAACTCCCAGAAATAAGCTTAAACCTACCTATCTCAAAATCAGAAAATAAAAGTGTCACTAAACAAAAAGTCACCACAAAATGGCAAAATATATACCTAAACTCAAATAGCCAAATCAGAAAAGTTCTTAAAAAAAACCCTAACAAAACCAAAACTACTACACCCATCCAAAAAAATCGATAGAATAATCACTAAACTACAAACAGGCCACACCAAACTAAACAACCACCTTAAAATAGCTAAACTACACGCAACAGGAACCTGCCCACACTACAAACAACAAGAAACACCAGAACACGTACTCATTCACTGTACACACTACCAAACACACCGAACCACATTACAAACCACTCTAAATCTTAATACTGCACTTACTCTAGAATCAATCCTAAATCCACAAAATAAATTAGAAAAATTCAAAGCCTTAGGCATATACTTAATTAAAACAGGACACCAGAAATGGGCTTCACACATTGTACCCATGTCGAGAATCGAACCCGGGTCTTGGGCGTGACGAGCGAACGCTTTAACCACTAGGCTACCCGACTGCCCCTAAGCGGCAAAAGAAAGTATAGGTTGACAATTTGTAGTTTTCCTAAAAACAGCGATAACTATTTGAAAGTGGGTATTGAGAATATGACTGCCCAGGAACAGGTACCAGAAAACACCTCACCCGAACGCGCCACCTTTGACGGCGCTCGTGCGGTGACAAAAAAAGGGTGAAACAGGTTTTCCGCCTAGGGCATAAACTGCACGTGCATGTTAGCTGTATAAATGCGTTCATCTGCAGGGTATAACCACACGTGATGAAAGCACACAAAAGAAATGCCACGACTGTCACAGGAGCAGAGAGAGAGAGAGCCATCGTTATGGCCGAAATGGGGGCAACACAGGTCCAAATTGGTTGTACACCATTGACAGTAGCCAGGCTGATTCAACGGTACAGGCAGACAGGGAGGACACAGGGAAAACGGCCAGATACGGCTCATTCCCCTGCGAAACAGATTCGTAACGGCGACGGCGACGGCGACGGCGACGGCAGCAACAGCGCTGGGGCATCCCATTAGCCAACGTACAGTACTACGACGACTTCGTGCTGCTGGAATCCGAGCGTATCGTCCTTTCCGAGGAATGGTACTGACTGCTCAATATCGACGCCTGAGACGAGATGGGCGAGGCAGGTTCGACGCTGGCAAGTGAGAAATTGGCGCGAGTGCTGTTTACTGATGAAAGTCGGTTTAACTTGTTTCGAAATGACAGCAGAGAACGAGTTTATCGACGCAGAGGGGAACGTTTGGCTCCGGCGTGTATTCGAGAGGTATATCCATTCGGCGGGGGAGGTGTCATGGTGTGGGGCGGTATTTGTGGAGATCAGAAGACTGATTTGGTGATTATACAGGGAAATTTGAACGCTGTGCAGTACAGGGACCAAGTGTTGCAGCCAGTTGTGCTTCCGTTCTTACAAAACCAACAGCAGGGGGCATTATTTCAACACGAAAATGCCAGGCCCCATACTGCAAGACTGACTCGGAACTTTCTAAACCAGCAGAACGTTGACGTTTTGCCATGGCCTGCCCACTCACCCGATATGAATCCTATTGAACATCTGTGGGACCATCTTGACGCCATCAGCCTCCCGTCAAAAGACAAGAATTGCAGCAGGCCCTGAGAGACGAGTGGCAACGGATTCCAGTCCACGTCATCAGAAGACTGACATCTAATCGATGAGGCGGCGTATCACAGCATGCATGCAGCTGGAGGTCATACACGCTATTGAAGGCAACTGTGTCGACAATGAATTGTGTGTCTGACAATGTTTTGGTGACATTTCAGACAACTTTTGAAAATGAAATTTCTTACCCCACCATTGTTTACCTTGAGCTTACATTACCTGTGATGGCACAATTTCATCCAAACTGTGGTTGATCAATCATTTGTTACCCCTCCCTAGATTATATTATAATTCACAACAAAACCTTTTCTTGTTATTTGTTATCGATCATGGAACTCGACCTATACTTTCTTTTGCCGCCCAGTTTACTTTGATTGGTTGGTTTGTTGTTTAACGCAGCACTCAGCAATATTCTAGCTATTTGACGGCGATCTGTAAATAATCGAGTCTGGACCAGACGATCCAGTGATTAATTTAATGAGCATCCATCCACGCAATTGGGATCGATGACATGCATCAACCAAGTCAGCGAGCCTAACCACCCGATCCCGTTAGTCGCCTCTTACGACAAGCATAGTCGCCTTTTACGGCAAGCATGGGTTGCTGAAGACATATTCTACCCCGGAATCTTCACGGGTCTGAAATACTTTGAAATGTACATTTATATGAATGTGTATTTACTTGCTCATAGTAAACATGTGTTTACATGAAAGTATATAAACACTGACCACTATAGCAAGTGCATTTACAACAAATGCTGTGTATGTTTATGAAGTGAAGTGCATATCTGTGTTTGTTATGTATTATTTTATATCTGTTATAGTGAAGAACTGATTCTTTCAGGGTATACTTTCATACCATCTGGAATAAGCATACTGGCCACTGACGAACGCAGGAGCGTCTGTTGTCTGTGCGTATGTCAGGATCACGCTCGATAGGGATTCGATGTCAGCACGAGGTATCATTCAACAGATGTTAACAAAGGATAAATACGCAAATGGAGATAGTTTTTTACATTTCAGGACATTAACTCAATGAAAGTCAAGCATTTCATGACAATTGTTAATCTAAATGTACTGACCTTAAAAAAATGAAATAGATGAAAAACTTGTGATTTGTTGAATTGACTGCGTTAGATGTGACGAATCGTCACATCTTGCTGGCCTGTGCAAGGAACTGGTTCCAGTGTGAGTGAGCCACCACCCCCCCCCCCCCCCCCCCTCCTCTCCTTATTTCTGCAAGCTTTAAGAACAGATACAACTTTTGATGGGTGTATTCCGTGATTAAAAGTTTATGTACAAGTACATTTGGCAGTCAAGCTACTCTTGGTATAACTGTTTTTATAAGTTTACATTTTGTAGTGTAGTGTAGTGTGACACAACGTGTCATATATATTAACTATGGCGCGTGTATCACGGGGTCATCGTGGAGGGCGATACACACACCAACGCTTAGTCTCTGAAAATATATTCTTTTGATAGAAACAAGCAATAAATTGAAATTGAAAAGGAGCCACAGTAACAACCTGAACCTGTCGAAAATCTAGACTTACTTCAATTAGAGCTTTGCATTACAGTTAGGGCTGGGCGGAAGGGACAGTTAGGGCTGGGCGGAAGGGAAAATAATATGGTTTAGGGACTGTTTGTTTCTTTGTTTGTTCGTTGTTTAACGCCGAACTCAGCAGTATTCCAGCTATATGACGGCGGTCTGTAAATAATTGAGTCTGGACCAAACAAGCCAGTGATTGACATCATGAGCATCGATCCACGCAATTGGGACACGGTGACATGCATCAACCAAATCAGGGAGCCTGACCACCCGATCCCGTTAGTCGCCTCTTACGACAAGCATAGTCTCCTTTTACGGCAAGCATGTGTTTTTGAAGACCTATTCTACCCCGGATCTTCACGGGTCTCGGGGACTGTGAGACAGACTAGGGTTGTATAGTGGAATGTGTTACTGTAAAACCAAGCACTCACGTCCGACATTGAACAAGGCCATGTTCATATATACACGATTTGTACAAAAGTTTATAAATAACATCGGGGGCAATTCAAACTTTCATTTTGTAACTACTGACATCCTCAAAGAGATTTTTTGAAATAAAATAAACTGCACAACCCCTTTTGTATTTCATCTCGTTTTGCCGTCGGTAATGACGCCTTTCTTTTTCAGCCTAGAGAAATTACCGCCTTGAACTTGAACTGTAACCCCCAAAAGCTGACTCTATATATTGGGGGTGGGTCGTCGTTGATTAAACACCGCTAAATGTAACATCCTTGCTTAAACACCGCTGAATGTAACACCTTTGCTTAAACACCGCTAAATGTAACATCCTTGCTTAAACACAGCTAAATGTAACACCCTTGCTTAAACACCGCTAAATGTAACACCCTTGCTTAAACACCGCTAAATGTAACATCCTTGCTTAAACACCGCTGAATGTAACACCCTTGCTTAAACACCGCTAAATGTAACATCCTTGCTTAAACACCGCTGAATGTAACACCCTTGCTTAAACACCGCTAAATGTAACATCCTTGCTTAAACACCGCTAAATGTAACATCCTTGCTTAAACACCGCTAAATGTAACACCCTTGCTTAAACACCGCTAAATGTAACATCCTTGCTTGCTTGATCCTTGATGGTCTTCTTCTGGACTGGACTGGGACTGGTATCATTTTATCATTATTTTACCTTGCTACGTATCGAGACAATTTTTAGATGCAATTCCCAGGAGCAGAGTTGGTGGACTTCGCAGTTCGTAGGATTAGGCGAACTAGAATAGGAGCATGTTTAATATCCTCTGAGTTTGTGGGTGGGTGTGAATGAGTGAGTGCGTGCTTGTGTGGGCTTTTAACAGCTCTGAACTTTTCAACAAAACATTTCAAATAACGATAGACATGATTGTCATGTTACTACCACAGATGTACAAAACTCGGCAGAGTGATATCTCGTTCCCTGCCGAACGCCTAGCGTATTATCACGCACTGAGTAACAGTGAGTCAGTGAGTGAGTTGGGTTTAACGCCGCTTTTTACAGTCTTGCAGTTATATCACGGCGTGTCAGCTAATGTGGGAGGAAAGCCCGAAGTGATGCGAGTCTCAGACGTTTACCACTTCGGTGAAACACGCGAGCACGGGTATGGTGCTGACAAACCTAGAAACATAATCGGGGCGAACCGGGATTCGAACCCACAATCATAGGTTTCTGGCGTGCCCAAGGGACGCAACTCTGCACAGCGAATCGCGGCGCCTTAGACGACTGGGCCACTGAGTTACAGAGACTGGTTCCAGTCACCATGTACACCCTTATGTGAAGCGACGTAATTTTAGCGATCTGTCGGATGAATCTATATCTAGCGTCTGAGATGCCCCTTTATTTAACACGTTGTGTATTACGCAAGGAAGGGGTAAATCTATTCATATTTCAAAAATTGATTTGTTTCTTGATCAAGTCATTTCCCGTCATTTGATGTCATAACATTGGCAACACACCAATATTATTTATTTGTTTGTTTTTAACGCCACACTTAGGAATATTCCAGCTACATGACGGCGGTCTGTAAATAATCGAGTTTGGACCAGACAATCCAGTGATTAATATCATGAGGATCGATCCACGTAATCGGGATATGATGACATGCATCAACCAAGTCAGCGAGCCTGTCCACTCGATCCCGTTAGTCGCCTCTTACGACAAGCGTAGTCGCTTTTTACGGCAAGCATGGGTTGCTGAAGACCTATTCTACCCCGGATCTTACACCAATGGTAGCACAACAGTGATGTCATAGCAGGGATAACGCAACAGTGGTAGCACAGCTTTGATGCCATAACAGTGGCGACACAACAATGGTAGCACAACAGTGACGTCATTACAGTGATAACGGTAGTACTGCAGTGATGTCATGATAGTGATGAAATAGCAAGGGTAGCACAACAGTAACAACACGCCACAACACCCCTGGTACAGCATTGCAACTAAGATTATCCTAAAGACCACGTGTGCGTGTACTAAGTTTGAATAAACTATGCTTGCACAAACCGGCTTGTCACATTGAATATTTTTGTTCGTTGTTTAACCCTCTGGATGCCGAGTTATTTTGCAGACGCACATTTTTCTAAGATCTGAAAAGTGAAGGTTGTGCGAGAAATGCGCTCACGCGACACTGGATCTACCTCCGGCATGAAAATTACGCAGATATGTAGAATATTAAATTCTAAATTGCAGTCGGCAATATGGTGGGAGTCTCACACTTGCATATAGAGCCAACTTCCCCCGGGCCCTGTCTCAAACTCCTGTCTCGAAAATTACATGTCTATCTCGAACCAAACGTCTCCTTATATAAGTATCATTAAAATTTGTACGTTTGTCTCGAACTTCGCGATCCACATTTACACGATATCTGGAACCAAGATATGGGTCCCGAGTCACCGAAGGTAACATATTATTTGTATATTTATCTCGAGCCCTAATAGAAATATATTAATGGATTCACGTGCTTAAAATCTTACAATCTTTGCGCTTAGTTCGGTTTGTAAGTGTGACAAGAGTGACGTGTACAAAATATAAAGTATACATGAAAGTTCACCATGCATGCCACTCTCATTTCAGGGACAAAGAAAATCTTTTTTCCTCCTTCAAGGTTCGAGCACTAGAACGGAATTTGTTTACTGGTAATTTTGTTCCGGCACTTTGAAGAACCGCAAACGTAAACATTTTTCTCACGCCCCTTAGCGTCACTGTAAGCAAGCGTCGATGCTGGTGACGCTCCTCAACTACTGCTGTTACACCTGGACAAGTGTAAAACCCGCGTGTGATGCTCACGTGAGTCTTTGATATTGCATCCTAGCTCGTCTAAGAATCCTCCCACTATATACACCCAGCGACAACAAGCCCCTAACGCCACGACGACCCCATTGTCACGTTCCGCTTGACTGTAAATTTTAATTTCTTTATGATCAATTGGGCTGTTTTCGATATAAATTACTATCGCCATACGGTAATGAAATATTAATTCCGTTTGATCCTCCGAGTGAAGGAATCCCTAACGGTATAGCCCCTGACAAAGCGGGGCCCGATCCCACACCTGCCCCCCTCTCCCGGCCGACCACCTGCCCTGTGACCACAGACTTGGCTCCAGACTCTCTTGTCCGGCACTATTCGGTAGCAGTGATGAAAGAGAAGGTAGAACCGCTTGCAGTCACAGGTGATATAACCAGTATAGAGAGGGATTTCAGGACAACGATGACCTGAAATCTTAGCAGATAAAAAGCCACAAAGGTTTATGTACGGAGTGGGTTTGGACAAAGAGCTCGTGAGTGATTGCACTAAGGCACACGCCATGTTCGTGCCATCAATTATCTGTTCTCTTTCACTATGGGGCGGAGCCAGGCTCACCCAAGTCGCGTCCCCAGCTCGAACATACCTCTACATTTAATTCTGTAGTTAGCAAACCCCACCCTCGTCTCTACCTCCCTACACACTTACATAGCTGCACAACGTCAAAACTTCCCATTGGCTATGTAATCATTACATTTGGCCAATCAGATTCCGGGACTCATCCTCTTGTTCGGTAGCGACAGTCGCGCGCCTTTCGCCACTCAACCCTGACTCGCGTGTGCCCGCCACACCTGCCTCTCGCGTGCCGTTAGATCACGTGGCTCAACAACCTGAACACCTCAATGGCCGACTAAGAAACTGAGTTGTATAAATCAAAATATGTCAGCATTTAATGCATTTCTGCACGTAATCTTTCACCGCTTCAAAAACAATATCACCGATTGCAATACAAACTCCATACCTTGAAATCATACAGTATCATGAACAATAGGTCCAAACGTCAACGTGGCGTTGTTTCCGTGCAGTCATGCATGATATCAATAAAATATACACATTTTCTGCTCACTTGGCACAAAAAGGCATTGTCGTTGTTAATGTTCAATCTCGTGACGTCTTCTACATTTTTTACTGAGCTTGACAATTTTGAAACAAAATAGTGCACCAGTAAACAATATTTTTCAGCAAATATACACCTATAAAACTTTGCATAATTCTAAATGTACGTTAATCAAAGTTTCGTTAACAGTTGACTAAATATTTCTTTTTCCCTGATTCCTGAAATCGTCACGATTGTATTTCAAGTCAAGAAAATTATTTCCATTTCCCACTAACACGTTTTTCTGAAAAAAGACTGCGTGTTAATTTCCAAAGCGTGCACACATAAATGCAATATTTGTAGACCAGTAAGTATATATGTTGCATAGCTCCTATCCTTATAAGGCAATATTTTGAGGTTTGGTAACGGTAGTCCAAGGTGCATGAGCCAGGTGTATAAATTTAAACGTAAATCAAAAAGCAGTCGCCGTAGGGCTAAATTTCGAGTAAAATTCAGAATTGTGCAGGATTATAAGACATAAATATATATATCATTCAGGCAAAAACATATTCAAATATTTTACACGTATTTTCACTTACTGCAACGAAATTGTCATCCATGCTGAACGATCTCAGAATATTATATATGAAATATACAGATTAGTGTTTTAGTATTACCACTCATTACTCATCATTTGTATTGTCAAAGTGGAATAATTTTGAAAATTATTTCAAATTCCACGAAACCGTTTGAAAATATGACAGTGTAGTTTTCCGTGTTGGCATGCGCACAAGTAGGCCACGAAGCGAGCAGCTCATTTGCATACAGGTGCGTGTTTCGGTGTGACGAAAATAGCTGCAATGTAGCGTGCAGACGACGAGTGGTTGAATCAACGGAGTTAGCGCTTCCCCATTACACAGTGCTAGTGGCTTTAAATCCCGACAGTCGCGTGGCTGGCTTTACAACTCCCTTCAAACACAAGGTGGGGGTCGGGTATTGGGGGGAGAGGGGGCCGGGAGGGGGTCAGGACTCTGAAAGAGAGAAGACGGTGTGGACTCGGTCTGTGAACGGGATGAATGAGGAGATAAAAGATTTGGGGGCATGGCGCGTGCCTTGGGAAAGGAGGGGTGGGGTGGAGAGAGGGGAGGGGGAGTTGGGGTTGGGGATGGGGGGTGCGAGCGGACAAAAGGTATTCAGCCCATGTCAGTCATAAAAACCGCAAATATTGCATTGGTCTGTCAACAAGTCGCCTTTTACATTCAATGCAAATGCCCAGCAATGAATTTGTTCCAAATGTGAATAGAATCTACCCTTCGCGTGGTCTGTGCGCGCCAATATTGACAATATGTTGACATCGTGTGGAGCGGTGGATTGACCGAGCCTACACAATCACCGGGTTTGGCCACAGGGGAGGTCTATCGAACCTGCCTCCACCCAGTGTGTGACGCACCACCCCCAGGCCAAGCAATACTCTCAAGCAGCTACCCCCCTTCAGTGAGACAAACTGTCCGCTCATAGATGTCCATCGTGAGCAAGCTTTTAATTCTTGTTGTACTGCCTTCGACCACAGACCAGTCCCAAAGATCCATTAAATATGAAATGGTTGTTGTGTGGAACACCTGAGTGTGTTTAAGAAGTACTCGACATCTTGTTGATAGCAGTTCCGCAGTACACCTTTAATAGTAGCCGCGAAACCACCCTGGTCGGCCTTTATAATTCTGGCGTGTGGGTCACCGCCGTAATGTGCTGTAGTGTTTGGGGCAGTATTCGTGTTGTGGGGGTGGGGGGTGGGGGTGGGGGGTGGGGGTGGGGGCATCTAGGGCACCGCTACGGTGTAAGTGTAGCATCTGGGGCACCGCTACAATATACCTGTAGCGTCCAGGGCACCACTGCTATAATATACCCGTGGTATTTGGGGAACTGCTACAATATACCTGTAGTATCTGGGGCACCATTGCAATATACCTGTAGTATCTGGGCATCATTGTAATATATCTATAGAGTCTGGGCACCATTATAATATACCTGTAGGGTCTGGGCACCATTGTAATATGCCTGTAGAGTCTGGGCACCATTGTAATATGCCTATAGAGTCTGGGCACCATTGTAATATACCGGTAGCGTCTGTGCATCATTGTAATATGCCTGAAGCGTCTAGGCATCATTGTAATATACCTGTAGAGTCTGGACACCACTGTAATATGCCTGAAGCGTCTAGGCATCATTGTAATGTACCTGTAGAGTCTGGACACCACTGTAATATGCCTGAAGCGTCTAGGCATCATTGTAATAAATCTGTAGCGTCTGGGCACCATGGTAGCATCTTTAAGAACCTGAAAATACCCTCCGTTTACCGGAATGCGTCTGTCATGTACACAGCATGGAACAATACAATGCCAACACCAACAGAGAGACTGAATTTCCAGAGCTCAGTCTTGTGTCAAAGAAGTAGCAAGTTTGATCGTAAGGAAATGTGCACCTCAAGTTTAAAATAAAACTGTTAATGATTGTATTTATGTTTGAGACCAAAATCTAAATAAAACACGCGTTGTTTCTTTGTGAGAGCACCGAAAGGCTTTAGTTTACACAAGCGGCTTCTATTTCTACTGAAAACCATCTTCAAATTCCTTGCAACATGTGAACTAGACATTGGTGCGCCGGTATTACGTCCCCTTTCTCGGCGACCAGTTCAGTTAATATATCATTTATCTAAGAGAGCAAACGTGACTATGCAAAGGAAATCCTGGTTCGCTGTTGTCATTAGCGCAAGTGAAGGAAGCGCCGTATAATGATCATGCCACAGCCAGAGGCAGGTTTGAACGCTACGCCGTCAGAAGGCCAGGACGTTTCCCAATGTTTAGTTTTCAGGACTAGGACTGTAAACACCCACCAGATCATGTATCTCACCTGTGATTGTAGATGATTATTTTTAAAAGCCGATGATAAAGTGTGGTTGGTCGCAAATAGAACTGAATTAATTTTGTGTGTATACCTAACGTTTTTCTCTCAAAGACGTGATGTTTAAGTATATTTTTCATTACACGTATTTGATTTTTATTAAACTATGGAGCATGTACAATGATCATTGAAAATGTATTTAGTCGCAGTGTTGCATATAATTGTTATTATTATCATTATCATCATTATTATTATTATTATTATTAGTAGTAGTAGTAGTAGTAGTAGTAGTAGTAGTAGTAGTACTTGATGATGATGATGATGATGGTGGTGGTGATGATGATGATGATTATTGTTACATGATAAAATGGCTAATATGATATATATATATTATTTTCTATATTATTCAAGGGGATGATGATTATGATTTTGTCTCTCGCCGGCAAAAAGAAACTTTTTTACTCGCAAGTTAAAAAAGCATTGTTTTCCTCGACATGTCTACACTTTTTCAACATACCATCTTTGATAGTTTACGAGACGTCCCGTATCATATACAGCTGTGCCTTATGATAATCATTTCCTTATTGGTAGACAAAAATTCTTGGTCTAAAGAAATGCAAATCTACCCTCTACACCTTTACTTCGCCCCGTAAGGTGGAGCTTGTGTGTAGAATAGACTTACATTGTATTCCCCATCTCCTTGAGAACCGACAAATCATCGATCATTTCAAGGCATGTTTTATATGCAGAATAAATAACCCCCACCACACTGATGTTATGATGAAAAGTGACAGCTGAATTAAGGCGGACTGTTTACCCTAATTGAAACCAATATCACACCATTAGGCGTATTCACGCATACAAGAATCTATTAAACATCCCCTCTGCATTATCCCAGCCTTGGGATGCGCAATAGTCGCTGCCTCTCAGCCTTGAGTACACCTGGCGATTCCGTTTCCCTCCCCCACCAATAGCTATCTCACGTGCACTACAATATGTGTATTGTGATGAAGAAGACAGGGGATTGATGTATCGGCTGCATGTCTCTCACTCCGGGCTGCTTGGATGAGTCTGTATAAGAGGAAGCGAAAAAAGAGCTGATGTGTCTCTAATTGTTTCTATTGATACGGTTTCCTGTACCCCCAGACACCATATCGCCGAATCGCGCGATGCTCCAGTACACGTGCTCAAAATAACCAGAATATGTGAAATGTACTCTTTTCTAGTGTGTGCCGTGAGACAACTGTTTGCTTTATTTAAAATCGACGGAAGCCATGCTGAAAGGAAATACATTCGTAAAGAATATATTTAAGTGATTGCGTGGGTAGATGACAAAAAACCTCATGTAAACCTACAGACTGTGAAAGATGATAGTAGACCTGCTTTGGTTATGAAACGACTTAATGTATGGTATTAATTTCGGTGCAGATAAGTTGATTTTGCATGTGTTATTGGTGCAGTGTCGTTGACACAGTGCATGTCCGGGAAAACGTGTCTATCACACATGAAACTATATACTACACTCTTAATGAAATGTTGACAGAGGGGTAAAAAAATGACCACACACACACCGGGGACCTGTTGAAGAAACTGATCTAAAATACACTGGGTTTATAGATAGCCATCAAGCTGTCGTTTTACAAACAGTTAAAGCCCGTTATAGATTACTACACTTACATAGCGACTTTACAAAGTCAGACTTTTCTTTCAGACAAAAACTTGCATTTGTGATCATGTAGTTTCATGAAAAGTCTTCAGATTTGAGTCAACACCTTTGGTTACCTTCTAGCATGACATGTAATAAAAAAATCCTCCCTTTGAAAAGATCATTTTTTGCTGATGTGTTGTCTCAGAGAGAGAGAGAGAGAGAGAGAGAGAGAGAGAGAGAGAGAAAGAGAGAAAGAGAGAGTGTGTGTGTGTGTGTGTGTGTGTGTGTGTGTGAGAGAGAGAGAGAGAGAGAGAGAGAGAGAGAGAGAGAGAGAGAGAGAGAACAAGTCCGGACTAATGCAAGTTTTATAGCGCTAGCCTAGTGAGATACCATGCCGCAGTTTGACATGGACACCCCACTCAGACACAGTATACTGACTCCGAGCAGACCAGTCCTTGTTTTGCCCCTTAATCCCGAGCGCCAGACAGAGAGCAAGTGTAATCTTTTAACGTCTTTTGATATAACGCGGCCGGGGATCGAACCACCGATTTTCAGCTCTCCGGTCAGACGCTCTATCCACTATACCACGGAGGCGGTACAAACGGTTTGGGGTCGGTTGCGTGAAAATGAACAATGCAATTGTAATATTTTACTTAATTATATGTGTGTTTGGGAAATGCGTTTAATCAAATTGTAGTACTGCTGCGTCTGCAGAAGGGAAATTCCATTGTGACGTAATTACACCACGTGTTGCTTTAGATCTTCAAGCCTTTCAGTATGACTCGATGACTATCTTTAATTCTTGTATTTTCTTCCATGAGTTGGTGAGCATGCTAGAGCATACAAGAGCATGTACATACTTGTTCCACAAATGTGCAGTGGGTTGGAGTTGGGCTTAACACTGCCAGGAACGGTATTTCAGTTACACCACGGCTGTCAGCTGTGTTTGTTGTTTAACGCCTCACTCAGCAATATTCCAGCTATATGACGGCGATCTGTAAATAATCGACTCTGGACCACACAATCCAGTGATTGACATCATGAGCATCGATCCACGTAATTGGGATACGATTACAAGCATCAACCAAGTCAGCGAGCCTGACCACCCGTTCCCGTTAGTCGCCTCTTACGACAAGCGTAGTCGCCTTTTTATTGAAGACCTATTCAACCCCGGGTCTTCACGGGCCCTCTGCATAGGAATGTGTGGTACAGTCAGAAACTGCAGCGACAGGTCTACGTTGAACATCACCAAGATTGCCTTGATCTCATCTTCGAGCAAAATGACAGTAACCAGATGTTTTAATAAATAAAATAAAATAAAAACTTTAGAAGCTGAGGGGGAAATAAGCCGACCAGGTATGGCGGCTGCTGACCTACGTTAAAGACATAAACCAATGCATAGAGATGAAAATATCAAGGCCCTTTTTGAGGCCATCTTAGGCCCACTGGTGATAGGTAGTTACTGCAGGTGGGTCCTTATACGGAAAATAGTAAAATGATGTCCCTGACTAAAACATGTTATTCTTGTTTTCATTTTATGAAACCAATGTTCATTTCTGTATTTCAGCACTATCAATGGGTTTCCTGTCCCCGCAGACACAAGTACACGTGTCTCCAGTACACGTGTTCAAAATAACCAGAATATGTGAAATGTACTCTTTTCTAGTGTGTGCCGTGAAACAACAGTTTGCTTTATTTAAATCGACGGAAGCCATGTTGAAAGGAAATACATTCGTCACGAATATATTTAAGTGATAGCGTGGGTAGGTGACAAAAACCCCTTATGTAAACCTACAGACTGTGAAAGATGATAGTAGACCTGCGTTGGTTATGAAACGACTTAATGTATGGTATTAATTTCGGTGCTTATACAGAAAATAGCAAAATGATGTCCCTGACTATTCTTGTTTTCTTTTTATGAAACCAATATTCATTTCTGTATTTCAGCGCTATCAATGGGTTTCCTGTCCCCGCAGACACCAGTACACGTGTTTCAAGTACACGTGTTTCCAGTACACGTGTCTCCAGTACACGTGCTCAAAATAACCAGACTATGTGGATTACCAATGGGTTATATCCTAACACAAAACACAACTTTATTGTGTTCAAGTGTATAGCTGACGAGTTATGACAGTTCAAAGATGACAGGAGTGTCCTTTTTTGCATGTCCCCGAGTGCTGTTTGAAATTTTAACTCGAGTTATTGAAATGTAGTACTTCAAGTAAAGATGTACCTTTATGAGAGTGAGTGAGTGCGTTGGGTTTAACGCCGCTTTTAACAGTATTCCAGTTATATCGCGGCGTGTCAGAATGATATGGGAGGAAAGCCCGAAGTGATGCAGGTCTCAGACGTTTACCACTTCGGTGAAACCCACGAGCACGGGTATGGTGCTGACAAACCTAGAAACATAATCGGGGCGAACCGGGATTCGAACCCACAATCATAGGTTTCTGGTGTGCCCAAGGGACGCAACTCGGCGCAACGAATCGCGGCGCCTTAGGCAACTGGGCCACCCGTGCCCCTTCCTTTATGAGAACAAGGAGACCTTTGTTAGAAAGTTTCACAAACAATAGTAACATTGTAACAATTTTTTTCGACATATTTATTAGATATTCTTCTTGCCCCTACAAAAAGTGTCATTACCGCAACAGCCTACTTTTTGGGGCTTACAGTCAAAGGGAGGTTATTATTTCAATAGGTCACATGACTAGAATGTTCTGGAGGAGGTCATCTACGAAGGTCATTTGTAAAGGTCATCTGTGAGTGAATCGGCGGATGACTTCGTGATAGACCCTACTTTAAATACGCTCGGTGAACAACCTCGATTACAGAAACATTTTCTCAAATCGTACCTTGCCAAAGATGTAGTCCAGTTACAAACACGAACTTCGACCCCAAGAAACCATAGTGACAGGGTGTCAAAGCTAGCCTAAAGGTTAAAGCGGTCGCACGTGACACCTCAAGGTCATTCTTGGTGTCTCTTGTCACGATATCGATGACATATTGCATAAACAAGGACAAATCCCACCTATAACCTCCCCAGTCAGATACAGTCGGTTAAAGCATTGTCTGACTGTCATGGTGGCATCACACAGAGCGGAAAGAAATTTCAATGTCAACAATACTTAAGGAGAGTGCAGAAACCGCATTCCCTACACAAAATAACATGGTGACAAGGCAAAAATGATAAAAAAGACTCGCCAACTAATAATTAGAATTATACCAACTTTATATCTTTTTATTGCCTAAATCGTCAATATCATGACTTTAAATGTTCATTTAATCACATCTATAATTTGTGAATTGATTTAATGGCATGTGAAGAGAGTCGATATTGATTTGACATCTGTGTATCAAAAGCGCGGGTATTGTAAGTCGACATTGGAATAGAAATCCTTTCCAGCCCGTGATTTGAATCTCTGTTGAACATGATTACTTTAGTTATTGCATCTCTTTACTTCTAAAAAACTTCTGTTGATGGAGAAGGCTTTATCCCCCGCCTTATTACCCATTTCCGCATACACCGAGAAGAAACTCCAGATCATTAGGACACATAATAACGTCGGTTCTCAACTTGTATGAATGAAAGAAGTTCTAAAAAATGCCGTGTTTTAATATAATTGTGTTCCTAAAATCTTAAACCCGCAACCCTATAATTAAAAGTCTGGGTTTTGTGTGATCAAAGACCGTGCTAGCCATACATACTCCGCTAAGCTTGATCGGGGAGGTCGTGGCTTTCTCTCAAGGCGTCGGCTGTCGTCTCATGCGCTGCTACATTAAGTCCGGTTGAAACGTTAACAAAATGATCAGTCAGGTTTGGTTATGAGAATGCAGATGCACCCTCGTCTCTGTAACCTTTCCCAAACAACCTCCCCTCGTTACCAACCCATGATGACATCCTCCCCGCTGATGAAATCAAAAGGAATATGTAATCCCAGAGATGCTTTCTTCCACAAATCCTTAGGTTCATTACATTTTATAATTTCATCTGGTTGATATTTCCTATTGAGCTGTTAGTGATTTCAGGTTTGATAACGTTCGACTGTACCCGCGGTTTGTGGTACCTGCGCGTTAATTGGGTGGATTTACCCGAGCAGCTCGTTCCGATTGATAACGCACCTAATGTTGGAAGGTGTTTTGTGTGGATTGGAGCGACACGAAAAAACAGAGATCATGAATGTTAGGGCAATGTGGGTATTCGCCGAATCGACAGGTATCTTTAACGTCTTCACTTTGCAGATAGTCACACGTGTGAATAAAATTGTATGCGCTCAGAAATATACACAAAGACAAAACGTTAAGCACAAGCATATATTTCGTTATTGTTTGGTCCCAATATTTATAACAGTCATGAAAGATATGGGAAGAATCATGTTTTCTCGAGATTTAATCAGTCATGCGTGATGAAAGCTCACGTGCCATGCATGTTATGCCCGTGCAGCATGCTACCCTCGAGTATCTCTAAAAGCAGTATATCCAAACGTTAAAATTGCTTTAAATTGCTTTAAACCGTTGTTCCATGACATTGTGTGACCATGGCACAAAGGCGATTATCAAACGCCACAAGATGGCAAATAATCGGCATGCATAACGCAGGAATGTCTTGTAATGCCATTGGTCGGAATTTGGGGCATCATCACACTGTCGTAAGCCGTTTAGTCGAGAAACATGCTCAGACCGTTGATGTTCAGGACGGTCCCAGATCCGGAAGACCTCCTGTGACGACACATCGCCGAGAACCCTTTCTAACAAGTAACCTCAGTACATGGATGAAAATGCCAGGCCTCATCGTTCGCATGGAGTCGTGGATTACATGAGGGCCAATGCAATAACGACTCTACCCTTGCCGGCAATGAGCCCAGATTTGAACCCCCTTGAACATGTTTGGGATTTTCTGGGGCGGCGCATACAGACACGAGATCCTCCTGTACAAGATTTACGCCGATTGGAAGCAGCATTGCATCAGGAGTGGTTGTTGTTGACTGGTGGCATGAGACGTAGGGTGGAATGCGTCATCCGGGTACGTGGCGGTTTTACCCGCTACTGATCGTGTCATGTCAAGTAGAGACTTTAAGGATCATTTTCACATGAAACATCAAACGTAACTCGTCTACTTAATCCTGCAGCTTCATATATTTATTAGGTATTGTCTTATGTCAAAAACAGTGCCTTTGTTACCTTGATTTTTTTGTCAGTAAATTTCAATCACAATTCACCAATATCGTCTTTATTTGTTGTGAAATGTTTGTTCTATCCAATGACATTAGCATCGCCCAGCTCCTGTGATCAGTCATCCCATGCCATGATTTTTGCCATTTGTCATGGTTCATAAATAGGGGTGTGCTTAACTGTTTTTCTTTGTGTATATGTAAACACAAAATATTGAACAAAAATGTTTATTGGACGGGAGATCACGTCATGTGTTGGCGGTTCACCCGCCAGAAACTGTTGCTTCCATAGGGTGAGTATTGTTTTACGCCGCCTTTGGCAATATTCCAGCAATATCACGGCGGTGGACACCAGAAATGGGCTTCACACATTGTACCCATGTTAAGAATCGATCCCGGGTCTTCGACGTGTCGAGCGAACGCTTTAAACGCTAGGCTACCCGACCACCCTTGTTTTCATAGAGGTTCTGAAATAAACAAATACAGATAAACACCGCCTTCAGTTGGTACTTTACCATTTGTTTTTGTCTAAATGCACCATGTTGAAGAGACGAGTATTGAAGCTGATAACTTTCGATCCAGAGAGACCCCACTTTACTCCCGACATCACCGATCTAATGTTTGTTTGTTTGTTGTTGAACGCCACATTCTGCAATATTACAGCTATATGACGGCGTTCTATAAATAATCTGGGTACAATCTGTGAAGCCCATTTCTGGTGTCCCCCGCCGTGATATTGCTGGAATATTGCTAAAGGCGGTGTAAAACCATACTCACTCACTCACTATAAATAATCGAGTCTGGACCAGACAATCTAGTGAAATACATCATGAGCATCGATCTACGTAATAGGGATACGATAACATACATAAACCAAGTCAGCGAGCCCCTTCGGATAAGCATGGGTTGCTGGGGACTAATTCTAACCCGGCTGTTCACGGGGGACAAGCATGGATTGATGAAGACTAATTCTAACCCGGATGTTCACGGGGGCCGGTCTACTGAACCAAGTGAGCAAGGGTAGCCAAGTTGTCCTGCGCGACGCAATTCGATGTGCAGAGTTGCGTGTCTCAGTCTCATAATCGTGAGTTCAAATCCCAAATCACGTTTTTAGGTTTGTCAGCACCATATACCCCTACTCATAGTTTACCACCAAAGTGGAAAACGTCAAAGACCTACATTCGGGTTTCCTCCCACATCAAGCTGACACGTCGGGATATAACTGAAAAACTGTTTAATGTGACGTTAAACCTAACTTACTCACTCACTAATGAACCCGGGACACTGCAGTGACATTGGACCTTAATGCAACACACGCCGGTATGTCTGCATTGTGAAGGTGAAGATGCTAACATCACTCTCGCACAAGACTGCTGTAGTATCAATAATTGAACTGTCGTAGCAAGTAGTACAGGGGCTACAACTTGTGCCGCAAAGCCGCATTGAAAGTACAACTTCGAAATCCCATCCAATCTTCACTATTTGTTTAAATAGTATGGAAATAATATTTTGAATTGCATTATTTTTTTTCAATTGCTATCCTGTGCCTCTGTTATTACTTATATTGGCTGATATTTCCCTATTACGTTCTACGGCACATGTATATGTGTTTGTATTGACAGATGAACTCCTATAACGTTCTACGGCACATATATATGTGCTTGTATTGCCAGTTGTGCCTCAATAACGTTCCCCGGTACATGTATATGTGCTTATATTGACTGATGAACTCCTATTACGTTCCACGGTACATGTATATGTGCTTATATTGACTGATGTGTTTCTATTACGCTCTACGGTACATGTATATGTGCTTATTTTGACTGATGAACCCCTATAACGTTCCACGGTACATGTATATGTGCTTATATTGACTGATGTGCTTCTATTACGCTCTACGGTACATGTATATGTGCTTATATTGACTGATGAACCCCTATTACGTTCCCCGGTACATGTATATGTGCTTATATTGACTGATTAACTCCTATTACGTTCCACGGTACATGTATATGTGCTTAAATTGACTGATGTGTTTCTATTACGCTCTACGGTACATGCATATGTGCTTATATTGACTGATGAACCCCTATTACGTTCCACGTTACATGTAAATGTGCTTATATTGACTGATGTGCTTCTAATACGCTCTACGGTACATGTATATGTGCTCATATTGACTGATGAACCCCTATAACGTTCCACGGTACATGTATATGTGCTTATATTGACTGATGTGCTTCTATTACAATCCACGTTACATGTATATGTGATTATATTGACTGCTGTACTCATGTTATGTTCCACGGTACATGTATATGTGCTTATATTGACTGATGTACTCCAATTACGTGCCACAGTGCATGTATATGTGCTTGTATTGACTGATGTGCTTCTATTACGCTCTACAGTACATGCATATGTGCTTATATTGACTGATGAACCCCTATTACGTTCCACGGTACAAGTATATGTGCTTAAATTGACTGATGTGCTTCTATTACGATCCACGGTACATGTATATGTGCTTATATTGACTGATGTGCTTCTATTACAATCCACGTTACATGTATATGTGATTATATTGACTGCTGTACTCATGTTATGTTCCACGGTACATGTATATGTGCTTATATTGACTGATGTACTCCAATTACGTGCCACAGTGCATGTATATGTGCTTGTATTGACTGATTTGCTTCTATTACGCTCTACGGTACATGCATATGTGCTTATATTGACTGATGAACCCCTATAACGTTCCACGGTACATGTATATGTGCTTATATTGACTGATGTACTCCCATTACGTTCCGTGGTATATGTACCCTAATACCCAAATGGATAATCTTCAATCTCATCTATTGTATTTCGGTTTATTCCAAATGAGACAATCCTCCGAATAAGTCTCTCCTTTAAAAGCACGACTGTCTCGCGCGCTGTTGTTAGTCGAGGCCCGTGAGTTTACTACTTGGCATAGAAATGTTCTCATATTGGAGTCTTCAGCAATGGTCGGAAGGAACCTAAGCACATCAACATTGTCTAGTTATAAGTTGGAGTTGTCTCGCTTGTCTTCATCCATATCCCCAATTATACAAATGTTGACCACCGATTGTCGTGTATTAGACATGCCCTGGCGAGATGAAAAAAAATACGAACAGGTGCGTGTACTTTACATACCATCGTACAACACACACGGCCATCTAGCATCTACACGGATCATCAGCGTTACACGTGTTGTGGTCAAATCAACCATCAAAGTGTCACATGTCTTCGAACATGTTAAATTGTTGTGCGCATGAGCGGGCAGTCGTCGGCCATGACACTGTTTGTTCAGAACCCCGCGACATGCGTATTCTGCTGACTGAAGTCACGGATTCTGGATTTTATGTAGACGGGTAGGTCTTCATGGGAGATGAATCTGATGACATGCCACCCCCCCACCCCCCCGACCCCAAGCTGTCAAAGGAACCAACTCTGAAGCACAATGAATACACAAGACGTCAGGGACAGGAGTGTGTGTGTATGTGTGTATGTGTGTGCGCGTTTGAGTGTGTGTGGTCACAGTACCGTTTCATATTTTGCATCACCAAAATATTCGGAATATCCGCACATTCGGGATAACCATATATTCGACATATCCACACATTCGTAATGTCCACACGTATTGACAAGCAAATCAAGATATCCATACATTCGAGGTATCTGCACATTCGAGATATCCATATTTTCGAGAACAACGTTCAACACCAGTCAACAACACATTATGCTTGTGGATTGAAAAATACACCAATCGATGGAAAAAGGCATTTATGTGAAAATTTTATATCTAAAATCATGAGACAGTATTTAATAAAGCTTACATACACAATCCATTTCAGAAACTGGCTAAGTTATCTGACACCACAGTTCACGCTTTGCTACAGACTAAACCATGTTTACAAATATATCACGTTAATAAATAACGAGGGGTGGGTTTCTCACTTTCTGCATGGTCGAATTCGAGATTCGATATTTGACTTAACTGTAGGCAATGCAACATCGTATTTACGCAAAGCTTTTAATTTACTCGTAACTTATTGCCAGCGTAAGCAGACATGGCGACGAAGGTAGACGGTCACGTGGCTTGAAAGGTATCTGTCTGGGCCAATGCGCAAATTGTGAATGAAATTTAATTTAATTTTTTTTTTCTGTGTTATTCATTTTCAATTCGAGTGCGATTAATAGATTAAAGGGGTTATGCAGTACTAGTCAGCATGGCTAATTTCATGGTTGTGTGTTTAATGAACAAATACCTTTCACACCACAATCCACCCACCTCGTAATCTTTCGTACTCCAACACAGAGACACATTAAGATATTTTGTATGGGATAATTTTAGGACACAGTTGAAAAACAAATATACATTTACCCTTTGATGCATTCTTGACGTAAAACGTTTACCACCGGGGAAGCTAAAATGGAACTGATCATAAACCAAAAGATTGATCGATTAAACATTTCTCAAAGAAAGCATATTATTTCACGAAGGCTATTAAGCAGATATACCTGACTTTCTGAAGGTGTCATATGTTTTTCAAATTTAATATGTGTAAAGACGAACAATATTCAAATATTTTTGACAATTTCTGAATAACTCTCTGTCCTCCATTTATTTATCACTCACTGAGAACGCACAGCATGTGGTCAAGAGAGAGGGGCGCTTATCAATCTGTCACAGTCGGGTCTGCTGCCGACAATCCAGTGATCGTCTGTGTGACAATTATCTATATAGAATATTTATCGACGAAGCGCTACGACGGCAAACCACCGTTCATACAGGTCACGGTTGAAAATTAATTTTGCCTTGATTATTCACTCACATAAACATCAGCCATTTTGACCACACGGTCTACGCTGTATCAACCGGCTACAACGACAAACATGTGGTATAACAAGCCTATCTGCCTCGCCCGATAACCCCTCAGGGGTCCTTGTTTGATAAACCAGTTCTGAAAGATGCAACAGTGATATCTGAGCGTTGAGAGTTAAGTGGGCGCGACATTTATTTATAACCGAGCGCGTGGCCAGCACGCGGTGCAGAAACCGGTTCCCCGCAAGCGTCTCTAACCTTTCTGTTGGGTAGGTACAAATAGATAGTTGGGCGTCACGTGACATGCTTGGCACAGCGCCAGAGAGGGAGGCGGTAGGCCAGGGCGCGTGCCTGGCTCGTGAGGTCAGAGGTCAACCAGGGCCGAGACGAAAGGTGGCGGTTAGCGAGCGACATTCGGGTATCAGGAATTGCGTCATCTATATTCATAGTGGTCTATCTGTTCAATGCATGAATATGGGTTTAGATAGATTAATTAACATTCGGTTTTCATAAGGTAATTACAAATTCAAATCTGAATTTTAAAATATATTTTGAAATAATGCATAACGAATTCAGGAAAAATGCCAGGTCTAGAATTGTGCAAACGTGAAAATATCAATAACTGTAATTTAATAAGACTTTTGAAATAGAAATATAGGTCAATGTCAAGACAGAAAATAATGCAAAATCATACATTTTATATGAAATAAACTTTATCAACATAACCTTTAGCCAAAGGTTATGTCAATCTGATTCAAAGGCAACGGACATAAAGTCTTTGAAACTGTTAACATTCTGTCCCAGACACATATACCCAACACCCCCTAAGATGTAGCGTTCCCGGGCCTATGTGGCCAGTTACATGCATATATGTTCGAAGCTACACCTGACATAGGCCAAACTAGCCACCGTATAGTGCTGTGTTTGAGGAAAGCATTAATTTTATAAAATGTCATTTTCTTCTTGAGAAAGCATCAGAAATGGCTGAATTTCTGCAGAATATGACAGATCGGCAAACCTAAGGTGAGACTGAGGAGTGGTAGCTAGATACATTGGGGCCAGGATGGGGGTGGAGGGTTAGAAGTATAGAGGTCGACTGACACTTTTATATTTCTGCGGAGACCTCAATCGTACCATGTTCCTGGTGACTGTAGGCGACATATATCGCCACGGGGACCTATCTGGACGGCTCGACTAACATTTATATCGTATATATTTAGATTAATATTTTACATTTAACAAAATGAAACAGGTACCACGAGGCATACCAAGCTACAGCAAAATCTCCACAACCCATATTATATGCGATATGTGTTTCAACGGCCATTGACGTATGCAAGGCTAAGATTTATGTATGTGTAGTTTGACATGGAATTTGGGAGGGTGGAGGGAGGGATTGAGACGAAACAGGCTCACATTGTATAAAGACAAGATGGGGTGGGGGTGAGGCTGACCGCGCTGGGCTAATGTAGGGCACGAGGCGGTCGCGTGCAGACAAAACTGGGACAGGGTCCCTTCCCTCCCTCTTGAGCTCATCTTCACCGGGCCCCACCCTCGGGCACCTGGGTCCGACTAGGGGTAGCGAGGGCGAGGGTACGTCGTTTTACACTAACTGCAGTAGTGCCATAGCAGGGAGGGTTATTCACGAACGGGGGAGGGGTTTGATAAAACCACTTCATTTTCATACAGCTGGTTTGCCTCGTGGAGGAGTCACGTGACTATTTGGAGCACCTCTTTCAACAAGTGTCTGTGGGTCGTAGGAGAGAGAGATTTCTTAGTCGAGCTATTTTTGCAGGAAATCGATATGTTCAGGTAAACAGACTTGTTGATAGAACTTAATAGGCGAGTCCTCGATGCTCAATTTATTTTGAGGGCTTTGTATGAATGCTTGTTAATTTGACGTAATGCATATCTTATCGAGCAGATGGCTTTGTCCAGTGGCATGGGGAAAATACTAGGCTTGAAAGCAGAAGGGCAGTGTTAGGGGCGGGGAGGAGGGGGGGACGCGAATATTGAAGACATAATAAATTTGCAAATAAATTTGATTTAAATATGTTTGATTTCATATCAATGTTGAGAAGCCAATCAATTTGGATAACGTCACGTGCCTCTCACGTAAGATTTATTACTCAATTGTTCGAGCACTATTTGATAATTTCTTTGCAAAACATATCATTTTGCAATCTTAAACAACAGACACCCTGCTTTGCAGTCTCAGTAACAACTACAAAGGGTTCTCATTTAAAACGGTATTTTTTATGCTTCATTTTTGTGTATTTTCTTTGTTGGTATTTTATATTTTTGAAAAAACGCCATTGAAACAAATCTGAACAGCAACATTTATTTGATTGTAACTTAGCCAATAAACGTCTGGCATAATGCATATGATTTTAAACCTCCATTTAAGTACATGGTTTAAAAGTCTCATACAGAAATCTGAAAAACAATTTCCACGTTAAAGAATGTTAATGCATTTTTCATTACCATCTTCGTTTTGAATTTCAAATCAAATATTTTTAAAACTTCGTGTAAATATTCTGTTTTTTGGGGCCACCTGTCTCTTCAGCTGTTTGTATGCCACCTACTTATCTCCATGGAAACAATTTTGGTAAGGCTCAGTACATTTTAAAATGTCCATATTAATGGACCCTCTTTGAAGAGCACACATAATAAATATGGCGTTTTGTAAATGTTACCGAACCATAAAACATCTATTTACAAAAACACACACTCATGTGCATTTTATGATAACATATAAAACCAATCATCGTCAGCGGTGTTTTGTAAAAGTATTAAAAATATGTTTATTATCACATTAAATTTACGCTTAAAAGGTAGTCTAGTGACAAGAAA
Source organism: Haliotis cracherodii (assembly GCF_022045235.1). Classification (NCBI taxonomy): domain Eukaryota; kingdom Metazoa; phylum Mollusca; class Gastropoda; order Lepetellida; family Haliotidae; genus Haliotis; species Haliotis cracherodii. Next base: position 65,068,577 of record NW_027266286.1, read on the forward strand.
AAGTAACGAATGCTTAAGTTAACTTTTCTGTGTGAATTGAGAAAAATATAAGTTTTACGAATCATATATTGTTTTCACAAATATTTCACATACATCTTATGTGTGTAGATTATATGTCCACGTCTATTCTATATGCAAAGTTGATAAAACTAAGACAAAATGTACTTTGATGTAAAAATCAGAAACCTTGTTAGATAATGTCAGTTATCTACGTCAGCTGTCTTATCTATAGTATGTAAATATGTACTTCAAGCTGAGAAGGCTAACGAAAAGTAACCCGTATTTACCATCACATTCGACAATAATGCTAAAAACAAGTCACTCACTATGCAACAATTGCACATGTATGTTGTAATTGTGTTAAATCGGAAAATGATTTACTGAGTGCTGATTTCAAATCTCCTATTCTCGATTCCCCGTCAGCCCGTATCATGGGTAAAGAGGCCCCTCAGCCCCTTAGTCCACTAAGGAGATTTCAGAAGCCATGTGCTTGTGGCCACTAGATGGCGTCAGTGACGCTGTCGCACGTGCAGACTCCCGCTATCTACCCTCTTACCTCGAACTGAGTAACTATATAACACGGTCAAGGTCAGAGGGGTCAAGAGAGGGTGATAACTCGTTCCTATGATTACTTTATATCAGTGCCTTTGTTTCAAAACGTTTTTATACCCCCCATGGCTTACACCAGAACATGACAAATTGCTGTTAAAACAGAAACTAACTTTTCATTATTTTTTGCAGCTTCATTTAATTTTGACAAGGCCCCTTAGCCGTGTATTCCTAATCGATGAAAATTTTCAAAGTTACTCATGTTGATATGATGTTACAGTAAACTACGGTTATAACGAACTCAAAGGGACCACTAATTTTAGTTCGTAATAACCGTAGTTCGTTATAAGCATATGTACAGCATATATACAACAAATGACCCGGACTAAAATATAAGTTCGTTATGTCGGTCAGTTCGTTATAAGCGTGTTCGTTATAAGCGTGTTCGTTATAAACGTAGTTTACTGTATCTCGTTCGTGAACACCACAATATTTGTCCGTGGTGGACAGGTTATTGAAATGTATACATTTGCAACTTTCTGATGCAAGTTAGGGACCGATCATTTGATATTCTGGAAATGGTGGGGGTTTGGGCCTGGGATTTTCTCAAAACAATTAAATTGTCCCAGAAAAAAATGAATTATGCTTCACACTGTTGAAAAAAAAGAAATTTCGTGCCACAAAATGGACATTGTAGCCAGGTTTGTTTTCTTTTTTAATATACATTCAAGTTCATAGTTTTAAGTAAACAGATCTCTGGTTTTGTAACTGTTTCTTAAACAATATCTAATCTTGATACAAAATATGAAAAATAACATGCTGACCCATGCTGTCAGGCACGCCATAATCCTATTCGTGACCAACTCGTGTTATTCCAGGACAAACCGAATAGCGACTCGTGCCCCTCTCATGGCCATTTTTGCGACTGGGTTCCGTCTTAGCGCAAACGGGCATACCTAAAACAATTGTCAACTCGTTGCGTAATGGTTCACATATATTTCCTCATATATTACATATATTTCAGATGCAATTTAAAGCACACCAGGACGTGCGGAATTATACGGTATGATTGAAAATATTTAACTGTGTCTTGGATATATATTTAGATGCAAGACATATATGTAAAATCAAAAATTATTTCTGAGGGATTCTTTGACGAAGAACTTGAAATCATACACGCATTCTGATTGGTTTGTCGTATTTTCGCACATAACATTCATCGATAGGGGGACGAGTCTTCTTGCAGGTCACGGAAACGGGCGAGTGGTGCCGAATGGCCATAATCCAAGTCGCCGAGCCTGACCACCCGATCCATTTGGTCACTTCTTACGACCAGCTTAGGCTACTAGTCCGCACTGACAGTAAACCCGCTATGAATATGCATTTAATATACCTCTTCATATTTCATTTAAATTTCATCACAATTACGATATTAATGAGGTCAAGAGGGAAGCCAAACGATCACAACAAATCTCGTCGTTACGAGATGTGAAAGGGCGAGACTTGTGTGAGGGTATATTTACATGGCGAGTACATTCTGCAATGTCACGTTCTCAAATCTTTATTCTAACAATGCCAGGTTTTTGTTTTGAACGAAACATATGCTAACTGACAATAAGAAGGAGGGCGCGTTGTCCGCAGGTCGCTTTCTATTCTGGGACGGCCGCGTCTCCATCTTGTTCGTTGTATGCATCGTCGTTGCAATGTTTGCTCAGTACGGCTGTAACCGCGCCATCTAGCGGCGACGGGGACTCTCAGCTATTTCACTTTGTTAACATGTCTACTTTCAATGTGGCAAACATTTCCTTTTTTTCAATGTTTGTATTCCCCCGTTACGACGCAATGCCTCCTCCCCGTTCGGGGTACTCCAACAAAGTGACAAGACTCCGACCGTGAGGAACAGCGGGAGGGGTCCCCAAATATACCCTCTCCCGTTCTTCCTCATCGCGTGTGCTGTTTTAATTGCTATGCTAATAAGCAGTTCCGAGCTACTATGTTCCGTTTTATTAAAGCTTTTCTAAAGAATTTAAACAAGTTTGAAAGCTATTTTAAAGGTGAAGAAACGGTAGAGAGATCTTTGCTACCGCGCCCCTTGAAGAGAGCGTTGACTCTTCAGTCCACCCTCCCGTCGTCGCACGGCATTATGGGAAATTGTTTGAGTGACAGCCGACGTCGATGGATTTATACACCGTCTAAGTCGACGCACAATCGAAAACTACTTGCCATTCACACGATAAATTGGGTTTTGACATGATGCAAATCAACTTTAAATTTACAGTTCAATCCCCAAGGCTTTATAGAGCGAGCTCACGGTGTTGAAAGAGAAAATTAAAAATACACTGGAGCGCGATGGTAATTGGTATTCGGTGCACCTCTGGGAAGGGGGTAAGGAAGGAGCCACGGCACAGTTATCGTGAGGGGGGATTCAACATCATGTATAATTTATCTATTTATTTATGGGCTCCTTGAAAGTGTCACAAAAGTCGTAATTCTCACTCATTAGTAACAGAAAGCAGGTCACGTGATTGGGCATGAGCTGGGAGCGACACTTGCCACAAGGGGGCGCTGATGGCATGGATTAAATACCCATGAAGGGCACATTGTGAGCTTGTTACAGAAATACACGTACTGATTTGCACTTAATTGCATCTGACGTGAACCACTGCCGCTTGAAGCAGTTGTAGACGACAAGGCAGTGTGCCATGGCTGCTGATGCTGGACGGGAGTTGATGTGCCCCCCTGCAGCTGGGGATGAGTGCTGAAGTCCCCTGAGAACCGGATCACGATCACTGTTGGTTGATGGTTCTTTATATGCGCTAATACAATAATCAGTGTATGTTTAGCTCTAATGCCATCGACATAGTCTTTGCAAATGCCGTAGAGAAGTTTTATTTGAATGTGCAAATGAAACGGGGAGCAGCAAGAATGGACAAGACCCTGGTATGAGCGAGGGGGGCATCTGGACACAGACACGCTGACCCTGGGGCTGGGGAGGAATGATAGTTGTCATGTTTGACGGTATCATTCGGAAACATGGTGTATGGTAGTCTGGAACATGATGAACATATTGGACAATGTCCTGCTGCTCGGCAGGCCTACTGTTTGATGGTCTGATGTGTGAAGGTTTGATGGTCTGATGTGTGAAGGTTGGATGGTCTGAAGTGTGAAGGTTTGATGGTCTGATGTGTGAAGGTTTGATGGTCTGTTCCTCGATGATATGTTAGATTTGTTCCTCGATGATATGTTTAGTCTGTTCCTCGATGATATGTTTGGTTTGTTCCTCGATGATATGTTAGATCTGTTCCTCGATGATATGTTAGGTCTGTTCCTCGATGATATGTTAGGTCTGTTCCTCGATGATATGTTAGGTCTGTTCCTCGATGATATGTTAGATCTGTTCCTCGTTGATATGTTAGGTCTGTTCCTCGATGATATGTTTGGTATGTTCCTCGATGATATGTTTGGTCTTTCCTCGATGATATGTTTGGTATGTTCCTCTATGATATGTTAGGCCTGTTCCTCGATGATATGTTAGGTCTTTTCTTCGGTGATATGTTAGGTCTGTTCCTCGATGATATCTTAGGTCTGTTCCTCGATGACATGTTAGGTTTGTTCCTCGATGATATGTTAGGTCTGTTCCTCGATGATATGTTAGGTCTGTTTCTCGATGATATGTTAGGTCTTTTCTTCGGTGATATGTAAGGTCTTTTCTTCGGTGATATGTTTGGTCTGTTCCTCGTTGATATGTTAGGTCTGTTCTTCGTTGATATGTTAGGTCTGTTCCTCGATGATATGTTTGGTATGTTCCTCGATGATATGTTATGTCTGTTCCTCGATGATATGTTAGGTCTTTTCCTCGTTGATATGTTGGATCTGTTCCTCGATGATATGTTAGGTCTGTTTCTCGATGATATGTTAGGTCTGTTCCTCGATGATATGTTAGGTTTGTTCCTCGATGATATGTTAGGTCTGTTCCTCGATGATATGTTAGGTCTGTTCCTCGATGATATGTTTGGTCTGTTCCTCGTTGATATGTTAGGTCTGTTCCTCGATGATATGTTAGGTCTGTTCCTCGTTGATATGTTAGGTCTGTTTCTCGATGATATGTTAGGTCTGTTCCTCGATGATATGTTAGGTTTGTTCCTCGATGATATGTTAGGTCTGTTCCTCGATGATATGTTAGGTCTGTTCCTCGATGATATGTTAGGTCTTTTCTTCGGTGATATGTAAGGTCTTTTCTTCGGTGATATGTTTGGTCTGTTCCTCGTTGATATGTTAGGTCTGTTCTTCGTTGATATGTTAGGTCTGTTCCTCGATGATATGTTTGGTATGTTCCTCGATGATATGTTATGTCTGTTCCTCGATGATATGTTAGGTCTTTTCCTCGTTGATATGTTGGATCTGTTCCTCGATGATATGTTAGGTCTGTTTCTCGATGATATGTTAGGTCTGTTCCTCGATGATATGTTAGGTTTGTTCCTCGATGATATGTTAGGTCTGTTCCTCGATGATATGTTAGGTCTGTTCCTCGATGATATGTTTGGTCTGTTCCTCGTTGATATGTTAGGTCTGTTCCTCGATGATATGTTAGGTCTGTTCCTCGATGATATGTTTGGTATGTTCCTCGATGATATGTTAGGTCTGTTCCTCGATGATATGTAATGTCTTTTCTTCGGTGATATGTTAGGTCTGTTCCTCGATGATATGTTTGGTCTGTTCCTCGATGATTTTTTTAGGTCTGTTCCTCGATGATATGTTAGGTCTGTTCCTCGATGATATGTTAGTTCTGTTCCTCGATGATATGTTTGGTCTGTTCCTCGTTGATATGTTAGGTCTGTTCCTCGATGATATGTTAGGTCTGTTCCTCGTTGATATGTTAGGTCTGTTTCTCGATGATATGTTAGGTCTGTTCCTCGATGATATGTTAGGTTTGTTCCTCGATGATATGTTAGGTTTGTTCCTCGATGATATGTTAGGTCTGTTCCTCGATGATATGTTAGGTCTTTTCTTCGGTGATATGTAAGGTCTTTTCTTCGGTGATATGTTTGGTCTGTTCCTCGTTGATATGTTAGGTCTGTTCTTCGTTGATATGTTAGGTCTGTTCCTCGATGATATGTTTGGTATGTTCCTCGATGATATGTTATGTCTGTTCCTCGATGATATGTTAGGTCTTTTCCTCGTTGATATGTTGGATCTGTTCCTCGATGATATGTTAGGTCTGTTTCTCGATGATATGTTAGGTCTGTTCCTCGATGATATGTTAGGTTTGTTCCTCGATGATATGTTAGGTCTGTTCCTCGATGATATGTTAGGTCTGTTCCTCGATGATATGTTTGGTCTGTTCCTCGTTGATATGTTAGGTCTGTTCCTCGATGATATGTTAGGTCTGTTCCTCGATGATATGTTTGGTATGTTCCTCGATGATATGTTAGGTCTGTTCCTCGATGATATGTAATGTCTTTTCTTCGGTGATATGTTAGGTCTGTTCCTCGATGATATGTTTGGTCTGTTCCTCGATGATTTTTTTAGGTCTGTTCCTCGATGATATGTTAGGTCTGTTCCTCGATGATATGTTAGGTCTGTTCCTCGATGATATGTTAGGTCTGTTCCTCGATGATATGTTAGGTCTGTTCCTCGGTGATATGTTAGGTCTGTTCCTCGTTGATATGTTAGGTCTGTCATATTGTACTTGGCATTATGATATACTGTGCTAGGCATGATATATTGTGCGAGGCATGATGGTATTTTGTGAGAGTTAAGGTGATATCTTGTGCGTGGCACTATGACATATTGTGCCAGCCTGCCAGACATGGTGCCATATTGTGCGAGGCATGATGCTATACTGTGCGAGTTATGATGATATATTGTGCTAGGCATGATGATATTTTGTGCGAGGCATGATGCTATACTGTGCGAGTTATGATGATATATTGTGCTAGGCATGATGATATTTTGTGCGAGGCATGATGATATACTGTGAGAGTTATGGTGATCATGATCTTGTGCGAGGCACGATGCCATATTGTGCGAGGCATGATGATATACTGTGCGAGTCATGATGATATCTTGTGTGAGGCACTATGACATATTGTGCCAGCCTGCCAGACATGGTGCCATATTGTGCGAGGCATGATGATATACTGTGCGAGTTATGATGATATATTGTGCTAGGCATGATGATATTTTGTGCGAGGCATGATGCTATACTGTGCGAGTTATGATGATATATTGTGCTAGGCATGATGGAATTTTGTGCGAGGCATGATGATATACTGTGCGAGTTATGGTGATCATGATCTTGTGCGAGGCACGATGCCATATTGTGCGAGGCATGATGATATACTGTGCGAGTCATGATGATATATTGTGCGAGGCATGATTTTATGTTGTACGAGGTATGATGATATATTGTGCGAGGCATGACTTTATGTTGTACGAGGTGTGATGATATATTGTGCGAGGCATGATGATATACTGTGCGAGTCATGATGTCATAATGAGCGAGGCGTGATGATATATTGTGCGGGGCATGATGCTATATTGTGCGGGGCATTATGGATCATATAGGGTTAAACGTGAAAGCACAGCCTGATGTACATGAATCTGTTTACAAGTACTGGATTATCGAAATATATTTTGATTTTACAAAGGCTCATATCATAGTCTGAAGTCTTGTAATTCATTGCCTTCTAACTTTTTGAACATAAAATAACATGAAATAATAAAAGAACACAAATGGCCCTATTTAAAAGGCTTACGTCATGGTCGTAGTAATCTCTATTCCTCTATATATAAAGTGTGATAGACATCCTCAACACCAGGCAACATAAATAAGATACATATATCAAATATAAACGTATATAAATATATTCAGGCACATAGTTTTGATTGAAATAATATCTGGTTTTGCAGCTATAGCTGAAAAAATATGAAATCTCCAGACAAAATCCTGTAAGTCGCCTTACAACAGGCATAGGTTACTGACCAGCTCTAACCCGGAATCCACACGAGGGTCAATGGTATACTGGGTAGTGCGGAGGAATAAGATTCGGAGAGAATATCACTTAAAATTTCGATGTTGATTTGCAAACCGACAAAGACAAACCCAACGAACCAAAGAAGGGACATTACATATTTTGAAAGTTGAAAACGAATATAAACATCAATTCTCGAAAATTGTCTCGAAATCAACATAACAAAGATCACGTGAATGATATTATTAATAAAAGAGTCTAAGCTGAAGCTTGGTCCTATAGGAACGGGGTCTGTTTGTTTCACGCACTGGTCCACCATTGAGGCAGGCTTGTATGTAATTTATATGTGATGCAAATATAGATGAATGAATACAACTAAAAACGAAAGAAGAAAATCTTTAGAAATGCCACCTGCGCGTTCACTGAGACAAGACGTGTGCTGGTGTTGCTATTAGTAGTCAAACAAACCCCTATTCAACTGATGTAGATATCATGGGAATTATACAACAGAAAACATTCGAGAATCTGGTACAATCTGATTAAATGAACTAAAACAGCCTTTACTCAACTGATCGACACTGGTCATGTAAAAAAACCGTCTGACTAACCTGTACGATAATATCAGTCATCTAAAGTACCGGGCAATAGAAAGTATACACCAATGTTCGACGGTGGCTGAAAATGAAACAAGAAAGGATTATTCGATGTATTTAATACAATAATGGAGTTTGCAGTGTTTCGGCGACTGTTTTCAGCATATTAACGTTCTGATAACGATTGCAATTTGTTTTTGCCAAATTCAAATTTCGAGTGTATACCTTCTTTGCATGTTCACGGAATGTGTGGATTTTACATGTCAAATTAATGGATCGTTCACATAATTTGTGAAATGGCACACGCTCTTTCAGAGATTTTTTCATTCTATGACTAAATATCAAACAGAAATATTTGAATTGTTTGAAATTGATTAATCATGCCGTAGAAACAAGATACAAACTATTAAAAATAAACGATATATTGTATGCAGTTACGAATAGATAGATAAGCGTTATACACCGTGGTTGTGGTCAGCTTTCAGTCTGATAAGTTTCATTTCGTCATCTGATGGTCATTCCCGTCCTGTGTGTGGTAATGTACGGAGGCCTTTTAGGGCCATTTGTTTTTTTAATGTTTCTCTTGAAATCTCAAGATGATATGTTGAAATTTCAAGTCACAAAGTTGAAATTTCAAGTTCGTATCTTGAAATGTCAAGTTACAAATTGAAATTTCAAGTTCGTATCTTGAAATTTCAAGTTAATATCTTGAAATTTCAACTTAGCATCTTGACATTTCAAGTCAGTATCTTGAAATTTCACGAAAAAAAGAAAAAAACAAATGGACCTGAAAGGCTTCCGTAGTAATCTCTATCCCTCTCTATATATATCATACTATGCCAAATGTCTTTACCATGACGGCTTGTGCGTGTGACACAAAAATAAACATTTCTCTCTCTCTCTCTCTCTCTCTCTCTCTCTCTCTCTCTCTCTCTCTCTCTATATATATATATATATATATATATATATATATATATATATACTGTGATAGACATCCTAAAGTAACATAAAATAAAAAAACAAAAACAAAAACAAAAGGTCCTATTTTAAAGGCTTTCGTAGTAATCTCTATTCCTCTATATATATATACTGTGATAGACATCCTCAACAACAGGCAACATAAATAAGATCCGTGTTTGTGCCATGTTCACATTGATATAGCTTCCATCAGTCTTGTTACGCTCATCAGTACGATTAAGGCGACAGACATGATGCGCAACTGATGGAGATACAGTCATACAGTCAGCACTCAGCTAGCTATGCGACAGCTTAAACCTTTGGTCAGTCGGATTAAAATAAACGGCGATCAAGACATTAACGCATCCAATCCATCATAGTTAATAATACCTTCGTTTTTAGAACAAAACAGGCGTTTTGAAGTTCTTTCAACAATAGAACATTTAGTTTGCTTCAGTTATTCAATGAATAACTCGTTTGAAAGTTCACAACCAAATCAACAGTTATGCACATAAGGAAGAGAATATATAGATGTCGACTTCTTTATTATGAGGAACACAACGTTTCGGGTATATGCTAACTCCTTCATCAGGTGAATGATATACTCCGAAACGTTGTGTTCCTCATAATAAAGAAGTTGACATCCATATAATCTCTTCCTTATGTGTATCACTTCTAAATGCCTTTAAAAGACCAGTTATGCACATAGTTTATTGATGGGATGTCACAGTTTTACTTTCATACTCTGGTCCATTATTAAAAGGTTAATGTCGTCATACTCTTGATAAGACATTAATGTAATCACAATAATCTGTACGAGGTAACAGTCTCTGGGTGGATTTCAAAGCTTAGCATTGTTGCTGCAAACAGCAAATACCTTGATTATCGATCGTTCATGACAACTCCCAAATCTTGGAACAAACACAGCCGGGTGAGCTTATTATAAGACTAATGATTGCTGAACACATAAAGCAATAAAATAAAAGTATATTATAACATATCACGTATATAATAACATATCACGTATATTATAACATAGCACGTATATAATAACAGCACATGTATTATAACATAGCACGTATATAATAACATAGCACGTTTATTATAACATAGCACGTATATAAGAACATAGCACGTTTATTATAACATAGCACGTATATTATAACATAGCACGTATGTAATAACATAGCGCGTATATAATAACAGAGCACACGCGGATATGCTTTCAATAACATTCTGCTGTGGTGGGATAGCATGTACCCCCTTCCCCTCTCCCCAAGAGAACCCCCTTTCCAACCTTGCTGCACAGTGTAGTCTACCCTAGGGCCTACGTTACTTGCATGGTCGCCCCAACTGGTCGCGTTAGCCACGCTTGTAAGCAAGCTCGCTCGTCCGTCTTACACAACCATTTAGGAAAAAAAGATTCAAATTTTGGGCTATGTTGAGAATGATGTGATTGAAGTTGTAAAGAGTCTGGTTAAAGATGAGCGCTGGTGTGGAGCTATACAACGCGCTCGCTCGTGCGTAACGGCGCGTGGTGGCTAGAACAAGGCATTTGGACTCCGTCTTGGCTTAAGAGGCGTGGTTTGCCTTGGGGGGCACACAGCGCGTCCTAACCCTCATCAAATGTCCCCTGAAATAGGCATATCGTGGAAGCGTGTAATCGGGTAATTTTAATATGTTACAGCGAGATGTGGCGGTGTAACAAGTGACAAAGCCGAGCGTTGTTTGAAAAAAAGACTTGAACAGGTAGCTACCGACTGGCCGTGCCGCGTGGTAGAGGGAACGCTGGGAGATGGGGCTAGTACTTAGCAGCGCGCACACAACATTTATAACTGTAACCACAAACTACTCTCCCAATGTAGCGCAATTATAGACCACATGCTTCTTTATTACGATGATAAATTTCAAAAGTTAATGCGGCGAACTCGTAAAAAGATTCTAGATGATATCCTGTCTACGCCAAAAAACCCAACTAAGTGTGAGTTACAGTCTAAATACGTTCCAGAAAGGCTTTTTGTCTTTTACTTTGATGTCAGTGTGGTTTTTCAACAAAGGCCGTAAGACGAGATGTCTGAGCGATGGAGTTTACAAGACGCTCTGCGTTATTTGTTTTTTATCGCGTGCAATAAATATGAACATGATTCAAGCGCAGCTCTGACACAGGGGCACCTTAAAACCCTGAAGACAGAATATTTAATTTAGTTATGTTCACATACATGTTGATGTAGATCCGGGGTAGGATAGGTCTTCAGCAACCCATGCTTGACGTAAAAGGTGACTTTGCTTGTCGTAAGGGGCGACTAACGGGATCAGGTGGTCAGGCTCGCTGACTTGGTTGATGCATGTCACCGTATCTCAATTGCGTTGGTCGATGCTCATGATATCAATCACTGGATTGTCTATTCCAGACTCCATTATTTACAGACCTCCGTCATTTAGCTGAAATATTGCCGAGTGCGGCGTTAAACAACAAACAAACAAACATGTTGATGTACAATTTTTAAGTAAAGATTTAAAAGACATATCTAAAAACAATAATTAGGAAATGATGTAAACCTTTAAAAGATCCACTCAGTTAAAAAAAACCTAACTTGTTACTATAGCCTCGCCACTTGAAATAAAATCACGAAATATCGCGATGATTAATTAACGAAGACAGCTGCATGTGTACTAATACTTATAAAGTGAAAACAAGCCATTCCGGCGATAAGGAATATTTCTTTAAGTAATGACAAAAATTGCAAAGTGCGTTTTTCAAGTAATATCCTTTTTGTTAACAGTAAACATCCTCACTTAGTTTTGATCACGTCGTTACAACCCGTATAAGACCCGACAGTCAGGTGACTGCGAGTGGTTATGTTTAACAGTGAACTTGGTAAATAGGGCTTTATATTTAAATACTACATCTGCTTTCGGTTCGTGCTTGTAATATACGTACTCTGCACACTCTGCTAAACATAGCCGCTCACAGTCACGATATTTCGTGATTATATTTTAAGAGGCTTAGAGTATTGTCTTCATGCATATGATCATGTCTTACTGATTTAAAATTTCTAGAAAATTCTAACAGAAAACAATAATTAAAATATTAGAAAAGAAGAATTTCGAAATTTCAAAATGTTGCACAGCCGACTTAGTGATCGTTGTGGAGAGTTGTCGCCCCTAGATTCCTGACTCCGAGTCAGAATCTCAGACTTGTCCCGATTATCGACAGGAGTTTCACCGAAATGGTGAACGTATTCACTCTTCCTATTTTGATTTTCCCCTCACAATAGCCCGGAAAGTGAAATATTATTTAAATCGGCGTTAAACCCAACTCCCTCACTCACTCACTTATATCCATTCAGGAGTTAGTCCGGGTCTTGTGTAGGCTTTTGGCCATGATCGTTTCCCCAGAGATGTTTTTTTTTTTGTTTTTTTTTTTTGTTTGTTTGTTATTTAACGCCGCACTCAGCAATATTCCAGCTATATGACGGCGGTCTGTAAATAATTAAGTCTGGACCAGACAATCCAGTGATTGATATCCTGAGCATGGATTCACACAATTGGGATACGATGACGTGCATCAACCATGTCAGCGAGTCTTTCCACCCGATCCCGTTAGTCGCCTCTTACGACAAGCATAGTCGCTTTTTACGGTAAGCATGGGTTGCTGAAGACCTATTCTCGCCCGGATCTTCACGGGCCCCCCAGCGATGTGGAGCGACACATTCCCATTTATATTTATAGATATAACAGTACACACCAACGTGATTCTTGGGGATTATAGACCTAAACTGTTACAATTACTCTTTGCATTTATAGAATAATTAGAAAGAGCAATTGTAACAGTTTGTACCAGAGACCATACAATAGATGTCTCTGGTCTGTACATATTAATTAGATTTTATTTTATATTAGCTGATGTTGTTATTTCATTGTTTCAGTTGACGTACGTATTACATTCTGAAAAAAAATCTACATGCTCAATCACGTCATCAGCCTCACATCCTGCAGCTGTTTGTGGTCATTTCCGACGCTATCCCGTCGACTATCAGATGCCCCAAACTTAGCGCTGTCACACAGGTGTATGCTGCTGATCGTCAAGACCGATTACAATGGAGGTTGTGCGGATGCGCGTCACTTACACCGATCGTTGCTAAATGTGGGAGGAAAGCCCGAAGTGATGCAGGTCTCAGACGTTTACCACTTCGGTAAAACCCACGAGCACGGGTATGGTGCTGACAAACCTAGAAACATAATCGGGTCGAACTGGAATTCGAACCCACAATCATAGGTTCTGGCGTGCCCAAGGGACGCAACTCTGTACAGCGAATCGCGGCGCCTTGGACAACTGGGCCACCCGTGCCCCGAGTGACCGCGAACACTCTAAATGGGGTCAAAGAGAAAAGGCCATTCCCAGTCTTCCCCTCCTTGATATTGTCTGGGAACAATTGAAGAAATAGACGGCCGAGTTTTTACACAAAAGACAAAAAATATAATTTCAATCAACGATACAAACACTAGTTTAGTGACATGGGTAGGTGCTGAGCCAGGGTGGACGCTTCTAACATGTGTCTAACTTTAATATACTCCATGTTACCTCTTTCGGCATGTGATGTCCTTTTTAATACTGGGTAATCGACCGGACTAAGACATGCCGAGATTAACAAACCTTGTTTCAGAGTTGTCCTTTGTATATATGGATAAACATTCCTAGAGTATTTGTCTGGAGCGTGGGCTTTCTAGACTAACAGGGTTTACGGACTAATAGGGTTTCTGTAACAGGGTTTCCGGACTAACAGGGCTTTTTGACAAATAAGGTTTCCGGACCAATAGGGTTCCTGGACTAGCAGGGTTATTGGACAAACAAGGTTTCCGGACTAATAGGGTTTCTGTCCTAACAGGGTTTTTGGACACCCAAGGTTTTCGGGCTAATAGGGTTTCCGGACTAACAGGGTTTTTACAGAAACACGGTATCCGGACTAATAGGGTTTCTGTACTAACAGGGTTTCCGGACAAATGTTCTTTTGAGACAAACAAGGTTTCCGGACTAAAAGGGTTTCTGTTCTAACAGGGTGTTTGGACACACAAGGACCAAATACCAAAAGACGTTAAAAGACGGTTCTTGTTGTTACCCTGTCTGGCGCTCGGCAATAAGGGGCTAAAACAAGGACTGGTCTGCTCGGAGTCAGTATACTGTGTCTGAGTGGGGTATTCATGTTAAACTGCGGCATGGTATCTCAGTGTGCTAGCACTATAAATCGGCATCAGTCCGGACTAGTACAAGCAGCCACACACATACACGTGCAAGCACGTCGCTATATAAGTGCAATAATCTTGGACGCGACGTTAAACCCCATTTCACCTCACCCCCTTACTCGAACATATAAAAGTCGGAACGAATGCTTGCATAGTGAGAACGAAATGTGAACATTAGCTATACTTGTAGTGTAACCATTGAGTTTTATTGTTTATGTCATAACAGTTTATCACGTGACTAACCCCTGGTCCGGGTAGTCATGTGGGTACCCGTGTCCTCCTCAGGACCCACCCGACCCGAGTACCCGAGTTACCCGTCCCATCCCTAGGAAATACCCTTTCCTACGGTGAGGTGAAGTGAAATGGGATTCAACGTCGCTTACAAGATTATTGCACTTGTATAGCTACATGAAATCACGTATCTGTGGCTTCTTGTACAAGTCCGGACAAATGCTGGTTTTATAGTACTAGCCCACTGGGATACCCTGCCGCAGTTTGACATGGATACCCCATCCAGACACGGTAAATTGACTCCGAGCCGACCAGTCCTTGTTTTAGCCCCTTAATGCCGAGCGCCAGGCAGGGTAACTACAACGTCTTTTAGTATGACGCGGTCGGGCATAAAGCCACAGACCTTCCGCTCTCCGGTCAAACACTCAAATCATTAGACCTGAGACGGACGCTACGGTAAATAATACAATTTACATTTGGGGAAATATATTAAAGATGTCTCATCTGGTTCTGTGATCCAGGTAACCATTTAAATATTAATCGTAATAATCAAACATGGTTTACATATCGCACTTTCTTATTTTACATTTGCATTCCAGAAAACTGGTTTGTCTATCTGGTAACTTTGAAATGCATTAACAAAATATCTATAATATCTACCAGAGTCTTTTCATGCATACGAAACGAAAGTGATAATGTGATATAAATGGTTATTTGTACATACTAATCCGACACTCGTTAATCCGACACTCGGCAATGTACATTTATTATTTTGTTACAATTCAAATGTACAGAACAGGTAGCGAGCTCGCTATTTTAGCGGGATGGAGAGGCGTCGTCTACATCACGTGACGTGGGTATAACAGGTAATACCACGTGACCCAGATGATAGATGAGGTCGCGTGGCAAGGGGAGGTCACTCATGTGTAACGGCGTGAGAAGTGTATTCTGCACAAGGGTTTACACGCTCGCCGATTTGCGCGTGCCAACAACCGCGCCGAAAATATAATCAAGCTACGGTCTGTTTTATGAATCAGATGTACCTCCGGTCAAGCTAAGACATACCTGATGGGTCATTGCGGGGGTGTCCCCGGGGTCAGGGAGGGGTCACACCTACCGGACACTGTCCGGCACATCTAGATCTTCTCACTAAATAAACAGAAAATAAATCTCTCCCATAAACGATTCAGAAATCATATTACAGTTTTTATCAACAGAATAATTGAGCTTGTCAGAATTGACCGGCGTTCAATCATACCACCAGTGCTAGGTAAACACGGAATATAATTTTGGAGGTTTTTTTAGGGGTAAATACGGGTGAAAGTCTACAATAATTTTACAGAAAGTGTCAAGCAAAGACTGAATACATGTTGACATGCGTTTGTTCTGTATATGCCAGGCTGAACTTGATTTCAATTTGTGAGGAATGCGTGTGAAAATGGTTTTAACAAAATACATTGCAAACATTCTGAAAATGACAGAATGATTACATACCACATCAACAGATAATACTGATTTGAAATGCGGAATGTATGAATTTAACTGCTTAGCAAAAGATGGACTTGGATTTGGATCGACCAATTGAAAATTGGATTTGACCAAACGATTACAAACGTTATCGAAACGTTACTGGTATGAAAACAGTCCCCGAAACACTGTAAACATAAGATCAAAAACATACCTTTTGATACCGGGATCAAATACATTTTTGTTTTATTTTTAGCAACCGTATATGAAGCATGGGTGTATACTTTCTTTTGTCAAGTTGTTTATTTCGTTTTGAATTTCATTATAGCCACTTAGCTGCAAACCCTCACGTCCATATGTATATATTTGAATTAATGATATATTTGGGCATTTCTCATACAGCATTGTATAAGATTCCACTCTTTGTGAACGTGCCCATTGAAGATCCGGGATAAAATAGGTCTTCAGCAAGCCATGTGCCGTAAAAGGCGACTACGCTTGTCGTAAGAGGTGACTAACGGGACCGGGTGGTCAGGCTCGCTGACTTGGTTGATGCATGTCATCGTATCCAAATTGCGTGGATCGATGTTCATGATATCGATCACTGGATTGTGTGGTCCAGGACGGTTATTTACAGACCGCCGTCATATAGCTGGAATATTGCTGAGTGCGGCGCTAAACAACAAACAAACAAAACTATGTGAACGTTGTGGGTACCCCCACTAGCATAAGCACAACCTGCTCCGATGTACATTGTACATTATGTAACTAAGACTTACACAACTATGATACACTTATCCCTTCATAGTGGAAACAACGCATTGACAATATAAAATACCTGTATCAACATAGGTTCAAACGTCGATGTATTAGAGTTAATGTTGATCTCTTGCTGGTTAAGATTTTTGGGTAAAACACGGTGCATACCTGTACAATGTTATATTCGAAAGGAGGGTGGTTTATACAAATATCGGCCATGATCCAAGTTTTTGGCCTCTGCAGTAAGCAACCAACTGCCGCTGGAACAGAAACTGTCTCCAACACTTCCATCTTCGAAGGGTGGACTGAAAACACATCCGTTACAGAAATAATACGGCCTAACATGAATTGTTCATCATATCATGCATCTGTGTTATTAACCCTTTTGCGCTATAAGAACCACCTGTGAATGGAATTTTGCACAATACAAATGTACTTCTCTTCTTCTTCTCCTCCTTTCTCTTCTTCTTCTTCTCCTCCTTCTCTTCATTTTCTCCTACTCCTTTTTCTTCTCCTCCTTTTTCTTCTCCTTCTTTCTCTTCTTCTTTTTCTCCTCCTCCTTCTTTCTCTTTTTCTCCTACTCCTTTTTCTTCTCCTCCTCTTCTTTTTCTCCTACTCCTACTTTCTCTTCTTCTTCTCCTTTTTCTTCTTCTTCTAAGCATTAAAGGTATGTGTTTGTGTCTGTTTTTACTAACATTTTGCAGTTTAAAATGAAGGTCTTAAATTGACAACCATATACTGCGTGTGAACACAAATAATTTAAATTAGTAACGAGTGTGGAAATAAAAAAAGAAATATCTGTGTTGTGGGTAAATTGCAAGATGTATGTTTTCAGAGCAGAGGAAATTATTAAGTGTTTAGAGTAGGAGTTCAGTCGGAACGGGGGAGATGGTTCGAGTTTTAACCTGGTTTTAAACACCCAATATCTTGATCCCGGCGTTTAGAAGGGATATTGAACGAAATAGGAAACACTCCAAAGAGTATCATTGTGGGTGGGGTGGTGTATCAGTGCGGGGTGAGAGTGAGGGGAGGGGATCCCTGTGTGTGGTGAGGGAGGTGAAGGGGATGAGTTTTCCTCCCCACTGTCAAGTCGTCACTCCGCCTCCCACAAACTGACCACAAACCTATCAATGCTTACTCAAGGTTGAAATAGCTTGCTTTATGATCGTCTCATGAAATGGTCGTTAGTCCAACTCGCCCTACACCTGAGGTAACCTGACAGGTGTGTTGACAGCGTCCAATCTACCTGTCACACCTACACATCCCCGCCGACCCGCATAACGCCGATCCCCACAACTGTTAGTGTCCAGATAACATCAACTTGACCGCTTCTCCCACCACGCCACACACGCCGACTCCAGATCTATGTAATGTACATTCCAGACCCTATTTGTGTCCAGGGGTAATGAAGTATACACTGTCCTCATCTCGCCTCGGACCTGTCAACTTGTGTATGCATGGGTGAAAAGTCTGGCAATATTTGAAGAAATAGAGACGGCTGTGGTTTCACACAAAAGAAACCAAATATCATTAAATTAAACGATACAAACATTAGCTTAGCGTTATAGGTAGGGGCTGAGTCAGGGCGGTCACTACCAAAATGTTCAACTCCAAGCTTCTAATGTTTTTTTATATTTCCCTCGTCATGTCTTTTTTTAATACAGTAAAGTACGGTTATAACGAACTCAAGGGGACCAATAATTTTAATTCGTTATAACCGTAGTTCGTTATAGGCATATGTAAAGTATATATACAGCAAAATGACGTGACCAAAAACAGTTCGTTATATCCGACAGTTCGTTATAAGCGTGTTCGTTATAAAAGTAGTTTACTGTATAGTTTTATGGACTCTGAAATGTCAGTATGTATGATCTTAAATACCGGGAATATGTAAATAACATTTAGCATACACTGCGTCGAGTTCTCAGCAGGATATAGCGGACAAAAATATATCCGTTGGGGGTAGTCCCGGATAAATATGGAAATATGAAAGGTAAGGTGCTTTTATGTCGGTACTCCTGTCAGTGTTTACAAACAAACATGTCGTCTCCCTTGTCTATCGCCGATCGAGTCCAAACTGAAAATCGGGGTTCTGACCAAATTACTTGGATAACTTTCATCATTATCAAAATAATAATCTAAGATACCGAAAATCGGTGTTTAACAGGGACGTAACTGATGCCTGGGACACGCGACTGAATTTCGTAACGTTATGACATGCCATGCAGAGTATAACAAACGCATCATAGACTGGAGTAGCGTCCCTTTAGCAAAGGGCAATTACTCTTGCGGGCGGACTGAAGGATTGCCGCGAAAGGCGATCACTGACACTGAAAAAATATGAATAGGCAATTGTGTTTTGGCCTACATGTAAATGGTAGTTTAAATACAAGTTGAAGTTGGAACCAACTGCTGTCACTATCCGACTGGCTAAACGCCCACCTTTTAACGTAATACATTAACGCGCACATTCCAGGAAAACTTGTTAAGTTGGGGTATCGTTGGAAAGAGATGATAATATGTGATCGACGATAGAAATTAAGAATTACGTTATATGATAAACAGCTTATCACGCTTGTGTAATTTGGGATGGTAAATGTCCTCAAAAGAAGAAAAGTTGAATTTAGTAAGCCTTGGCGTTGGTATTTACCATCCAAAAACACACTTGCGTGGTAAACTCTATTATTAACCCTTTAGCTACACCGGTAGGTTTTAGTATCTTTTCAGCCAATAAGGCTGGATGCTTCAAGTACGCGACTCTTTGCCTATATAAGCATGTTTCATCTCCTTGTTCTCCCTGACTTGCAGTTGTCAGAGAGTACGAGAAGAAAATACCTACATTTGAAATAAGCAAAACCACAAATGATTTATGGAAATGAATGAATACTTCTAAGTTTGGATTAAAAAACTGAAAAACTACACGTCACCATCAAACAGGACGGGAATTTGCACCTGCGTGGCGTTACGTATTATGGGCGTATGGCCTTCATACTGAATAAATCTATGTCTATCTGTATCAAGAGAAACGCAGGTACGAGTTAAATCCCCACTACCAATTGCCTCCCCCAAAACATATTTACACCGTTTTTTTTCCAAAATTTGATATCAGTTAGTTTTAAATTCATTTTCTATGAATGGTCCAAAATACAGAATGCCTCCCCAGACCGGGAGATGTAATGTAACCACGCCCTTGCATGATATATATTCATACCTAGCCTATCTAACTTATCTAACAAGACAGACCGCTTGAGGCCCTCGTACATTGGTATAAGCTCTCTGCAGCGTGTCGTCGCCAGGCTCCACACAGCCACCTGTACGTCCCATCCCATGACTCATGCATGTCTGAAGGTTTTTAGCCGAAAACTTGAGATGTCAGGGTGTAATATATTCTGTAATCCCGTCGCAGGTCTGGCGCCATTCCCTTCGCCCTCCAGCTAGACCCGAGCTCGTGAGCCGCGCGTGGCGTCACGGACCGTGTGACATATACCTACTATATACAGAGAACTATAAGTTAGACAACGAGTAATGTATGGCTGTCTGTGTTTCGAGCTCAAGAAAATGGGAGACTTTCAACTGTATCAAAATCTCACTTTTAGGTAATAACAAACGTAGGCGCTTCTCAAGCATAGATAAGTGTAGCAATAAAACATTGTTATCAAAATGGGCGATTGAAAATACACCGACCTACTTCACTTCAAGACGACGGGCGCAATAATTATTTTAAAGCTTTATTAAACATTAGTAATTCACTCGGTGTGTTATACCCCATATTTATATTTATATTGCTTCCCAATTCAGATACTGAAATTGCGTTTGAAGAAGCTTGAAAAATATTCGCACAAAAGAGAATATTCAGTGATCCGCTATTCATGACAAGGAACTGCCACGTGCTAGGGCAATGTGTTCAACGAAGTGTTAGTTTGTCGTTGAGGGCTTTGATGGCCAATCCCAATGTGACAAACTGTGTGGTTTTATTCGGTTAATGTTGATGTAGTGATATTAAGTGTACGGTTTATCATGTTAAAGCATAGCACATTTTGAAATTAACCAGTCCTTAGAAACATATATGTGATTAAGTGTTTGAATGGCGTTTAAAGGCGATAGGCACGAGGAAGTGAATTTATGGATGTCAACTTCTTTATTATGAGGAACACAACATTTCGGAGTATTTACTTACTCCTTCATCAAGTGAATAAATGCAATGAAGCAGAGCACATACACATGTGCCTGGAAGAACAACAAAAATAACATAACATGACTGATGTTATCGACAAACTATGCAGCCAGGATCTCGTGTAAAAGCGTGTATACATTTAATTATTACAAACTAGATTTTTTCTGCTTCACTTACATTTATTACATTTTAAACATTGATACATGGTATGTAATAAATATATACTGCTTAGTTGTTGATACGGAGCCTGAGAAATACTACTTCAAAAGAAGTTAGACCCGTGAAGATCCGGGGAAGAATAGGTCTTCAGTAACCCATACTAAAAAAAGGAGACCATCCTTGTCGCAAGAGGCGACTAACGGGATCGGGTGGTCAGGATCGCTGACTTGGTTAAAGCATGTCATCGATCCCAATTGCGTGGATCGATGCTCATGATATCAATCACTGGATTGTGTGGTTTAGGCTCGTAATACAGCTGGAATATTGCTGAGTGTGGCGTAAAACAACATACAAACAAACAAGGAACCAGGGATCGTGGATTCCAATCCTGGCCCGGTTTCACAAATCGATTATAGCGCTACGACTGTCGTAACTCCTATACCAGACCTAGAAAATATAAAGAAATGAATCCAACTCAAGTCTACTATTATTTGGCAAGTCTAGATTGCCCAAACCTAGAAATAAGCATTGTTCTGAGCTCCATGTGGAATATATTTTTTTTATTACAAGATATATTTTGATTAAATAAGATCACTTTATTTTGGGGATACCAAATCAAGTTAAGGACCATCGATTCTTTCATATTACTAGAGTGTATTAGTCATGCCACTGTCCTTAACTTATTTTGAGTGGTATATCGCATAATGAGACAAAACCCAGAGCCCAGAGGATGTATGTATGTATGTATGTATGTATGTATGTATGTATGTATGTATGTATGTATGTATGTATGTATGTATGCGTGCGTGCGTGCGTGCGTGTCTGTGTCTGTGAGAGCACTATTTATAATTATATCACCAACATATACATGTATATATTTTTGAATGTGTGTGTTTACTTGAGCGTGAGTGACTGATGGAGATGGATGTCTGTACGTAACTTACATGTATGTATGTATGGGTCTGTCCATATCTGTGTGTATACAATGTTTAAATTGTATATATATGTAGGGAATATACGTACATGTGTATAATCAAAGCAAATTATCAAATATCATACATTTTAAATGAATCTCGGGAGCACGCATGCAGGGTATCTCGTAGACCCACTGAATGTTGTTACATGTATCTACTTTCCAGGTAATATCTCTTTTAATTAACATATTTTTCATGTATTTTACTCTTGGATTTTATGTGGTGCATGTACCCTTAAAGACGTATACACAATCTCTAATCACTCTTACAGAGTGTTTTGCGTATAACAATATGATACAATTATATTGTTGTTCTTTGACATGTACATGTATATAAGATGTCTGTCTGTCTGTTTTAGGATGGTTTTACTCTGTATTTTACGTTATTGTACAGACAGTGAGACCTTAATACACAATTTTCTCTGTGTGTGTGGAATACTCTTTTTTCTAATGTGTGATGGTATTAAATCTGATGTGTACACTGGTCAGTGTGTGACCTTGATACGTTCGTGAAAAACAACAGTCCCTCCGTCTCGATGCTTACTCCACACTACCCCCTCTTCATCAACACAACTTCTTTGAAGAGTCTTTGTAGTCGCGAGTGCGGCAAACTTCACAGTATAAGTGATGATAAAAAGAGAAATTTTGACGAGTTAAGTCCAGCTATCTCGAGGGTATGTATTATCTCTCCGGGGAGAGGGGCAGTTCAGGTAGGGGTCAGTCACAACAAGTGATTAGAAGAGGGAAAATTAACGCGGATTATCCTCCATATATCACCAGAGGCGGGACCGTCCACGTGGACGCGGATTAGTATGGCCATTTGCCCATCTATACATGACTCCATGTCCAGCGTCCGCGGAGTGCTTATACAGAACCAGTCACAATAGATCCTTGACAGCCGAAACGACTCGGAACACGCCGACGTCAACGCGACACAACGCACGAGGCCAATTTATGGCAATACCTCCCAACCCCCTATTTAATCCATATTCTGTACATGGCCGTTTTACAGCGGGACATATTGTCGGAGGTCAGTAATTACAACAAGTAGCGAGCAATCTCATGTTATTACTAATGAGACCAGGATGGGCGAACTGTCTCGCCTACAGTGACGGGGGCGCCTGCAACGACTTGTCCCGAGTGGACATTATTATGCGCTCTCGACAGAGACCTGGCTACAGCGTTTCTTCACGGGAATTTTAACGCGCCGACTTGAAATCAAGTGGACATAAACATTATAAACATGTGAAGACAATCAAAGCTACGATATTTCGTCTTGGAAGCGTCAAGGTTTGAGATATAGTAGTCATAAAACCTCCCCCAATCAGCCGCCACATATAGCGTTTTTTATCCAAACATTTGAACATTCCCATGACAACCGGCGGCTTTTTCAATGAAATTCTACTTTTCTACAGACATGGTTTAAGTGTTAATGTTTCAAACAATAGACGTTTATTTGTGTGAGAACCGGATACACCTTTGCAAATGAAAACCGGATACAGGTTTTCTGTTAAATGAGATAGATAAAAAACAACCAAACTATTTAAAATATATTATGTAAAAAAACAAAAAATCAACAAACAAAAAACAGACTCAGGTCTTTTGTGCTGTTTGCTATATAAACTGCTGGACAAAAGAAAGTATACACTTGAAAACAAGATTTGCCCCAAAAATTACAAACGTTATGAACACTTTACTTGGCTGAAAACAGTCACACCTAAGGACGAAAACGCAACTGTGACATCAATACTAAACACATCACCACTGTATAACAATTTCCTGTTTGTTTCATTTTTAGCCGACCCGTGAAGATTCCTGGGTAGAA
This sequence comes from Haliotis cracherodii, assembly GCF_022045235.1. Classification (NCBI taxonomy): domain Eukaryota; kingdom Metazoa; phylum Mollusca; class Gastropoda; order Lepetellida; family Haliotidae; genus Haliotis; species Haliotis cracherodii. The sequence goes on from NW_027266286.1 coordinate 65,092,482, forward strand.
TAGGTCTTCAGGAACCCATGCTTGCCATAAAAGGTGACTATGCTTGTCGTTAAAGGTGACTAACGGGATCGGGGTGTCAGGCTCGCTGACTTGGTTGATGCATATCATCGATCCCAATTGCGTGGATCCATGATCATGATATCAATCCCTGGATTGTCTGGTCCAGACTCGATTATTTACAGACCGCCGTCATATAGGTGGAATATTGCTGAGCGCGGCGTTAAACAACAAACCAACCAACCAAATCATTTTTAGCAACCATCAAACATTAGTGTATACTTTCTTTTGCCTGTCACAAAAACACAACTGTTTTTCGAGTCTGCAATAAAAAACAAACTCAGATGCGATAATCAACCGACACGGCTGGTGTTCTCTGTGGGATTTTAACATATTTTTTTCCTTTCACAGAAATATGGTTTTCAATAAAATTACCTATGTCAATATGATTATATCATACCGTGTACATGCATAAATCATTACTTCCTGCGGAGATGTTCTTACATTATGTGACCTTTTATTCCAGCCCTTAAATTCTTATGTATATATACACTGTACGTGGTGAGGCGTCACGAAGGGATCTGTCTACCTGTGCTGCGATATATGGGTCAGTCAACCTCATGCTGTAGGTGCGAGGCAATGTGCTATCATTTACAAAAGACATCATTCAACTATTAGTGTTGGCGGTTCTTCGTGCAGTCATGAAGTGCGATAGAGGGGGATTGGGGTTATTTTGTGAACTGAACCAGGGAATACGGAGGGGGTCGGGTTGGTGTGGTGTGGAAGGGGTGAGGATTAGTGGGGTGGGGGGAGGGATTGCGAGAGTTGGGGTCAGGCTGATGTGGTCGTGGGGCGAGGAGTAGGTGGGGATCGGGTGGGATTGCGAGAGTGGGGGTCAGGCTGATGTGGTCGTGGGGCGAGGAGTAGGTGGGGGGCGGGTGGGGTTGCGAGAGTGGGGGTCAGGCTGGTGTGGTCGTGGGGTGAGAAATAGTGCGGATCGGGTGGGACTGCGAGAGTGGGGTCAGGCTGGTGTGGTCGTGGGGTGAGAAATAGGTGCGGATCGGGTGGGACTGCGAGAGTGGGGTCAGGCTGGTGTGGTGTGGAGGTGGGATGAGAAATAGGTGCGGATGGGGTGGGATTGCGGAAGTGGGGTTCGGGTTGGCGTGGTCGTGGGGTGAGGAGTAGGTGGGGATCGGGTGGGGTTGAGAGAGTGGGGGTCGGGTTGGTGTGGTGTGGTCGTGGTCGTGGGGCGAGAAGTGGTGGGAATCAGGTGGGATTGCGAGGGAATGGTGGGAATGGAGTGGAGTGGGTTGAGATGGAGTCGAGATTTGGATTAGGATTTGGATTGATGTTAGTGTTGAGGTTGGGATTGGGGTTGAGGTTGAGATTGAGGTTGGGTTTGAGGTTGAGGTTGGGGTTGGGGCTGGGGTTGTGATTGATTTTGATGTCAACGTTGGGGCTGAGGTTGATTTTAGTAATGGGATTGAGGTTTGGATTAGGATTGGAATTAAGGTTGAGGTTGAGGGTTGAGGGTTGGGGTTTAGAATGAAGTTGAGATTTGGATTGAGATTGGGGTTGAGGTTCAGACTGAGGTTGAGATTGGGATTGAGTCGGCCTAGGAAGCGGACAGGGTGTGGATTTGGGTTAAAGTATTGATGTGATGGCGTGAGATGGACTAAAGAGGATATCGAGCGGGAAGGGAGTTGATGTTGATTGGCTGGGTATTAAATGAGAATATGATGGATGGTGGTGGGACTCCGCTGACAAATTAATAAATTTCCTTTCCACGGAAACCTAAAAAAACTGCAATAAAAACCCAATGAGACAACTTGCCTCTTGTTTCGTGTGATTAATGATCTACGCCTGCGTGTCATCATCACGGGTGACGTCATACGTCACCATTTGGAAAACAAGGGGGGAAGCGGATGTAGGGAGGGGTGCCCGAGGCTGTCACGTGACCTGGACATTAGATTGATAACCCCCCAGCCATTACCATACAGCTGAGTGGCTTCATTATGGTCCGCCAATCAAATCATACCATGACAACTCCATATACCAGTCTCACAGCTTGTACTTTTAATATTGCATAATATGCTGATGCGTGAATACCCTCGGTGATATATCTAACCCTCTTCAATACATCACAGTAAAATATAACCCACAAACTTAATTCATCAGTTTGTTCCTTTCTGCTTTAATTTTTTATCATCAACTTATTTTTCCTATCATATCTTCAGCGAAACAGAAATAGTTTTCTGGTATTATGTTGTTAATTTTGCACTGGCGAAATCTCAACTACCAATGTTTCCTAGCCGAACAGGACGTTCAGGCTCCAGCAACAGAACTGTACATGCCAGTTGAACAAAGAATGTTTCACTTATTCTTTAGCCTTTACTTCTGAAGCAAGCATCCAACGTCTATCTCAGTACTTAATCTTAAATAATCTGATCTGTCTCAAGTCTGTCATTTTAAATTGCTTTTTCGCCTTTTCTCCCTCCGACAATTAACGCTAGCAAATAATACATTCTTCCAAACATTTTAATCTGTACCCGCCCCAAGATTTCCATGTCTCCGTTCCCCCTCTTCATAATAATCCTACCTAAATCCTTCCTACCCTTTTCTTTTTCCTAAACGTTTTCTCCACCCGTTCCCAAACCCCTTTCGCAAATTAGTCCCCCCCCTACCAAAACTAAACACTCCACCCCGAACCCTGTCCGACTTCAAGAACAATTCTACCCTAATGTTCTTCCCGAATTCGGTTTCCCCTCTAAATCTCCCCATCCCATTCCCTACCCCTACGCTACCTTCCCCTCCCAGCCCTGCCCCCTCGCTGAAACCAGGTTTAACGGTCTCCGTTGCCGTACAAAGCGCTCTCACCAATGCATTGTTTAACCACCATAACGAACACTGAGGCAAGGAAGCGAAACACGCCAAGTTGGGCGAAGGCGTCATCTAGCTTTGATGGCGAACTGTTAGGGGCTAAAGACATTATTATTTCACAAACTTTGATGTCGGAGAGGTGTATGGTTTCCTGTCAGATTGCGATCCTTCCAAACAACAATGGGAAACACCACCTTTATAATGAATTAAGGCTGAAATGAAATTTTGACAGAGGGGGACAAAACGTCCCCAATCAGTGTTCAGTTCAGGAATTATTTAATCATTTCATGATAGAAAATTAATTCAATATACTGTTCCAATAAACAGTGCCAGTGTTGTTTCTAAACATGAATTGCTCATAACCCTGGGAACGAGAAAAGAGACACAATGTCATGCAAGACTTACTCGAATCTCGTTCTTATTTGAACGTCAATCAATCACCTGCATGCATTGCTGAAATCGTTAATTTCACATTTCGTATTCAGTCTCCTTTATCGCAAAAAATATCTAACGAAGAAACCCTTAGCATATTTAAATTGTGATCTAAAAAGAGTTTTATTTTGGAAATATCTTCAGGAGTACGTTTAGTTCAGATACCGTTTTTTATCCACTTTCAGCATCAACCGTGTCTGGATGCCTTTCCAATTCCAACTTTAATGGGTGCAACTTGTATTTCATTTGCCGTAGCCACCATTTTATCAATTTTGATAGATCAAGGGACGTTGTGATTTTATGACGGTTGACGTCCCGAAAAAGCAACTCTCCCGAGTTGATATATTTCGATTTAAATAAAGTGTGGTGTTTAAATGGATTGTTTTGTTTTGCTGACGTTGTTTGACGACAGTGCCTCACGTGAGCTAATTTTCCACGAAGCATTTCGCGACAGTGCCTCGCGTCGATCAACAACAAAACATATACATAATCTTACGTCTATTATTGAAACCAGAAAATAGAAAAATCTAAACATCCGCACCCATTAGTAAATTAACAGATCCGGGTTTGGAACATTTTATTCCCTCTGACAATTCAAATAATAAGAATATATTACCCATGTCGATATGATTTTATCTCCACAGTGGACATGCATATGTTATTACATACAGCAGGGGAGGAGTACGACCCCATTGCACCCCCCCCCCCCCCCCCCCCCCCACACACACACACACTCCACACACCACCACACACACACACTTTGGATCTATGTATTCAGTCTAATGTATATATCTAATGAATGAAGTACATTCCGTCCCTATCGCTCGTATCGGCGTATCTTGCCAGGCATGGTGGCCACTTGGGGTCTGTATAGAAACATGTAGAGTTCTGCCACGGAATACACAGATTCCGTTGCGAACTTGCTGAGATAAATCTCTATGTATAATCCTATGAACTTCTAGATGCTAAACTGTTAACTTGTCATGTATAAAACAGTACCGACAATGCATACTATATTTTTGTCTCTACACCCCTATTTGTAAAATGTGGGAATGCTGTGTTTTAAAAATTGTTAATCTCCAGGTACTGCTCCAGTCGAACACTGTTTTCTTATCTATATATTCGACTCACGGGGATGACAAAACCACCACATACCGTCAGTGCCCAGTTAATCGCCCCCACCCCCCCCCCCCCCCCCCCCACACCCCCCAAGAAACAACCCTCCTTCTCCCCCCGACCCCGCCTTCCCCATCCCCTCTGTAAACAGCTCCAAGAGTAATCTGGGTGATATTGCCTGCGTCCAACGACCCGTGACCAGTCAGCACGCGCCAGGTCGGGCGGGCCCTTTGATGTGTGCCACCTATTGGTGACCTCCCGCAATCTCATATCTTCCAATCAGTGCTCTCATTACGGCCTCCGATAGTCTCCACAACAATTGTTCACAGATAGCCGCCGACGGATTGCTAGACGGAGCGCGATGGTCACAAATTAGGACTGCATCGATTTTCACCATTGCCATTCCTTTGCTCTTAGCGGCTGGCGCCAATACCAGCGTCATGGATTTAGATTCCTCTAGATGTTGCGGCCATTGTGGGCGGGATCTCCATGAGGTCCTCCTCTCTATGGACCATGGCTTATTGACCTAACTAGACCACACGTGATCAAGCGTGTGTGTGAGAGTATGAGCAAGCGCTTGTCTAAGGGTGTGTTCAAGAATATGGGTAAAACTATGTTTAATAATGTGTGCGAGGGTTTGTAAAAGAGTTGGTGCAAGGATGTTGGGGTAAAAGTGTTTTGGTTTTGTTGTTTAACGCCGCACGTGTATGCATGGCAGCGGTCAGCAAATAATCGAGTCTGGACAAGACAATCCAGACGCCATAAGCTGTCTTCTTCTTCTTATGTGTGTCTTCATACAGTTTAACCCCGTTAATCAGGAAATTTCGATAGTTCAGACACCGTTAGCCTGTAAAACTCGATAGTTCTGATCCATTAGTCCCAGACTCCTTAATGCTAACTGTGCCCTTTACGGGACATTATCCTGTATCCTATGTACAACCTACACCATCTTTGCCTGTATACTATTATGATTGTGTCAACTTTATACCCCATGTTCCTTGAAAACAATAACAAATGTTTCAGGAAGCCATTGTTGTGAAAGAAGATCACTAGGTTTGTTTTCTACTTTCAATTTACATAAATATTTAAACTGAAATTTGCCATATTCCCATTCCTTAATTTGAAGGTACCGCATGCAATTTATAATCTATTTTATCTTCTCGGTAACTCTTCTGCACTTTATACGTTCTTTGTTACAGGGCAGTGTAACAATGTAACAATGACTGTAACTGTGTTACATTGGTTTTTTTCAGATTCGGTTGACGCTCATTGCATTGAATTTGGACAGTGATTATTCGTCAGGAATGTGGTGCCATTTGGTCTGGGCATTTGTAGGGAAGTTTCTATATTTAGACGCTAGCGTAATGTGTAAACTTCCGGAAACGGCGAGACTGGCCCCGCATTGTATAGAGCCTTACATCACTGTCTGGAAAGTTCAGGAAGCTAGTTAGAATGTATATATAGTAGACAAGAGTGTGTTTACGCATATCTCACAGATTTGGTCTCTCAATCATTTCGTGGCTCAATCATTTCGTCGCTTTGGAACCAGCTTTCATGTGAGGATCGCTCAACATCCTTGATTCCTTGCTGAGCCTATCTCGGAAGCTTGAATATATATTATTATCACTGAATTTTGCCATCCCCACTATATTTTTGCATTTGATACTGACCACTGTCATCATATTATATATTGTCATTGATAATTGTACTACCACTCTATTGTGTACTGCCATTGTAATTGCTGTGCAGTAATTTGCTTTGATTTATAAACTTAGTAGATGTTGTAATACATTTGTTGAACGTATACCATTTATCGATTGTTTTAATTTGGGAATCACACGTAACAACTTGCATCAATAGGAGCTTCGCTGCAAAATGTCTTTGTGCCATGTTGATCCTCAGGAGTCCCGTATAGCTTTGTACCCATCTAGGTTACGGCATGACGAAGAAGCTATTCTGATCTGTGTCATGTGCCACCCAACAAGGCGGCAGGTTCTCCCTGACCGTTTGACACAGTTACCTCCCCTTCATTGGTAGTCATTCGTATTCGTGACCATCATGGGGCACTCGTATCATTCCGAGAGAAGCCGAATGTCTTGCGGGTTACGGTATGGGGCGAGTGGAGACGAATAGCTCCATCGGTTAATATCGTTCCTTTCCGAATATTGCCTTTTACAAGAATTTTCTTTTATATATATATCGTCAAAGCAACCAAAGATAGTGGCGTCATGGTGGAACGTCAGTATGAAGTACTGACCATTTGAGTTATGGTGTGTTTGTTTGTTTAACGCCGCACTCAGCAATATTCCAGCTATATGACAGCGGTCTGTAAATAATCGAGTCTGGATTAGACCGTGAAGTGATTGGGCACCGATCTACGCAATTGGGAAACGATGCCATGCATCAACCAAGTCAGCGAGTCTGACCACTCGATCCCGTTAGTCGCCCCTCACGACAAGCATGGGTTGCTGAAGACCCGGGTTCATTTGATGACATAACTAAAGAAATTGAACCAGTCATAAAGTATAAAACCAAAGTAACCTACATCCTTTATTAAAGGGATATTTACATTAGGACAATTCAGTGATTGACATCATGAGCATCCATCAACGCTATTGGCTGGTTGGTTGGTTGCTTGGTTGCTTGGTTTGTTGTTTAACGCCGCACTCATCAATATTCCAGCTATATGACGGCGGTCTAAAAATAACCGAGTCTGGATCAAACAATCCAGTGATTGATATACTGAGCAATTGAGATGGATGACATGCATCAAGCAAGTCAGCGAGTCTGACCACTCGATCCCGTTAGTCGCCTCTTTGTCAGCGCCATACCAGTGCTCGTGGGTTTCACCGAAGTGGTAAACGTCTAAGACCTGCATCACGTCGGGCTTTCCTCCCACATTAAGCTGACACGCCGTGATATAACTGGAATACTATTAAAAGCGGTGTTAAACCCAGCTCACTCACTCACTCATTCATTAGCAACGAATCACAGAGCCAAACCACCTGATCGTCTTTAGTCGACTCCTGCGAAAAGGGTATTGGGGACGTAATGTTCCGGGAACATCAACGTTAAATTAAATTGCCGTGCCAAAAAAAGTATACACCCATGCTTGATAGTGGCTAAATGAAACGAACAAGAGACGGTCATTCGATGGCGATGTCTTTGATACGGGTATCACAGTTGTGTTTTGGCTCTAACTTTGCGATGTTTCGGCGACTGTTTTCAGCCCAGTAACGTTTTGATAACGTTTGTATTTTTTTTTTACCAAATCCAATTTCAGGTGTATAATTTCCTTTGCCCGGTAGGTAGAGCGTATGTTATAACTGGTTCCATCTTTGATGTACTACAAAGGTCTTCTCTGAATGTGTGTATGAGTGAGTGGATATTGGGTAGTGTGAGTGAGTCAATGATCGAATGAGTGAGTGAGTGAATGAACGAAAGAGAAATAAAACCGATCTATATGTTTGTTTGTTTCCTTGTAGTTTAACGCCACACTCAACAATATTCCAGCTCAATGACGGCGGTCTGTAAATAATCGAGTCTGGATCAGACAATCCTGCGACTGACATCATGAGCATCGATCCAGGCAATTGAGATACGATGACATGCATCAACCAAGTCAGCAAGCCTGGCCACCCGATCCCGTAAGTCGCCTCTTACAACAAGCATAGTCGCCTCTTATGTCAAGCATGGGTTGCTGAAGATCTATTCTCTAACCAGATCTTCACGGGTCCTATATAATATACATTAAACAATCGAACTACCCAAATGCTAACCCAGCGTCTTGCTACCCATTAGCATTGAAAGTGTTTCCTTTCACAAAGGCACCGAAAGTGATCGCAACTTCCCAGAATCAGCCGCCGACTTCGTAATGTCACGACCACATCCCCAGACTCCTGATCCAGTCTCTCCCTATCTCTTCATCAGCACCCCTCCCCGGCCTGGTCCCTCGGGGGTGGCAACCCCCTGTTGACACGCTCCCCAGGTATCCGCATGTACCCACGGGCAGACACCCCTGATGTGAGGCCTCGACCCACCACAACTACGGAGACAGATTCATAACGCTGCACAGCCGCGGAGCCAACAAAGAAGCAAGAAGTGTCGTGGTTTCATAATAGGAAAAACGATCCGTGTTCCTTTGTTGCTTATCTGATATAAACACAATCTATAAATTAGGGTAATAATGGTGAGGAACAAGACGTCATTTCAGAGCAAATAGCGAGTGCTGCCTCGTCACTAAGCACTGTTATGCCTTAGTTTCCGAGTAATAACCGTTACAGCAAATCTACCCCAGCCCCTATATCGTCTCGGTTTGCGTTTTTAGGGTATGTGTCATATTGTATTCATATTATACGTGGTATTGTACTTATCATTGCCGCCTGTTTCCATTGCAGCAGTACCCATGGTCACCGCTTGTGTGGAAACCTCTAAAAGTAAGTCTGATTTCCTCGTTTTGCACTTGCTCGGACAGAACATGCCATGTCATACTCTCCGCGAAGAAAGTTGCATTTCAGCTCTCTGTTCCAGCTCTCTGTTCCCGCTCTCTGTTCCCGCACTCAGCAATATTCCAGCTATATGACGGCGTCTGTAAATACTAGTAATCGAGTCTGGACCAGACAATCCAGTGACTGACATAAAGAGCATCGACCCACGCAGTTGGGATACGATGACATGCATTGGTGATATGTACGTACCCTTTTGTCCCAACCTAAATACTCCAACCAATACAAGCTAAATGCTGGATGACACACGATTCATACCACAGTGTATTTAGGTTTTTAATTGTTTGTTGTTTAACGCCGCACTCAGCATTATTCCAACAATATGACGATAAATTCCAATAAAATAATCGAGTCTGGACCAGACAATCCAGTGATTGACAGCATGAGCATCGATCCACACAATTGGGATACGATGACATGCATCAACCAAGTCAGCAAGCCTTACCACCCGATCCCGTTAGTTGCCTTTTACGGCAAGCATGGGTTGCTGAAGACCTATTCTATCCCGGATCTTCGCGGGTCTAGGAACAAGGCCTATGGTATATGACGTGTCGTGATGAGGAAATGAAGTGATGACAAAAGTCCAACACATAATACCAACTAACCATACACAAAACTATGCCTTTACTACAAAAAGCCAATTTAAATGTAAACATTTTGTATATATGCAACACAAAAATATTCTACCACCTATTTCAAACTAAAAATTAAAAGAAGCGTTCATTTGCGACGAGAGGTACATACTTTTTATAGGCGAACTCGCGCGGAAGACAAACAATCTAATTTCCTGTTTTGTAGATGAATATAACGTCAATGGCTCGATTACGAATGCTGATAGAAATATGATTCAAAGGTTTAACAGTCCCTGTTGGTCTAGGCCTCTGTGAGTGACGTCAGTATGACGTTAATCGAAACACAAACACATATTGTTTTTCATATTTCTTTTATTTTAGTCAGTACCACCGAGTCCAACCCCACCAAAACAAGACAACGCATTGAGCCAGTGTTTCCAGTGAACGGCTTTTTTTTTTTTTCGTTTTTTCTTTTGTTGTTTAACGCCGCACTCAGCAATATTGCAGTTATATGACGGCGGTCTGTATTTAATCGAGACTGGACCAGATAATCCAGTGATTGACAAAATGAGCATCGATCTACGCAATTGGGATACGATGACATGCATCAACCAAGTCAGCCTGACCATTAGTCGCCTCTTACGACAATCATAGTCGCCTCTTACGGCAAGCATGGGTTGCTGAAGACCTATTCTATGCTGTAGACCAGCTCACAGAGCACTTATGCACAGTGAATGCTGCGCTATACGAATGCATTCATCATCATCATCATCATCATCATCATCATATTGGTCATCATCATTATTATTATTATTACTATTATTATTATCCTTACCCGGATCTTCATGGGTCTGAACGATTTGTGCACTACGACTTTTTGAATAGTATTTATAGTATTTATAGTATTTATTTATTCATTTATGCAAAAACAGCTTGGTGTGGAAATGATGAAGTTATGTGCTAAAACACCAAGGGTCATAGTCGGATGGGATTCGAACCCACTACCGTAGTATCCTGGTACATCTAAGGATCACAACTCTACAAAGCGAACTGCGACGTCACCGTCTCTAACACTAACAATGCATTAGAGCAAAGTCATGCCTACAGTTGACTCAAAGATGGTTATTTACGGTATGATTGAGTAATACAAGTTGATAATATTGATAATGAAATATTACAAGAATGTAAGCTTTGACATGTTGTCGATATCACAGCAACATCAGCAGTCAGCGTCCGATGTAAACGGCGTCGTTCTGTACGCGGAATATGTTGACGTTGGCGTCTGAATCTCAGCCTTGCTTTGTGTTGTGGCTTACGCTTACCTCACAACCCCGAACCTATTCGGATTGACGTTAAAGTGTCACTTGCTGTGTTATAATGGCAAGTTACATTCTTCTGCACCTCATTAATTACACGTGCCACGTGCTTGTGACCAGTTGTGACAGTTCTGAAACAACACACACCCCCTCCCCTTGCTCGAACTGTAACTAACGCGTAACATGCACGTGCTGTAACCACGCGCCCGTTGCTTGTTACATCTCCGTATTCATGAATATCCGCGTGGCGAACAAGCGTGGGAAAAGACTTATTTATTTTTTACTATTTGAACAAAAAGTACCATGGCTAACACTGTACAAAATATTTTTTTACCATATTGTTTAGTAGACTGGTATCAGACCTTGGCAAATGTCAAGAAATCGCTTGGTGAGATAGTATGGATTAATAAATCATATTTCACAAATCTCTATTTAACTCGTGGGCCTCAGTTACTCAATATTCTGTCACAGACTACGGCTCATTGCTTTCCAGCTGAAATCTTCTTTATTCGTCATCATTCAGAGGTTTTGTAACCGCATGGCTGCTGTGACCATAAATACTTTTTCAAACGTTTTTTAGTCATCGTGCAGGTCTTTTAAACATATTGTGGGAACGACTTGATTTCCATGCGATCGATAACGCTTGGTTTTGTCCGCTTAAAAATCCGTAATTGTTGTTTTTATATTAGTTTTGTGGAACTGACGATTGCCCGGATGTGATGGTTCAGGTGGTGAAGTTATAAAGGCGACGTAGACCCCATAGAGTTTATTTGCGCCCATCAAGAGAGAGAGACATCTTTATCTTTCCTTGCCTATAAACTATACCGCTATAGTTTCTGACCACTTGTCTGCAGTCTGAGATAATAAAAACGGGGACAGTAATCTGTGACCTGTGACAAAACACATCAAGGAGTTTCTAGATGTCCACACCCGGGCTGGATGACCAGAAAATGACAAACGTTATCAACCGCCCATGATGAGATTCCGGTTCAGAATAAGTCCCATCACCCCATGCTTGTTGTAGGAATCGACGTCGATTAAGCTCGTCCCTATGGATCATTTTTCTGTATTCGCTGATTCGCCTGGACTATACATTTAGCCGTTACACTATCGCTTGAGAACGCCTCCTTGGTCTATTGTTAGAGTGTCCGCCCGGAGATCGGAAGGTCCGGGGTTCGATTCCCGGCTGCATAAAACAAAAAGACGTTAAAAGATGGTACTTGTTGTTACCCTGCCTGGGTATTAAGGGGCAAAAATAAGGACTCGTCAGCTCGGAGTCAGTGTACTGTGCATGAGTTGGGTATTCATGTTAAACTGCGGCGTGGTATCTCATTGGGCTAGCACTATAAAATCGGCATTAGTCCGGATTAGCACCAGCAGCCACACACACACACACACACACACACACACACAAACTATTTCAAACTAAAAATTAAAAGAAGCGTTTATTTGCGACGAGTGGTACATATTTATAGACGAACTCGCGCCGAAGACAAACAATCTAATTTCCTGTTTTTTAGATGAACATAATGTCAATGGCTCGTTGGCGATTACGCTGATAGAAATATGATTCATAAGATTTAACAGTCCCTGTTGGTCTAGGCCTCTGTGAGTGACGTCAGTATGACGTAAATCGGAGCACAAACACATATTGTTTTTCATATTTCTTTTATTTTAGTCAGTACCACCGAGTCCAAACCCACCAAAACAAGACAACGCATTGAGCCAGTGTTTTCAGTGAACGACTTGGTTTTTTTTCTTTTGTTGTTTAACGCCGCAGTCGGCAATATTGCAGTTATATGACGGCGGTCTGTATTTAATCGTGAATGGACCAGTTAATCCAGTGATTGACAACATGAGCATCGATCCACGCAATTGGGATACGATGACATGCATCAACCAAGTCAGCCTGACCATTAGTCGCCTCTTCCGACAATCATAGTCGCCTCTTACGGCAAGCATGGGTTGCTGAAGACCTATTCTATGCTGAAGACCAGCTCACAGAGCACTTATGCACAGTGAATGCTGCGCTATACGAATGCATTCGTGTTTCGGGGTGAGATCGAGATCATCGTACAGGTCTTTTAAACATATTGTGGGAACGACTTGATTTCCATGCGATCGATAACGCTTGGTTTTGTCCGCATAAAAATCCGTAATTGTTGTTTTTATATTAGTTTTGTGGAATTGACGATTTCCCGGATGTGATGGTTCAGGTGTTGAAGTTATAAAGGCGACGTAGACCCCATAGAGTTTATTTGCACCCATCAAGAGAGAGAGACATCTTTATCTTTCCTTGCCTATAAACTATACCCCTATAGTTTCTGACCACTTTTCTGCAGACTGAGATAATAAAAACGGGGACAGTAATCTGTGACCTGTGACAAAACACATCAAGGAGTTTCTAGATGCCCACACCCGGGCTGGATGACCAGAAAATGACAAACGTTATCAAACCGCCCATGATGAGATTCCGGTTCAGAATAAGTCCCCTCACCCCATGCTTGTTGAAGGAATCGACGTCGATTAAGCTCGTCCATATGGATCATTTTTCTGTATTCGCTGATTCACCTGGACTATACATTTAGTTATGCATAAGACGTTACACTATAGCTTGAGAATGCCTCCTTGGTCTATTGCATTCACGTCGCTATACAAGTGCAACAATCTTGGACGCGACGTTAAACCCCACTTCACCTCACCAATTCACAACACATAACTCTTACCAGCTCTGTGATTTGACATGTAGACTTGGTCGATGGTTGCGAGAAACCAAGTACAAAAGATTAAAGGATAAGTTAATGAGTGCTGAAATAAAGAAACTTTGAGGCTGTTAACCATAATGTGGCACACGTCTCACTAACCTTCCACTTGGTCCACCAACCATCCACCAGTCATCGTCCACCATCCCAGCCTCTGCAAATATACGTATTTATTGGACACAAAGCCATTGCATACATTTGGCGGACAAGTGGTAGAAACTCAATGTTCAGTGCAGAATTTGACTTTGTTTTCAACCAATATTTGAAGATAGGAACCAATTATCGTCCTGCCAGAAATGAAAGTTGTCAGTTACGCTTATCCAGATTTGCCACCGGACCTCAAACTGATAATTATCAGATCTCTTTCCAAAATATTGTTGTAATAGTGCATGTTATTCGGAGGGATAGTCAAGTTGGCGTTATATTGCTACACTCCTCAACCCCCCACCCCCCCTCCCAACCTACCCTCCCCCCCAACCACGACCATCTTCTCGCTGGGGTCCGGGTATGGGGTGAGCATGCACATCGGTGTTCACGCCCAAGATAATTTCAAATGTCACAGGCGACTTCACATAATGTAATATTATGTTTAATTCTAGCCCAGGAATAACCCTGTCAGCCTCGCATTTCCTTCTTAAGAAACTCTGCTTTAATTATGTCTTAATTATACCCGCTGAGTGAAGGTAGTGTGTCCCGTCACATTACTTCCAGCCCAAACAGGGACAGAACTGCTGTAATGTACCCGTAATACACCCGGCCACGCCCACAATACACCCTTCATATGAATTACATGTGAGGAATAACGGTGCGATAGCCACAGGCTGCTGCCTTCATTTGGGGAAGGGGTATATATACAATGGTCGCAGACAGACAGCACCAACCCATCACCCCTTACCCTCACACGTCCGCAACACCTCCCCAGGGCCAATTCAACAGTTTTCACTCGTGGGAATAATGTGTGTAGTTAACCCACAATCATTGCTGCCACCAGAGGTGTAGGTTAAGTACACTAGGCTTTGCTAGTAACACATCCCCAGCAACCCACCTGTCGCGTGCAAGGGTGATGTGCCACGGCTATCAACGCCCAGCATCTCTCCTTCTCCGCTACCCGAGTCCCCTGACACACGTCGAGTGATGAGACTCAAGGTACTGTTACACGCTGGGTAGGTTGTTTGGGGTGGGGGAAGTATGCTGGTCGGGACAGAACTTGGGAAGGGGTTGATGGAAGTGAAACGGTGAGGATGCTTGTTCCACAGTCCTCGTGCCGTGTGGGTGACGGGAAGGGAGAAGGATGGGGGTGGGGTGGAAGAAGGATGCTGGTGGGGTTGGGGTGGAAGAAGGATGCTGGTGGGGTTGGGCTGGAAGAAGGATGCTGGTGGGCTGGGAGAAGGATGCTGGTGGGTCGGGAGAAGGATAATGGTGGGGTGGGAAAAGGATGCTGGTTGGGTGGGAGAAAGAAATTGTATGGTGGGAGAAGGATGGTGGTGGGGTGGGAGAAGGAAATTGAATGGTGGGAGAAGGATGCTGGTGGGGTGGGAAAAGGATGCTGGTGGGGTGGGAGAAGGATGGTGGTGGGGTGGGAAAAGGAAATTGAATGGTGGGAGAAGGATGCTGGTGGGGTGGGAGAGGGATGCTGGTGGGGTGGGAGAAGGAAATTGTAGGGTGGGAAAAGGATGCCGGTGTGTTTGATGGATACGAAGGGCTGGTCAAAAAGTTTTAAGTCTGACTAACTTTCAAACTAACAATGTGAACTGGTCACTGTAGTACGTTGTTTGAGTAGTTCATTGCAAGTGTATTTGGTCTGTTGAGGCCGTTTGTATATTATTGACAGCCAGTTGAACGTGATATGGGTCCAAATGGACACAGAAATGGAAAAGAACGAGTACCGAGCAGTCATCACGTTTTTTTACTTTAGAGAAAAGGTACTCCGTAAAGAAATGCTTGACCGCATGTCACAAGTGTATGGGGATAAGTGTCCTAGCTATTCCACTGTTGGACGTTTGGCAGCTATGTTTAAGGCTGGGAGAACAAGCCTTGATGATGGCCCTAGGTATGGATGTCCCTCAACTTCTATCAGTGAAGATTCAATCAAGGAGATAGAAAAACCTATTCTGTCAGATAGACGTATCAACACTGCCAAACTTGAGGAAGACACAGGTCTAAGCTATGGATCCATTGAAACTATCACTAGTATTCATGAATATTTACAGATGAATAGGATATCTGCTCGTTGGGTGCCGAAGTTTCCAAATTCTGATCTTAAGGAAAAAAGAACTGACATTGCTAGAGAAGATTTAGAGCTAATTGAGGAGGAGATCAGTAACGCTTGTTGAAACATGGGTTACCACTTTGATCCCGAGTCAAAGCAACAATCTATGGAATGGCACATTCCATTTCTCTGGCACCAAAGAAATTCAAGTCTTCAAGATCAGTGAAGAAAGTTATGGCCACTGTATTCTGGGATGCAAACGGTGTGATACTTGCTGATTACTTAGAAAGTCAAAAGACGATTACCGGTGCCTACCTTGCTGATTTTCTTCATCGCCTGCGAGATTATATCAAAGAACAGCTGCGAGGAATGTTGACTGCTGGAGTTCTACTACTTCATGGCAATGCCCCTTCCCACCTCTCGACTTGCAAAGGCTGCTGTAAGACAATGTGGATTCGAAGAGCTTCCTCGCCCTCCACACTCGCCACACATGGCACCATGGGATTTCCTCCTGTTTCCTAAACTGGAAGAACACCTTCGTGGAAAGCGCTATGACGACAACGATGACCTCACAGCTGCCGTGAATGGGTTTTTCAGGGCGGCTTCAGAAAACTTATTCCTGACTGGAATTGAAAAACTTCACTATCGATATGGGAACTGTTTTGAAAAGCAGGGCACTTTCACAATTGTTTGTTTTGTTTGTTGGGACTTTTTGACTTACCCTCGTTTTTGAAGGATGGGAGGAGGATCCTGTAGGGTAGGAGAAGGATACTGTAGGGTGGGAGAAGAATATTGGTCGGGTGGGAGGATGCAGGTGTCTTTACCATCAAGATCCCATACTAAATTGTTTACAACAACACAATACACTTGTCTAATGCTTGCTGTCTGGATTAAAAAAAACCAATGTTTACAAGAAAGATGTCCGATAAGAATAATTTGTATCCTGCCTTCAATCCCATAAAAGACATTTTTTAAATGAATCACTGTATCAGTGGTACATATCACCTGTGATTGCAATTGTGAAAACCCTGGCGATGGATGGAGCAGGTGTCTGGCAGGTCTCCCCGACAACGCGACAGTTATCGCCAAAACAGACAATATCAAGTGCCGTAGGCACCGGTAATCGTCTTTTGACTTTATAAGTAATCAGCAAGTATCACACCGTTTGCAACCCAGAATACAGTGGCCATAACTTTCTTCACTGATCTTGAAGACTTGAATTTCTTTGGTGCCAGAGAAATGGAATGTGCCATTCCATAGATTGTTGCTTTGACTCGGGATCAAAGTGGTAACCCATGTTTCATCAAGCGTTACTGATCTCTTTTGAATTTTTACGAAATCCTCCTCAATTAGCTCTAAATCTTCTCTAGCAATGTCAGTTCTTTTTTCCTTAAGATCAGAATTTGGAAACTTCGGCACCCAACGAGCAGATATCCTATTCATCTGTAAATATTCATGAATACTAGTGATAGTTTCAATGGATCCATAGCTTAGACCTGTGTCTTCCTCAAGTTTGGCAGTGTTGATACGTCTATCTGACAGAATAGGTTTTTCTATCTCCTTGATTGAATCTTCACTGATAGAAGTTGAGGGACATCCATACCTAGGGCCATCATCAAGGCTTGTTCTCCCAGCCTTAAACATAGCTGCCAAACGTCCAACAGTGGAATAGCTAGGACACTTATCCCCATACACTTGTGACATGCGGTCAAGCATTTCTTTACGGAGTACTTTTTCTCTAAAGTAAAAAAACGTGATGACTGCTCGGTACTCGTTCTTTTCCATTTCTGTGTCCATTTGGACCCATATCACGTTCAACTGGCTGTCAATAATATACAAACGGCCTCAACAGACCAAATACACTTGCAATGAACTACTCAAACAACGTACTACAGTGACCAGTTCACATTGTTAGTTTGAAAGTTAGTCAGACTTAAAACTTTTTGACCAGCCCTTCGTATCCATCAAACACACCGGCATCCTTTTCCCACCCTACAATTTCCTTCTCCCACCCCACCAGCATCCTTTTCCCAACCCACCAGCATCCCTCTCCTACCCCACCAGCATCCTTCTCCCACCATTCAATTTCCTTCTCCCACCCCACCAGCATCCTTTTCCCACCCAACCACCATCCTTCTCCCACCCCACCACCATCCTTCTCCCACCATACAATTTCCTTCTCCCACCCAACCAGCATCCTTTTCCCACCCCACCAGCATCCTTCTCCCGACCCACCACCATCAAGAAAGATGTCCGATAAGAATAATTTGTACCCTGCCTTCAATCCCATAAAAGACATTTTTTAAATTAATCACTGTATCAGTTGTACATATCACCTGTGATTGCAATTGTGAAAATCCTGGCGATGGACGGAGCAGGTGCCTGGCAGGTCTCCCCGACAACGCGACAGTTCTCGCCAAAACAGACAATATCATGACATAAAATATAAAATGTGATAATCAGTAAATAATTACGCGGTGATGTTCAACTACGTGGGGGAACTACGTGACTGATGCCTCTGTATTATACGATTGAGGAGGGAGACAAATTGTTAATGCTGTGTCCCCGCCGTCGTGTATCAGGTGGGGGTCACTTGTAGCTCCGCCGTCCTCTACTAGGGGACATGTAGCTCCGGCGTCCTGTATCAAGGGGAAGGTCGCTCCGGCGTCCTGTATTAGGGGGACTGTAGCTCCGGCGTCCTGTATTAGGGGGAATGTAGCTCCGGCGTCCTGTATTAGGGGGACCTGTAGCTCCGGCGTTCTGTATTAGGGGGACTGTAGCTCCGGCGTCCTGTATTAGGGGGACTGTAGCTCCGGCGTCCTGTATTAGGGGGAATGTAGCTCCGGCGTACTGTATTAGGGGGACTGTAGCTCCGGCGTACTGTATTAGGGGGAATGTAGCTCAGGCGTGCTGGAAGAGGGAGGGGTCGTCTGTAGTCCGGCGTCCTGTATTAGGGAGGGCTGGTATTTTGCTCGGCGTTCTGTATTAGTGAGACATGTAGCTCGGCGTTCTGATTTAAGTGGGGCCATGTAGCTCGGCCTTCTGTATTAAGGAGGGGACATGTAGCTCCGCCGCTCTGTATTAAGGGGAAGGTGGCTCCGCCGTTCTGCATTAGGGGGACTGTAGCTCCGCCGTTCTGTATTAGGGGGAATGTAGCTCTGCCGTTCTGTATTAGGGGGAATGTAGCTCCGCCGTTCTGTATTAGGGGGAATGTAGCTCCGGCGTCCTGTATTAGGGGAAATGTAGCTCCGGCGTACTGTATTAGGGGAATGTAGCTCCGCCGTTCTGTATTAGGGGGACTGTAGCTCCGGCGTCCTGTATTAGGGGGACTGTAGCTCCGGCGTACTGTATTAGGGGGAATGTAGCTTCGCCGTTCTGTATTAGGGGGACTGTAGCTCCGCCGTTCTGTATTAGGTTACCTGTCGCTCCGGCGTGCTGGAAGAGGGAGGGGTCGTCTGTTTTTCGGCGTCCTGTATTAGGGAGGGCTGGTATTTTGCTCGGCTTTCTGTGTTAATGAGACATGTAGCTCGGCGTTCTGATTTAAGGGGGGCCATGTAGCTCCGGCGTTCTGTATTAGTGGGACATGTAGCTCGGCTTTCTGTATTAAGGGGGTACATGTAGCTCGGACTTCTGTATTAAGGGTGGACATGTAGCTCGGCGTTCTGTATTAGTGGGACATGTAGCTCGGCTTTCTGTATTAAGGGGGGACATGTAGCTCGGACTTCTGTATTAAGGGTGGACATGTAGCTCGGCGTTCTGTATTAGTGGGACATGTAGCTTGGACTTCTGTATTAAGGGGGGACATGTAGCTCCGGCGTTCTGTATTAAGAGGGGACATGTAGCTCGGCTTCCTGTATTAGGGGGACTGTAGCTCCTCCGCCCTGCATTAGAGAGACCTGTAGCCCGGCGTTGGCCGAGAAAACACGAGTCCGATAGCTAACCTCACGCTGCACCTTCGTTATGCGTTCATTACATATTTGAATAATTTATGATAGGGGCTCGAGTTGAGCCGACACTTGTACACGCCAGTTCTGCGGGCACCGATCCTCGCTCATTGCGAAGTTCAACAAACCAACTTTGTAAACATATGGCCCTGGGTAGAAACTTATTGAAATGTCACCGACTTGAATAACGAGCTACCTGTCAAAATGTAGATACTTTTGTTCGAGCCAGTCTTGTTTTTTCTGGCATATTTGTTCGAGTCCCGTGTCCCCCTCTCCCGACACGGTGCTGACACATGAGCGCACGTGGCAGGAACGAGCCGCACACAAATCACGCTCTAAATTTCCCCCGGGCTCTTATACGTTGTCATGGTAACTTAGAACTTGACGCAACACCCGAACCCCAGTGGTGACCCTGTCTTCCTATTTTGATATAAAGTGAATAAGATTTTCCTCTCCGTGTGTCGTAACAGACGTGTAGTTGGGGAGGGGTTTGGAGGAGGGGGGAGGGGTTTGGGGGAGGGGCATAACTTGATTATCATACAGGTGAAGCGACGGGTACTCACACAATCTCCACCACGCCATACATGACGTTTAACATCAAGCTATACGCTCCTCTTTTGAACACATTAATTTAGATTTAAATGTCGTGATATTTTCCTACGTGAAGACCATGCTTTCACAGTTTGCTGAGAGTGGAGAAAGGAACAGCAGCTATGAAATATTCATACCCCTTTACAGGGTTAAAGAACTCTGCGACAACCCTGCCCCCATGCCCCCAATACAGGGGAAGGATAAAGGCATCAAAAGACAGACAAAGTTATCATTTATAATCTCGCCAGTGTTCAAACAAACGCTACCCCGTCCCCCCAAAACTACAACACCCATTTGCACCTCAGTCGAGGCGTGTTTACAATGGTTAAGTCCCAATAACACCTTACTGGGCCCGATGACGCGACGTGACAAGACCTAGGCTTGGTTAAATTTCACGTTGCAATCACCTTGATTGTATTTATAACCATACACCAGATAATGACATGAGCTATACAGGGATTTCTTGAGGAGTGCGAGGGAAAGATATGTGTGTTAGGGTGAGCTGGACGTCTGGCGTCGGAGGGGACGGTTGGAGAGAGGCTGGGAGGGGTAGGGGTAGGGGGAGGGCACCTGCTGTCGAGATAACGGAACCAGGGTAGATATATCGTAGTGACAATGGTGTCAATGGCGGAATTCAAATATATAACAGCACAATGATGCTCTTACAGTTTCAGCTGCAGAATCAGATGTGGTGTTGAATTTGGAAGTGGCGTCCGTGTTGATCCGTCAGTCATGTTGTTTGTTTGATGTTTAATGCCGCACTCTGCGCAAGTCCAGCTCAAGTACAGCGGCATGTGAGTAATCGAGTCTGGACCAGACTATCCAGTGGTCGAGTTTGTGAGCAACAATCCACAATATGACACGTGACGATGATTCTTACAAACAATTACTAATTACAGTGACGACTGCCTAAGCAGACATTCACTTTTAAGGACAAGGAAAAGATTTACCGAACTTCCCAGATGACACTGATATCCGCATCGTATTCATGAACATTATATATATATTGCGATGTCGGCCAGCATTAGTAGTGAGTTTGGTTTTACGCCGCTTTTAACAATATTCCAGCAATATCACTGTGGGGGACACCAGAAATGGGCTTCACACAATGTACCCATGTCGAGAATCGAACCCGGGTCTATGGTGTGACGAACAAATGCTTTAACCACTGGGCTACCCGACCGCCCCGGCCAGCATTAATACAACGAACACATGTGTTACATCTCTCTCCCTGACACTTCCACCGGCATTCTTACGGTGCCAATAAAGTGTCAAACACACAAACATACTCTTATTTCAGATGCTGGACGGTTCTGAGCGAATTACAGATATAATATAATCGACCAGGACCTGGCAACCAGTGGTCGATGGCACGAGTGCTGCCCCACGCTATTAAGGTGTACTCCAACGCAGTTTGCCAGACAACATTTGAGTAAGTGAGTTGGTTTTATGCCGATTTGAGCAATATCACATAATATCATTGCTGGAATAAGAGCAACCTTCACACGTGATGATGATGATGATGATGATGATGATGATGATGATGATGATGATGATGATGATGAGGTTACACACAGGCAGCTAAAACGTTATAAGTTAAGGTTTTGTTTTCGTTTGGAGGAAGGAGCCTTGCGATTGAGGTTTGCTGCTGCTAATTTACCACGGAATTTGAATACTGAAAAAAACACTATGAAACCAAACCGGAAAGGCTGCCACAGCGCGGTCTGTTTTTCTGATTTGGTGCTTGTTTAACGCTGTTGTCGTTGCACTACCGTTGGTGGATTTCAGAGACAAAATGTTTCTGTATCTGAAAAGCCTAGAATCGGAGACGTAGCCTAAAAGATGATGATGATGATGATGATGCTGATGCTGATGCTGATGATGATGGTGATGATGATGATGGTGATGATGAACATGATGATTATCATGATGGTGATGGTGATGGTGGTGGTGATACTTCTACTTCTAATGTCCATTTTTAATGCCCCATTCACCAAGTGAATGTTTATGGCAGTACATGGATCGATGCTCATGACGTCAATCACTGGATTGTGTGGTCCAGACTCGATCATTTAAAGACCGCCGTCATATAGCTGGAATATTGGTGAGTGCGGCGTTAAACAGCAATCGAACAACCGAACGAACCTATACGTCCATGATTATTCTTGTTCTTGAGCTGGACGATTGTATCACAGAAATGAACAGTTCTAAAGTACAAAATGTATAATTAATCAAATCGGCGAGTACTCGCGGAGCTGTCGCTCTGACGCCGACATTGCACCGATCGGTACATAAGAAAAAGGACGTGCTTCCGGTAAAGCTCTACAAACGGAAGGCTGCTTTCACCACCCCGTGATTTTCGTGCCAAGACGTCAAACTTGTCGGCCGTGCCTCGGGCGCCCACTTTAGCCTCTCACAGGCAGGAATTAGCGGCAATTGACTCTACAGTTAAACCAAGACAGCTACAGGACTTGTTAACGCCACAAAGACAAAGATAGTATTAAAGCTGATTAATCAGACATCAAGACAACACAAGAACCAGCAATGATTCATCACATGGAGGCAAAATGTAATATATTGCTCAAACGAACTTAAAGACACCCCCATCTCCCTCCTGCCACACACACACACACACACACACACACACACACACACACACACACACACACAACCAATCCCCATCCCCCAACCTCCTCAACGATTCTTTCATATCGGGTGTTCTTTAACTGCTATAGAGTTGAATATATTTGGTCCCGTTGTCGATATGGTTGTAAGGTGAGGTTAGGTGAAATTGGGTTTCACGCCGCGTTCAAGAGTTTTGTATTTACACAGCGACGTGCATGCGAGGGTGTGCTAGTGCGAATGCGCGCGCGCGTGCGTGTGTGTGTGGCTGCTTGTTCTAATCCGATTTTATAGTGCTAGCCCACTGTGACACCGTGTCGCAGTTTTACATGGATACACACTCAGACACCGTGTGCTGACTCCGAGCCAACCAGTCCTTGTCTTATCTCACTGATATGCTGAGCGCAAGGAAGGGTAACAACAAGTACTTTTTGCGTTTTTTGGTATGACGCGGTCGGGGATCGAACCCAGGCCTTCCGCTCTCTGGGCAGACGCTCTTTCTACTACACCACGGAGGCGGTCCGATAAAAAAGTTTCTCAAACGGATATGGTGTGGCGTGTGTACTCCATGTTTCTATCATGTATAGAACACAGGTTGTGCAAGGTGTGGCGTGTGTACTCCGTGTTTCTATCATGTATATAGCACAGGTTGTGCAAGGTGTGGCGTGTGTACTCCGTGTTTCTATCATGTATACAGCACAGGTTGTGCAAGGTGTGGCGTGTGTACTCCGTGTTTCTACCATGTATAGAGCACAGGTTGTGCAAGGTGTGGCGTGTGTACTCCGTGTTTCTACCATGTATAGAGCACAGGTTGTGCAAGGTGTGGCGTGTGTACTCCGTGTTTCTACCATGTATAGAGCACAGGTTGTGCAAGGTGTGGTGTGTGTATTCCGTGTTTCTACCATGTATAGAGCACAGGTTGTGTAAGGTGTGGCGTGTGTACTCCGTGTTTCTATCATGTATACAGCACAGGTTGTGCAAGGTGTGGCGTGTGTACTCCGTGTTTCTACCATGTATATAACACAGGTTGTGCAAGGTGTGGTGTGTGTACTCCGTGTTTCTATCATGTATACAACACAGGTTGTGCAAGGTGTGGTGTGTGTACTCCGTGTTTCTACCATGTATAGAGCACAGGTTGTGCAAGGTGTGGCGTGTGTACTCCGTGTTTCTACCATGTATATAACACAGGTTGTGCAAGGTGTGGTGTGTGTACTCCGTGTTTCTATCATGTATACAACACAGGTTGTGCAAGGTGTGGCGTGTGTACTCCGTGTTTCTACCATGTATACATCACAGGTTGTGCAAGGTGTGGCGTGTGTACTCCGTGTTTCTACCATGTATATAACACAGGTTGTGCAAGGTGTGGCGTGTGTACTCCGTGTTTCTACCATGTATACAGCACAGGTTGTGCAAGGTGTGGCGTGTGTACTCCGTGTTTCTACCATGTATATAGCACAGGTTGTGCAAGGTGTGGCGTGTGTACTCCGTGTTTCTACCATGTATACAGCACAGGTTGTGCAAGGTGTGGCGTGTGTACTCCGTGTTTCTACCATGTATACATCACAGGTTGTGCAAGGTGTGGCGTGTGTACTCCGTGTTTCTACCATGTATACAGCACAGGTGGTGTCATATGTGCGAGAAACAATGCCTCCTTTCAGATGACTAACTTTACATGCAAAAAAAAACTTTGAAAGACACGCGTAGGGTTCAAACTACCCCAAATCCTCACGTCAATCCCAAGTCTATGCCTTCAAAATATGCAAAGTTTTCATTTTGCCCAACAGCAATAAACGTTTACCGTCAAAATGTATTTCTTCCTGAAACGCCTACAACCTATGCTCCTTAATCCGAAAATCCTGGGTGGAGTCAAACCCGCGCTTTATGCAAAATATGCAAACGCGTTTACCACTTGGCCAACCCATCTCCGTTATTTATCCGATATATTCCTGACCATTGCTCTGATAATCCGATTCTCAGCCACAATATAGATTTTCCGAATGTCATGTGAGGCCATGTTGTGATTTGTACAATGAAAACTGTTAATATGATACTAAAAAATAATAATTTGGGATATACTTCTACATATGATACGCGTGCTGTCCATAAAACACGTCCTTCCATCTTCCAGGGGAATAAATATTATGTTATTACGTATATTTTTCAAAGTTTTGGAAACATCTCATTCTTACCGAACGGCCGTTTATACGAACTACCCAGCAAGCTGCCGGTCAATATCCATTTATCTACGTAATACGGCTTTCAAGTGATGCGACTTTTCTCTTTTAAACAACCCCCTTATCGGAATCTAGTTCCATTTCATACCCTCTTTCCACCCCTACCACACACCAGAGAGTGACGCCACATCTTTTAATATGGTTTGCGTCGACTTATGATGGCTAGACAGCGAAAATCAAATTAAAACCAACAAGCGTTGCTTAATGGTTTTATTAGGCGATTTGTATCCCCAAAACATTATGATAATCAAAAATGTGTAATAGGACACGCTCATGAAACTATTATCACCCTTTAACGCATCTTCTGTAGAGGCCGCGATGAATGTGAATAGTGAAACCACAAAGAAGGAGTACAACACCATTGTCGGAGAGTGAGAATAGGGACGGGCTCTGGCTACACGTTAATTTAATCAGTTGCGTTAGAAATCATGCCACTCAGAAGCACGGGGCCCAACAGTTAAATCCTGCCCCGAAGGGCCGTGAGGTGAAAGGAGAGACTCCGGTTCGAACCTATCTATTGTCGACTCGTCCTTTCTTCCATTGCTCCCCCCTCGGGTAACTAACGCTACAAGAATAATTAGGGAGCGATTCGGGTGAGGTTGGAGGTATCACCCCACCGACATTATCCTCGTTCCCATACCCCTACCCTACACAAAGAAGCCACCAATCGGGTCTGAGTCTCCCTCGACAGCGATAGCTACCCTGTTGCACATCCCGCACATTTTCCCGGGGCAGGGGCGTACAATGGGGGGACGAGAGGAGTCCCCACCCCGACTGATTACGGCGTTATTAACGATGAATATCTACAGAACGCCGCGTCCTCCTCGCCGGGTTGGTGCAGGGTGCTCGTTCTGCATGTGCAATACGCGCCCGACAGGATCAAATGGGTCCACGTGCCGGCCCCGCAGTTTCCCTCAATTCGGCCATATCTTCCCCTTCCCTTTCTGAACAAACGAACGTGACATTTACGGTCACACGAGGGCGGGGCAGGGGACGGAATGTGTGTGTGCGTGTGTGCATGTATGTGTGTGTGTGTGTGTGATGGGGGTTGTGAGGGGTGGGGTGGAGGAGCCGTAGGGGTGGGGGGCTCCATGCCGGTGCTGACGGCCTCTAGGGCGAGATGGAGGGGCAGGGGTGCTCAATACCGATGGGACGGGATGGAGGGGCAGGGGTGCTCAATACCGGTGGGACGGGATGGAGGGGGGGGGGGGGGGTTTGCTCAACACCGGTGGGACGGGATGGAGGGGCAGGGGTGCTCAACACCGGTGGGACGGGATGGAGGGGCAGGGGTGCTCAACACCGGTGGGACGGGATGCAGGGGCAGGGGTGCTCAACACCGGTGGGACGGGATGGAGGGGCAGGGGTGCTCAATACCGGTGGGACGGGATGCAGGGGCAGGGGTGCTCAATACCGGTGGGACGGGATGGAGGGGCAGGGGTGCTCAACACCGGTGGGACGGGATGCAGGGGCAGGGGTGCTCAATACCGGTGGGACGGGATGGAGGGGCAGGGGTGCTCAACACCGGTGGGACGGGATGGAGGGGCAGGGGTGCTCAACACCGGTGGGACGGGATGCAGGGGCAGGGGTGCTCAATACCGGTGGGACGGGATGGAGGGGTAGAGACGCTCCATGCCGGTAGAGCTGGATGGGAGAGTTAGAGATATGTATCTATGATCATTGATGGTGGTGGGTGGGTAGAGAGATATGAAGTCTTTGAAAGGCATATAGAAGTGATACACATAATGAAGGGAATTTACTGATGTCAACTTCTTTATTATGAGGAACACAACGTTTCGGAGTATTTATACTTACTCCTTCACCTGATGAAGGAGTAACTATGTACCAATTATTGACACGATGGCGCAAGTCTGTCAAGATGTGTCGCTGTAGACTCTGAGGTGATATTCACCTCCATCAGGCCAATGCTCCAACTCACGCCAGTCGTGCTGCAAGGCCTGCTATACGGGAATCTGGATACGAGCCTCAACATTCGTCACCACTCGCCCCTTTCCGTAACCTATTCGAATTGTCCCGAAATAACACGAGTTGGTCACGAATGGAGCTTCAAAACCATTCACCGTATTCACCGATCTGGCAGCTCGTTTTTGAGGTTTTATTTCTTCCCTGACCAGTGGATCGGTTTGCATTCCAGTTATCATTCTCAACTCCAGGGGAATATACAACCCTAGCTCACGGCAATATATTTCAGTGAGATGTTTGCTAGGCTCAAAACCTTATGGTACCCCTGCATAGTCTGTAAAACAACCTACTGAAAACCTTACACCCAGGCAGTGCCTCATCAATAATTAAAGTCGAAGTCACTTGAATGTGTCAATTATGTCATGGAAGCTTAGAGACAGACTTAACGTAACGATGGTTTAAATTAGAGGGTTTATGGTCGACGCCAGCAATGATATACAGGGGTACCTGACAGCCCCCGTGGTTTTGTGGTAGAGCGTCCGCCCCGATGAGCGGGAGATCCGGGGTTCGACCCCAGGCCACGTCATACCAAAAGACGTTAAAAAATATTTCTTGTTACCCTGTCTGGCGCTCGGCACTAAGGGGGTAAAACAAGGACTGGTCGGCTCGGAGTCAGTATACTGTGTCTGAGTGGGGTCTTCATGTTAAACTGCGGCATGGTATCTCTCTCTACAACTTAGGATGTAGAGTGAGTGAGTTGGGTTTAACGCCGCTTTGAACAGTATTTCAGTAAAGTAACGGCATCGATGTGGGAGGAAAACCCGAAGTCTCAGGTCTAAGACGTTCATCAATTTCATGAAACCCACGAGCACGGCCCACAAACCTAGGAACATAATGAGGGTGAACCGGGATTCGAACCCACAATCATAGGTTTCTGGCGTGCTTAAGGGACGCAACTCTGTACAGCGAATCGCGGCGCCTTAGACGACTGGGCCACACGTGCCCCCCAGCAATCAAAAAATACTTCTACATAGTATAATTTTTTCAGATACAATTTGATCTAAAAATTTAAAAATTAAAAGGGAAAAATTCGCATTATACATAATTGTTGATTTTAGACACATTATGTTTGAAACTCAATAAATGCGACACTGACATAGTAGGGTTGTATATTCATTTCTGACCCAAGTCTTCATTGAACCAATGAACACAAAATTACCCAGCGACAGATTACCTTTTAGGAATCATTGTAGAGATGAGTGAAGGTGAAATAGACATCATCAAATTTATCAACAGTTGTTTCAAGTGTTAATTACATAAAAAAACTTACGATATACTTTTTTCTATATTCTCACTCACTCATTCACCCTCTCAGCCATAACAATGAAAGCCTCAACCAGAGTATCTTCAAGGGACTACCTAATGTTACCTTTGCATGGATGATAGAGAGCTGCCCGACTCCGGCTACTTGTCAATGATTGCAGTTACTGGGGACCTTTGTTTCAGATATATAGCTCTCGTGAGTGCACATAGTTTTTCTCCGAAAGGAGGAATAAACAATTTTCATCCTAAACAAAACGTTTTGTTTTTTCGACCCCAACTCACCTTGCTCTTTGTTTTTGTGCAGCCGTAAATGGCGTTAAGTACGTCAGTGAAAGTTGAAAAATACTTCGACTGTTATACCACATGGATTGCGATAAATATAGACTTGATAACGCTCATCCTGCAATCCTAGACTATAATATCGGCACGAAATCACAGGTACTTACAATAGGTTGCATTGTGCCATTTGATAGTCACGTCAGGTACGGCATATTTTTGCAGTTGACAGTGAAGACTACGTCCCCGTGCAACATTAAGACTACGTTATTCTGCGGCTCAGGGGAACAGTCCGCTAATCTGGCTTTTACAGTTGTGCTTTGCATATTTACAAAATCTATCAGCTTCACCAACTAAACCTTGCGTAGACAAACACCGTGGACGGGCATGTTCCTTTCTGATGTTCAGTTGTTGCTCCTTTGGCAAATGGCGGTTCCTCACGTGCGTTCCAAGCGTTACGACATTACCAGACATCCCCGACATAATTTTGAAGAAATATGGTAACACCATGACTCACCATTATGTACTTACTCCTACCCAGTGGGGCCCTCACGTTATGGAGAAAATAGGAGGAACAGATTACAGTAATTTCTCCGATTTAAACCATGTTCGTTTGTTTCAAGTTAAACACAACTCACTCATTCACTCCAGATTTGATTATGTACAGGCCGTCGTCATTGTTTCTCACATTACCTCCCTGCACAAGGCCGTGTCAGGCCTACACATTCGCTGACAGAAATAGTTAGTCAAGATTACTAACATGTTAAAGACATTTCACTGTCCACTCGGATACTAACATGATAGTCTCTATTGAGATATGTTAATCCCTATTGACTGATACGAAATTGTACAACTTCTTGGATAGGCATTTAGAAGTCGGAGTACTAAGTAAGGATATGAATTTATGGATGAACAACTTCTTAGTTATAACTAAGAAAGACGTTTCGTTACCGGCTTCATCCTTTGTTTATGTCACTGACTTCACCGATGATTGTCATCACTACCCTTGTGTGTACATAACAGGCTTCT
The DNA here is from genome assembly GCF_022045235.1 of Haliotis cracherodii. NCBI lineage: Eukaryota > Metazoa > Mollusca > Gastropoda > Lepetellida > Haliotidae > Haliotis > Haliotis cracherodii. The sequence goes on from NW_027266286.1 coordinate 65,122,210, forward strand.
CTACTCCAGCATAACAATATCTACTCTACTGTATAAACATTGCCTCCTACTTGTATATATACTTGCCTACTACACTCTGTATCACAAAGGAGAATATCTTCCAAAAGTGGCGAAATAACTATCAGAAATCTGATTGCAAACTAAAACACCTGTACAAAAGTCACTACAAAAAACCAAAATCCATCATAAAACCCCCCAAAATGACAGAGTAATAACTAAACTACAAACAGGCCACATTAAGTTAAACTCCCACCTACACCAAATTAAAAAACACCAAACCGGTAAATGCCCCCACTGCAACTTAAAAGAAACGCCTGAACACGTAAAACTATATTGCACACATTACCAGCAACACAGTTCAACACTACAATCCACACTAAATTGCAAACAATCAAATGACACTAGCAACGGTACTAAACCCCCTAAATGACTTACGAACCTTTAAAGCACTAGGTATATATCTAATCAAAACAGGCCTACTTGGCCGCATTTAAAAATAAAAGTACAACAAACAAGCTGCCAATAAACCCTAAAATTCTAAACCTATAAAAACACACAGACTCCTTTTAGTGCACCACCCCTCACCTTTTCGGACATACCCTTTTCGACCAAACACCAAATGGCCTGGCGGGCCCGTGCGCGAAATACGCATATGTCGGAAAGCGCACGTTAAATTCCTAATTTAAGTAAGTAAGTAATAATTACTTGTAATAAAGAAGCTGTTTATTCATAAATTCGTATCCTTACTTAAATTGTACAAATCTACGACAGGCTGTAATAGATATTACCATCCACCTTTCGAAGAACTACTAGTTTGTATCAGTTAACAGAGATTACTATCCATCTTTCGAAGAACTACTAGTTTTAGTAGTGAATACTAAATTTAATAATTTAATAATCTCATAATTTAGTAGCTGCAGTTAATTATCACTAAGCTTGTAGCATAGTTTACTACAATTAAATAAATGCTCGTTTCTTGGTCATTCTGTGTTAATAATGTTACAGGTGTGGTCGGGTAGCCTAGTGGTTAAAGCGTTCGCTCTTCGGATCCGGGTTCGATTCCCGACATGGGTACAATGTGTGAAGCTCATTTCTGATGTCCCCCGCCGTGATGTTGCTGGAATATTGCTAAAAGCGGCGTAAAACCATACCCACTCACTCATTAATAATGTTACATGGCCAATATACACTTAACACACTAACTCATAATCTTCTCCTTGTCTCCAAATGTTTAAAACAAACAAGGGGCGGTCGGGTAGCCCAGTGGTTAAAGCGTTCGCTCTTCACGCCGGAGACCCGGGTTCGATTCCCGACATGGGTACAATGTGTGAAGCCCATTTCTGGTGTCCCCCGCCGTGATATTGCTGGAATATTGCTAAAAGCGGCGTAAAACCATACACACTCACACACTAAAACAAACAAACAAACAGAAAACTGAAGGATAGTCGATTACGTCTATCTTTCTTCAGACGTCATTAGCACTGTATATTTGAGGACTTATTGTCAATTCAAATTGAAAACATCATTAACAGCTTAAGAATACCTCATCCACTGACAGAGATAGAAAATTTTGTTGACAGTTGAAGAAAAGTTGGCAATTCACGCGGACTTTCATTCAATGGAGAGGTGTGAATGACGTTAGTGTATTTATTTATTACTTGTTTTTATCCTGTGTCGAGCATGTTTTCGTGAGGTTGTTCTTCTCTGCGACAAGTACATACGTACATTTACTGTTGACATAACTTTAACAAACCCTATGGTATCAAGTGCTGCTTGTTAGGTATAGTTGTTTTACTGCTGAAATATAGTGAGAGAGCGAGAGAGAGAGAGAGACAGAGACAGAGGAGAGAGAGAGAGAGAGAGAGAGAGAGAGAGAGAGAGAGAGAGAGAGAGAGAGAGAGAGAGAGAGAGAGAGAGAGAGAGGTATTCGGCGACGGTATACTACAATGAAGGAACATCTATACTATAATTTTATGATAATTGACACAGTATGTCTAAGAAATCGGGAGAATGTGTGTGTGTGGTTCGGGGGGGGGGGGGGGGGGGGGGGGGGGGGAGTTTCGGGGATGGGGTGGGGTGGGGGGGGACTTAGAATACTGATAATAAAATCAAAGATTATGCAAACTGATCTGATTGTCCGATTCAGAGCTATCGTTATCTGCAGTGTTCAGAAAGCTGTGTCAATACGCTCTACCCCGTGTTTCCCACGATAACTTCTCGGGTAGTTTTTGTCCCAAAAAGCGCGTTTCCCATGCGTCTTTGTCCCCACAGGGAGACAGGCCACTCTCTGCACATTCACATTCATCATTATCCAATGCCTTTCATCCCACGATAGGCTTGTCACGCGCCCTCTCACTTGGCAGTCCCGTTAGTAAAACTTTGAATGTTTTAAATGAAACTTATAATGAAGATCGCCGCGAGACGGAACACCTTCCTTCACTTCAAACGGGTGGATGTTTTTTTTCCCCCGTATACACATTAAGTTCCCGATAGGCTTCACGAGCCAATCTCCAAACTTCTTTTGTTTCTCCGTCATCACTGGTTCCGTCGAGTGACGTCACAGCTCGTGCCCTGTACACTGAGCGTGCTTACTCAAGTGCGAGTTGGGAGTCGCGTGGCAGGCTCGCGCAACTTGACAGTTAAATAACTGATAAGGCGGTAGGCGTGGCTAGCGTAACTCTCGCGCCTGGCTATATAAGAGAAGCTTGTCGCGTGAGAGAACAAACAATCTTACTAAACAACACTACCGTTTGGATCTAGCAGAGCCTGGCATCATGATGGAAAATACGGTACTACCCGTCACGACTCTTGGAGGACAAACAGTCCTGTCATCCCCTCTCCCAGACAGACCGTCGTGCATGTTCTCAATGGCCTCAATGACCACTTCACCCCACCCATCTCCCCTTACCCCCGGGAACAAGTCTCTCAGGATGTCCATGAAAGAGAACGCAAGGGAGGCGTCCCAGTGCCGCAGACGTCTCGACTTTTCACCCCATCAGACCTACCTGGGCTTCCACCGTCCCCCCCACTGTCGCCGTCGCGAGGAGAAACGAGAGGGAGCGCAACAGGGTAAAGCTGATCAACATGACTTTTGCCACCCTCCGCGAGCATCTGCCGCACGGCTCCAAGGGCTCCAAGTCCAAGAAAATGAGCAAAGTTGAAACTCTGAGATCCGCCATCGAATACATCCGTCATCTTCAGGGTATGATTGGCGACCCCGAGGCCATGAGGGCTGTGCTTGAGGGGAGTCGGGCAATGATAGAGGGGGCATGTTCCATGTCCCCCGAGTCGTGCCTCTCCCCCAGTCCCTCCACTAGCTCCCCATCGCCGTCACCCTGCTCCACAGACTCCTCGTACGAGACGCTGACCATCGATGAGGATGATTTGATTGATTTCGCCAACTGGTTCTGAACCCATACAGGTATGTTCCTTCATTCATCGTCTCATTTAACATGCCCTCCCTCTGAAGGTTTACCCGTCGCTATGGCTGAAATAGCCACAACGACGAACTCTCTCTCTCTCTCTCTCTCTCTCTCTCTCTCGCTCTCTCTCTCTTTCTCTCTCTCCCTCTCTCTCGCTCTCTCTCTCTCTCTCTCTCTTTCTCTCGCTCTCTCTCTTTCTCTCTCTCCCTCTCTCTCTCGCTCTCTCTCTCTCTCTCTCTCTTTCTCTCACACACACACAAACAATCTCTCAGAATAAATTACTTTATTTCTTAGGTTTGTGTTCATTTATTATTCCATATAGATTTATTTTATTTGTCTTGCTGTTTTAAACTTTCAACTCCATTGTCATCTTATATTATATTTTCAATTGTTACACATGAGTTACAAATTATATCATATATTTAATAATATTACAATATTATATATATATATATATATATATATATATATATATATATATATATATATATATATATATATATATATATATATATATATAATTTGTATTGATAATATATATATATATATATTTATATAATTTGTCACTCGTGTGTAACAATTGAAAAAGCCGCAACTTTAACTGGCTTATTTAAATTAGAACTCTTACACAGATGTCTATCCATCATGCTGTTGCTAGCATTCACGATATTTATTCACACTTTGAATATTTTATTCACCCACAACCAGAAAATAATTTCTAGGATATTTGCCAAAGCATCAAATGAAACAATCATTTTTATTTTTTGTGGGATGTAACATAGTATAATCATAACAAACTGAATATCACAATGAATTCATTGAATAATTTAATCAATGATTAATTAAAACGCTGGTATGCAATCAACAGGTCGCCCTGTCACCTGTCAAGACACCCATTAATCAAGATGGCGACGCGGTGTTTACCTCCAAATACGCTTGTGATAACTGCAATTTGACATTCATAACTTTGATATTCTCACTTGCCCAGTGTGTCCTACGCTACAGCTTTGTGTCGTAATCGTAAATATCGTGTCAAAGACGTTCAACTAATCTCAAATCTTTTCTTCAGGTGGACGAATCACGTGATCTCACTATGACTTCTGATTGGCTATCCAAGTGTCAGACCGCTCCCCTCCTGGCACACAAAGAAGGGGGTACATGGAGGGGGTATGGGACGTAACCTTTGCAACAAGATATTGGCGTCATGGAGACTAAACAAAGAGCGTAGGAACATGGAAGACGCTGATCCCCCATCCCCAACCCCCCACCCCAAACAGTGCTCAACTCAGTATTATATTATCATGTCCTCAATCAAGTGGTGCTAGAACGGACCACCGATCTCAAATGACAAACGATGATGAAGTCAAACTTTTATTTATTACCTGTACTTTGAGCGTGAATGTGTTATGTTACTGTGTTTGTTAAGGAGAACACATCTAGAACGAGCCAAATTGAACTGGTATCGTTCATAAGCGCTGCTCTCCGTTTACCAGTGTTAGCTGTTCAAACAATTTTATTCCAGTTATCAAATATTTTACGATGATTATTATCATCGGGAGATGAAGGAACGGCTGTCGGCGTGGAAACGTGCTTAAGACTCCGGGAAGATGTGCTATCCCTGTGCGGAGTTTGCTGGTCACATATACCCGGATGTAGTTAGGACGTCCATTTATTCACATTTACTACTTGACAATTGGAGAGCTTTCTATTTTTACATTGTATGTACATACTCATTGTTAATTTATGAATATATTGTATCAAATTGAGATTTATTATATTTTTGTCAATGAAATAAAGATATGTTTCAGAGGATTTGATTCGCGTTCGTTTGATTTGCAGAGGTGGGCGTTACCCACACATAGAAACAGTATGATCTGCAGTAATACACTGTGCGCTCCTATTAGATATACTGCCACGTTGTAGCGCGGTTGGGTGGCCCAGCTGTTAAAGCGTTGGGCGAAGACGGCGCAGACCCAGGTTCAATTCCCATACGGGTGCAATGTTTGAAGAACAATCTTGGCATCACCACCGTAGCCTGATTACTTAGTGTGGAAGAGGTACATCAGTCTATCGAACCCGAACATTTAGCATGGCTTGCGGGCACATACACCCGCAGGCGGCCCATCCTGGTGTCTCCCGCTGGAATGTTGCTGAAATATTGCTAGAAGCGGCGTAAAAACAATACTTATGACACACCCTGCTTTTACATAAGCATAAAGTGTGAAAACTGTCTTTGGTTTATAGCGCAAAGTTTATCGAAGTGTCACAAGCAGACACACAGTGCAACAAACCCTTACTTAACGCCCCAGCGATATTCCTACCTAGACACACAGTCAACCATGTAACCGAGTTTGACCAACCGATGTATTTGGCCGCCTCTTACGACCAGGAGAGGTTGGTGAGGGTCCGTTCTAAACCGATATTCCCAGGGGTCAGATGACATATACTGAAGGTACAAATTATGTATGCACTGGGATCCAAGAAAGACAATGTAGTTGTATGTGTTGGGATGGTGTACTGTACAGAGACCATACACTGTATGTACTTATACCATGTACTGTATGTACAGACCATATACTGTATGTACACATACCATATACTGAATGTACAGACCATATACTGTATGTACAGACCATATACTGTATATACACATACCATATACTGTATGTACAGACCATATACTGTATGTACAGACCATATACGGCATGTACAGATACCACATGCTGTATGTACAGTTACCACATACTGTATGTACAGACCATTTACTGTATGTACAGACCATATACTGTATGTACAGATCATATACTGTATGTACAGACCATATACTGTAAAAACAGACCACATACTGTATGTACAGACCATATACTGTATGTACAGACCATTTACTGTATGTACAGACCATATACTGTATGTACAGACCATATACTGTATGTACAGATCATATACTGTATGTACAGACCATATACTGTATATACAGACCACATACTGTATGTACAGACCATATACTGTATGTACAGACCATTTACTGTATGTACAGTTACCACATACTGTATGTACAGACCATATACTGTATGGACAGACCATATACTGTATGGACAGACCATATACTGTATGTACAGACCATATACTGTATGTACAGACCATATACTGTATGTACAGTTACCACATACTGTATGTACAGACCATATACTGTATGTACAGACCACACACTGTATGTACAGACCATTTACTGTATGTACAGTTACCACATACTGTATGTACAGACCATATACTGTATGGACAGACCATATACTGTATGGACAGACCATATACTGTATGTACAGACCATATACTGTATGTACAGACCATATACTGTATGTACAGTTACCACATACTGTATGTACAGACCATATACTGTATGTACAGACCACACACTGTATGTACAGACCATATACTGTATGTACAGTTACCACATACTGTATGTGCAGACCATATACTGTATCTACAGACCATTTACTGTATTTACAGACCATATACTGTATGTACAGACCATATACTGTATATACAGACCATATACTGTATGTACAGTTACCACATACTGTATGTACAGACCATATACTGTATATACAGACCATTTACTGTATTTACAGACCATATACTGTATATACAGACCAAATACTGTATGTACAGTTACCACATACTGTATGTACAGACCATATACTGTATGTACAGACCATATACTGAATGTACAGACCGTATACTGTATGGACAGACTATATACTGTATGGACAGACCATTTACTGTATGTACGGTTTGTAGGGATCATATACTGCATAAACAGACACTATACTGAATGTATAAACCATATACTATATGTAAAGATCATATACTGTATGTACAAACCATTTACTGAATGTACAGATACCATATACTGTATGTTAAGACCATATACTGTATGTACAGACCATTTACTGAATGTACAGAACATATACTGTATGTACAGACCATTTACTGATGGTACAGATACCATATACTGTATATAGAGACCATATACTGTATGTAGAGACCATATACTGTATGTATAGACCATATACTATATGTACACACCATTTACTGATGGTACAGATACCTTATACTGTATATAGAGACCATTTACTGAATGTACAGACCATCTACTGAATGTTCAGACCATATACTGTATGTGCAGATCATTTACTGTATGTGCGGTCCATATACTGTATGTACAGAGACTATATTCTGTATGTACAGACCATATACTGTATGTACAGAGACCTTATACTTATAACCATCAGGCCATGATACTCCAACGTTACTGATATACTGTTTTGATACAGTCACATAAAATATATACTGAACCGCAAAAGAAACGTCACCGCAAGTAACATTGCATGAAAAGTTGTCATTTAAATATCTGGGTAACTTTTGTCAAAGTTTCTATCACTTAACATTACCTTGTCCGAAAAATGAAATTTGATGATAAAAACACAAAGCAGATGACAATAAAACCGATAGCCAAAACGCACCACGGCATCGGCCTTGGCAAACCGATGCACGTGAGTTCCGTGCAAATTGAAATGCACATGCGTTCCCCAATCCACCCAGATCGGATAACATTCATTCGTTATTGAATTGCTATCACATGCCAAGATTGACCAGAAATCAGCGACACCAAACCCTTGTCAGCTTGCAAGCTGGACAAGCCGCCCGACAAGTAGCCAATGCATTTCAAGTCCACGTAAGGATCACATACAGGCTCCAGCAACGGTACCAGACCACCAACACAACAGATGACCGACCATGTAGTGGAAGACCAAGGGTCATCACCCGACGTCAGGATCGTCAGATTGTGCGACAGCATCTTCAAGATCGCATTGTTCCTGCTTTCGGAAACTGCTCTACAGACCATGGGGACAGACCTGCGACACATTAGTGCGGACACCGTGCGTCGACGATTGAAGAACAGACACCTCCACAGTCACAGGCCACACCAAGGACCCATTCTGACACCACGTCATCGCCGGAACCGCTGTCAGTGGGCAACACAGCACCAGCAGTGGCGCCACCAGCAGTGGAGGAGAGTCCTCTTCTCAGACGAGAGCCGTTACTGTATCTCAACAGCAGATGGCAGAGAGAGAGTCTGGCGATGCCGTGGGGAACGTTATTCGGATGCTTGTGTTGTTTAGAGAGACTCGTGGGGTGGTCCGAGCATCATGGTGTGGGATGGAATTGGTCTTACACAGAGGGTCGGGCCTGTGGTCTTCCAGAAGATAGCTCCAGGGAGAGGCAATGGTGTCACAAGAAGCTCGGTATATTGATCAAGTCTTGAGACCACACGCCATACCTCATTTGGCACGTTGCCGTAACCACGAGTTTCAGCATGATAACACCCGTGCCTACACTGCGAGAGCAACAAGAGACTTCCTCCGGCAGAATGGCATCAGAACCATGCAGTGACCTGCCCTCAGTCCCAAATTAAATCCCATTGAGAACCTGTGGACCGAGATTCAAAGACGGCTGAATGACACGCGACCAAGGCCGACAACTGCAGCTGAACTGCGTCAGGCGTTCCTTAGAGTTCCTCAAACTGTAAAGTAGGTGAAGTTTAAAAGTTTTAATTTAAACGGAAATATCTAAAAAAAGGAATATATATATATATATATATATATATATATATATATATATATATATATATATATATATATATATAAAACTGGAAAAGAAAACCATATACATGTATGTTTCCAAACCGTAGGCTGCAAAGCGCTTCTTGAGTGCCGGCCTCACAGATATACTGAACAACAAACGTTCCTGTGATATCTGTCCATATCTGCTGGAGCATCTTTCGAAGTTCCTCGAGTGTCCGTGGAACACGTGGTTGACGTCGAAGGCGCCGATCCATCTCATCCCACATGTGCTCGATTGGTTAGAGATTAGGGGAGCGAGCCGGCCAGGAGATGACATTCACGTTGTTTTGTTGAAGAGAATCCTGAACAAGTCGAACAATAGATAGATATTCTTTATTTCCTCCAGATATTGAAGATACATATCATATATGATATTATGTATACTTACAGAGCTGTACAGTAGTACAATTTAACAATATTATGAGAAATGATAACTACAAAATGCATGGCAATCAAGCATTCTTATAACTGTTTTGTAACAGATACAGCCATTTCCTACAGTATCTTGACACAATAACCATAAAGATCACCCCATAGACTTTGAGATAAAGAACTAACACACTCTGGCATACCGCCAAGTAGTACATACAGGATTATATCATCGTCCTCACTACATAGTCTTGCAAATGTAGAGACATCTATCACATCACAAATGATTTCAAATAGTTCATATCTGTCATTCATATTCAATGTACAATACAAAAAGACATGCTTAATAATATCATGAGCTACAATTCTACATCGACATTCCCTAGATTCTATATTTAGGCATCCCAGCCGTACAAGATGAGACAGGTTTGTTAACAGTTCAGGACGTTCAAGTGTAAGCAGTCAGAGTCTGTGTTCTTTATCATTATGTAGCGAAACATATCTATTTAAGTTAAGTCTAGATAGCAGCTTAGAGCATACAGCTTCCTGGTCTGCAAACATAATCCTTTCCTTAACAATATCAGACCATGCCTTTTTACTTGGGAAGCTACATTTAATTAGAAAATCTCCAAGTCTAAGCATGTTATATACAGGTGACAAAGCACATCGTTTTATGAAGTTATCCAACGCTATTTCGTATCTAAACTGCCCAAGGCGAGTAATAAATACCTTTTTTAAAAACATAGCTGTAACTTGACCGACATAGTTTTCCAAGTCGTAACAGTGACTGTTTGTCAATAAAGGATTGGAGAGATATCTAGCCCATGTTGTCCACAGCAACAGTACTTGCTGTACATTTTGGAAGGCTCTGTATTTTTCTACTGAAATAACGTTGAATAACTTCCAGCATGTCGTATTCTTTGAGGGTTAATAGTCCCCAGACATTACATCCATAGAGCCTGCATGGGAGTATCACTCGTTCCCAGATCCTTTTTGCTGAGATTGGATTCATGCCTCCAAACTGTAGTCCAGTATCATTATTACTAACATTTTTAACTTTTCACAAGCTAATTGTGTTCGTTCTAAGGAAGACTTATCAGACACCTGCATATATTATAAATTGCTGAAGTGGAACACACATACTGCCCAAGTACAGGGATTGAGAGCAGGTAAATTTACGCTGCACATCAAATATTCGAACAGCGCTTTTCGTGACATTGTACTTAAGCTGCAATTTATATGCATACTGAATTACAACATTGAGAAGGCCTGTTGGTGAGCTACTAAACAGTGTTGTATCATCTGCCAAGAGCTGGCCTGGAGTATGTGCCCACGGCAGATTTAGCCCTTGCTTAGAGCGTTCCAGGTCGCACAACAGATCATTTATATATAATGTAAAGAGCCAAGCAGATATAACTCTGCCTTGACCAAGGCGTACATGAAACAAGTCTGATCTATAGCCTGCAAAGCTGACATAGGAGTACATAGACATATAAGAGCTACGTAGTATTCGCCATGTTTTACCCGTGATACCAAGGTCATAAAGTTTTAGAAAATGTCCATCTAGCCATACCCTGTCGAAGGCTTTTTCATTATCTAGAAACGCACAGTAGACTGTAATATGCTATTGCTTCTAATAGTGTTAGGGCCGCAGTGTCTGCACCTGCACTCTTGCGAAAGCCGATTTGGAGAAGATGTGGGAAATTACAGTTTTTAGTTACCCAGGATTCGGTTCTGTTGAGTATAAAGTTTACCAAAAGCAGCTGTCATAGTTATTCCCCTGTAATTAGCAGGATCCTAATTGCTTTTACCATGACCTTTATGAGTTGGGAGGATTTGACCTATGTTGTACTCACAAGGTATATATTCATAGTGAATAATTGCATTGAATAAAACCATGAGATGGTGATGAATAGATCTACCAGCTGTTGCAATCTTTGAAAAAATGACAAGGTATTTTTGGAAGATATAAATTCTTTCGCACATATCGTTCACACTCATTCTATATCGGAAGTGATAACTATACAAAACACCTGCATTTATTAACAAGCAAGCAGCCAAACTGTAAAGTAGGGGAAGTTTAAAAGTTTTAATTTAAACGGAAATATCTAAAAATAGAATATATAAAAAAAACTGGAAAAGAAAACCATATACATGTATGTTTCCAAACCGTAGGCTGCAAAGCGCTTCTTGAGTGCCGGCCTCACAGATATACTGAACAACAAACGTTCCTGTGATATCTGTCCATATCTGCTGGAGCATCTTTCGAAGTTCCCCGAGTGTCCGTGGAACACGTGGTTGAGGCCGGGCGTTGTCATGTTGACAGGTAATGCCTGGGCCATGACGACGCAAAAACGGTAGAAGAACCGGGCCGACGATCTCGTTGCGGTTGCGCTGTCCATTGAGATTTCCCTCTACCACTATCAAACAGGTCCTCTGTCTTGCTGTAATCCCACCTCATACCATAACGATGCCGCCCCCGAACCGATCTTCTTACATGACACAATGATTGACGTAACGTTCATCTCGACGTCGGTACACTCGAATCCGTCCACCGCTGTGGCTGAGGTGAAAACGAGACTCGTCAGTGAATAGAACTTGTTCCCACTGCATGGCCGTCCAGCGTAGACGCTGTCTGCACCACTGTAGACGTGCCTGGCTATGGTTTCCTGTCAAATGGGGACGTCTGGCGGGTATTCTGGCGACAATCCCTGCACATCTGAGGCGACGACGTACGGTTTGTGAAGATATTCGTCGAAGGCCAGGGATGCTTCTTGCAGTCACTGTTGCTGGCTGGAATCGATTTCGTAGGTGTCTTGTTCGAATCGATTTCGTAGGTGTGTTGTTCGAATCCTGCATTCGTCTGTTGCCAAAGTTGCCATAAACACCAAATGGTGTTTCTGTGGACGTTAAATTGTCTTGCAACATCTCGTTGAATCGATCCTGCTTCAAGCATACCGATGGCTCGCAGACCATCATTTCCGGACAGGCGTGGCATTTCGTAATGTTGAATAATGGCGCAAATTTGTTGTTTTTCTGAGTGGTTGTTGTCAGCACGATGCTAAACAATGCATATGAAATCCCGTTACCGCACATGTTTTTATACCCATTCTTTGGTAGTGAAATGCATTGGGCTTGCATAAAAGTCAACTTTTGCATGGAATGCATACTTTTCTGTAACAGTTGCGTTTTTGTGACTTGATTCCATACATGTACTACAATATTGGAAACCAAACTTTACTTGTTTGAAAAATACAATAACATAGTGGTGTCACAGCAACTTTTGTTGTTGACTTTATAAAAAAAACAAATTTAGCCTGTTTACAAGCAAGTAGTGAGTGAGTTTGGTTTAACGGCGCTTTGAACGGTATTGCAGTTATATCACGGCGTGTCAGCTTGATGTGGGAGGACAGCCTGAAGTGATGCAGGTCTCAGACGTTTACCACTTTGGCAAAACCCTCGAGTACGGGTATGGTGCTGACAAACCTAGAAACATAATCGGGGTGGATAGGGATTCGAACCCAAGATCATAGGTTTCTGGCGTGCCAAGTGGGCGCAACAGTAGAGACTTAAGGCCATATGAAAGATACTCCTGGTTCCCAAAACCGGCCAACCTGACTTTATTTCGCGTTCATATATGCTACTTCCTTTTCTCCAATTTAATTCATATCATGAAGTTTGCATTTTGCGACACAATGTTTATGGTGTTCTTAATGCTGAAATACAAAATATGAAAAAAACCCACATAAATAACTAACCACGTGACAATCAAGAAAAACATGAAATGTGTTATTTGTATCAAATAATAAAATATATAAATTGAAATATCGACTTTAAATGTTGACAAGGTCTATGAAGTTAGGGATGCGATTCCATTCTTAGTTTGAATTACCGTTTCTATGTTGTAAATAAATAGAGAGTATCTTTCATATCGTCAGATTTACGGGCCTACTTAATTTTTATTTATCAGTGTGGAAGTCGACATAAGATACTTTTTTACAAGTTAACGGTTGATGAAGCGTGTTTTCCAAGAGCTCTACACCCATCTACATTTCACAGCTTTTGAGGTATTATCGAGCATGTTCTTTATTCCCAGATTTCAAAGAGCGTCATACAACTCTTGCTCAGAAGTTGTTTGATCAAGATTGCAACATTCGAGGCCTCAGTGAAGGTTTTAGTTAACATGTGGAGGATATTTCGATATATCAGTGGCAAAAAGTATGTCCGATGAAATCCCCTTTTTTCACTTGTCTTTTCAGGTGAACAATTGAATAGCCTTTATATGTGTATGTGAGTGAGTGAGTGAGTATGGTTTTACGCCGCTTTTACCAATATTCCAGCAATATCACGGCGGGGAATACCAGAAACGGGCTTCACACATTGTACCCATGTCGAGAATCAAACCCGGGTCTTCGGCGTAACAAGTGAACGCTTTAACCACTAGGCTACCCGACCGCCCTTATGTGTTTGTGACGGATGCCACTTGTGAGACAGGATACGCTCAACTTTAATAATAATAATAAAAATAATTTTTAAAAAATTCTTTGGAATTGGCCCATTTACAGCCTTAGACGTATCCAGGCCAACAAACCTCATCATGTCCTTTTTGATACATCCAATGAAATCATTGAATTTTCTGTCCCCTTTGACACTAATGTGATTGACAAGATTGAGGAAAAACATGGCAAATATGCAGATCTCGGTTACGAAATGTCACGCTTGCATCCAAAGTACCAAGTTGTCCGACTCCCCATTGTTCTCGGTGCCTTAGGTTTGGTACCTCCCAATCTGTTGACTGACATTGGGAGAGAACCTGGGTTTGCTTCCAGGAATACAGCCCTTCTGACAAAATGGGTAATGCAGAAGGCTGCAGGATTGGGGAGTCTTCACATTCTCCGAAAAGTTCTGGGTGGGTTTGACTAGGCAGCACTTCCTGGGAGAAGTCCCATTCGCTGTCTTGGCTGGTGTGTAGAGGGGGCAAGGGCCATGGTCTGATCATGAGCCTAACCAGGCTGACTGTGCCAGGATCACCCAAAGCCTCTTTGCTGCATTTGATATTTTAATCTGTACATAATAATATACTCTAATGAAAAACCATTTTACAGGCAACTAAATGCATCCAATGGCAGTGATGAGATAAGACCCATCATGGATTCCAGTGAAAGGTTTTGGAAACAGTTGTGTCAACTGTAACCTCGAGGAACCATGGGTAGAGGAATATAATGATTGTGTACACGAAATAATAATAATAATAATTATTATTATTATTTAACGTAATTCGATATAAATCGCATATGTTATATGCGCTACAAAAGAGGTGTATGGACTATACAGTAATAAAGACGAGGAAATTCGTTAATTGAAAGCTTTAGGGGCCATAGCTAATATATCGGTTTATCCGTACTTCGAAACAAGCGGAGTTCGGGAATAAAGTTACAGGACCTAGAAAGATAACGTCGGTACCACAAAGTCGTAGCAATAATCGAGTTGTCGAGTTAAAGGAGTTCGAATTAACCGCATGTAGGACATTACAGAAACATTTTACCCTAATGAATTTTAACAAACTGTGAGGCAACAGAAAATATACCCAGTTTTTTATGTGATTGAAAATTTAAAGAACTTATGTTAAAGTGTATTATTATTATGTCCATCTAACCATCACTCGATCCTGCAACAGTTTATGAAAAGTAATCTGTAAATGTATGTAAAACTAAATTAGGTCAATGAAGACTAGGGTAAGAAATGGATTTGCAATACAATGACCTCTTCCATGCTTAAAATGTTGTAAATTTGTGCCGAAAAGAGCAAATGTATTTATTTTCAAAAAAGATGTCTGAGATACCCATCAGCAGTTGTGTCTTATGATAGTTTTATTTAATTTTTACAAGTTTTAAATAAAATTATATTTTAGAGGTATTTTTTGAGTGACGATTAAGCGCCAGTACAGTTCATTTGTAGGATATGGTATCGCTAAATTAAGATATTTTCAATTGAAAATGAAGCATTTGATAAAATTAATTGAAAGGTATAGTTTCTCTTGCCCTCAGTTTAGTATTGACTATTCATAGCAAAATGGTGAACCCGGTTTCCGAAAATAATTATTTTGATTTATGGTATTTATTTGATTAACGATAATCCTTGACCACATTAAATATTAACAGATCCAGAAGTAATAAATTAAGAAACAACACATCCCTTTGACACGATCAATATTTTATTGTAAATGTTGTTGGCATATATTGAGTGTCGCCATGCATTCTCCGTCCATGTTAACGCCGTCCGATCACTGACCAGACTACCCTGCCCGTGTTTACCTGTCTGACAGCCCCTGGGTCAGTACAAGTGTAAAGTGGGGTAGGCTAGGTGTCGGTGTTGAAAGAAAGCAATTAAAACACTAATGTGTAGTATGACTTATAACGTGGTTCCTTTAAAGAAAACCCCGGGTGGTCTGTCCACCAGTTCACTTTGTCCAATACACAATGCTACATTGGCGCATCATTAATTTTAAAATTCAAATAAAATGATTTGTTGAGGTATGCCTGACCTTCACAATGCAAAAATCTGCTGGGATGGCAGACTCTCCTGGCCCCACTCAGTCGACCCCGCCCAACCCAGACCTTTCGTGACACGCGCTCCCGGACCCCAGGGGAGATATAGCTGGGATGTAATCAGGGTGTACACCCGGGCCTTTGAAGCTTGGCGGGTGGGGCAGAGGGGTGGACATTGTCATAGAGTTCTGTTAGGCCACTGATTAGTAGGATGAGGGTAATTGGTCGTTAGTAAGGCTAGGCATAGTTTCACATCACAGTTGGAAGGAGTCGGACGGTGGTCAGAACCCCTTTTGTTTAGATTAACGCTGCCCAACACCCCATGGGTGCTGGAGGTCAAGAGTTACCCAATGACCTTCACTAGCAAGGACAATCAGTCCATTAACTGTCTTTGTTACTCACAGTTGCAATCGGAGCGTCCATATGGCCTTCACTATATCACACACACTGTGTATTGACTGAAGTAATTATACCTCGGCATTGTGTGTGGGGTTGTAGTGATGTGCCGAACGGCGTTGATGAGGTATTGACAGGAGTTAAAGTCATCTGATTCCTGTTCGTATTCTCTGATTTCCAATAGGTAGTTTCTACCGCTAATCTCATGTAATCAAGTACAACGCAAAGCGTAAGGCCTACCTCGGGTCCTATTTCTCCGACAACTCGTAAAGTCTGAGAAACGCAATGATTTCCACTCCGATAAAGAGGAACGTTTCGCACTCTCACCTCCCCGATCGTATCACTCACGCGCACCTTTCAGTCTTCTTCAAGCAGAAATGACATATTAATTGTGTCATTGCCATCATGACTCCTCGTGTCTTCCTGGCAGACGAACAGCGTCACGGGACAAGATCAAAACGCGGCCTTTTTTGACATCTTCATAATTTCATGATTCATGCTGTGGGGTTTGTCTCACTTCTGTGTTTGTGACGTCACACTGGCGGACACCTCTTTGTTCCTTCTGGACCACGTAATGAGGCAGAGAAAATGACATCACGCCCGACCTCCGACGACGACCACGTGACGCGCCTTGTCACACATCACGTGACGCCATGGCATCAGTTTAAACTACAAGGTTTTAGGGGTGGGCGGTTCAGGTGTTTCTTATCAGGAAGATCTCTCCGTATTTAGACATTAGTAGAGATTGGGATCTTAGACAATATGACGTCATAATAACAAAGGTAACGTCGTTGCCCGCGCCAAGTTGATCCGACTGTCGGCACAAGACGCCCACGTGGGAACTCTAGGTGGAGAAGATACCCAGTACCCCATGCTTGTCGTAAGATCCAATTAAAACGGATATCGAGTTAATGATTGATAAGATAGTGTGTCATCGACACCTACGGCATTTATTGCTATTCATACTATCGACCACTGGTTTGTCTTGCCCAGATAGGAAATATTACAGGAAATAAACGCACATGGACTCATAATAGTCGCATATGAATAAGAAGACATATTTTATTTATTAAACAAATACTTTCAATGCAGGAGCATGTTTGTGCTGCAGACAGGCTCGTGATCTTGACGAGTACAAATAGATAAGAATAACCCTGTACTGTATATGTCTACAAATAGATAGGAATAACACCGCTCAGTAGATGTCTACAAAGAGATAGGAATAGGTCGATGCTGTAGATGTCTAAAAATATATAGGAACAACCTATATATATATGTCTACGTAAAGATAGTAAAAACGCCGTGCTGTTTATGTCTACACGTACACGAAGGTCTAAGTTTCGGTATAAACCGGCTTTGTCATCCTACCCCAGCACAGCCTTCATAGGCCTAGGCCCAGTGGGGAAGCCGCGTTAGAATTGCTCCCTCAAACTCAAGTATTTACAGACCGCCATCATAAAGCTGGAATAATGCTGAGTGCGGCGTTGAACAACAAATAAACAATGACAGACCTAGTTTTACTTCAAATACTTTTTCTGAGTCGCGAAGCATGATTCGTTTGTTCTGTACTAGTGAGTGAGTTTTTTACGCCGCTTTTAGCAATATCACGGCGAGGGACATCCCTTTAACCACTAGGCTACCCGACCGCTCTTTGTTCTGTACTAAGTGATAGTGAATGAGTGAGAGGGTTCGGTTTACCCCCGCTTAGATATGTAGTCAGTCATATCACTGCTTTACATATTTAACAGGGGAATGACGATAGTAAGACAGGTCATTACACCTTGCACCATCAACACAAAGATCAGTCGGCAGAATTTGCATTTGAAATGTGAACATTTCCTATATATCTGCACAGCGACACCTTGAACCCCCTTATACTAATTAATTTGTTATATCAACACTCGAGGACCAGGTTTTAATTTGAAATTATGCAAATATATACTTATTTTGCCTGATTGTCACAATTATAGTCGAGCCGTACGAATGTAAATTTACACAAACTATTCTGCTTAAGTATCCATAATTGTTTACGATTTTCTTACTTTATTTTTTTTAATAACTAACATAAATTGTAAACAACAAACATAAAAGGATAATAATATCGTGTTACATTCAAATAAGTAGATTGTGTACAAAAACTTCCATTCAGCCAAAATACTGAAATAAAATGTTTTAATGCCAATAATAATACCCGAATCACGTCACATTTGAATGCAAATTGTTGCTTGCTCAATTATAAGTTTCAGTTTGAATGAATTAATTTTTAGGTATATTTGTATACTAATTCAAACGAGCGTTCATACATTCTTTGACATGATAATTCCTGCATATTTTCCTGAATATGACAATGGCATTCAATAAGCTTTTCTCTAGAACAACAAAAGTACGGAAGGCCCTATTAGCCAAGTTTAGCCACGTTGTCGGGCTAGACGGTCGCAGACACGTGCCACTGTGGAGTCAGTGATGCGCGGACAGTAATTGGTATAATTTAAATCCATATGATTGGTTTAATGTCCTTTAAATCCTTTTTTTCATTGTAAGTCGCCTGTACAGCCAGTATTAAAACACATTTAATCGCCATCCGATCCGTCGAATATGAGCAATGTTTACCATTTCTAAATCTTGAAACCTTTTGACCTACGCTACCATGAAATAATTGCCAAGCATTAAACTACCACAAAGATAAATAAGGGTGTTAACGTACTTGATTATTGAACATGTTATATCTTAAGACCGCCTCCGTGGTCTAATGGTAGAGCGTCCGCCTGGAGAGCGCAAGGTCCGGGGTTCGATCCCCAGCCTCGTCATACCAAAATACGTTAAACGATGGTACTTGTTGTTACCCTGTCTGGCGCTCGACATTAAGGGGCTAAAACAAGGACTGGTCGGCTCGGAGTCAGTATACTGTGTCTGAGTGGGGTATTCATGTTAAACTGCGGCATGGTATGTCAGTGTGCTAGCACTATAAATCGGCATAAGTCCGGACTAGTACAAGCAACCACACACGCACACACATACACATGCATGCACGTCTCTATATAAGTGCAATAATCTTGAACGCGACGTTAAACCCCATTTCACCACCTGTTATATCTTAAGTCAATCATAACGAAAACTACAATGTTCCGCATGTATCTATGGGAATCCGTATGTTATTTTAACTCGGAGTCGTTTCATGATTGAAATTATTTTACCGTAGATTTGATTTGATATATATATATATATTGAAGCTCGTATTGATGTATGAGGTGAGGTTAAATGGAGTTTAACGTCGCGTCCAATATTATTACACAGTGACTAATATAGCGACGTGCATGCACGTTTGTACAAGTCCGGACTGACGCCAATTTTAGATACCATGCCGCAGTTTAACATGAATCCACAGTATACTGACTCCGAGGTGACCAGTCCTTGTTTAAGCCCCTTAATGTCGAGCTCCAGGCAGGGTAACAACAAGTACCATCTTTCGGTATGACGCGGCCGGGTATCGAACCTCGGACCTTTCCCTCTCCGGGCGGACGCTGTACCACTAGACCACGGAGGCGGTCTGGCGTGTCGATAAATGATTTGCACGGTGATTCTGAAGACATACCAACGCCGGTTCCACAAAGTCCCGCACTTAGACTTAGGACTTTCATAGCTCTACGATCGCTTTGTGGAACGGGCTTCTTAGGAGTGAGTGGATGGGTGGGTTTATGAGTGACGGAGTGAGTGAGGTACTAATGGGTGGGTTGATGGATGGGTGAGGGAGTGAGTGAGGTAATAAATGGGTGGGTGGGTGGGTGGATGAGTGAGTGAGTGAGGTAGTAAATGGGTGGGTGGATGGATGAGTGAGGGAGTGAGTGAGGTAGTAAATGGGTGGGTGGGTGGATGAGTGAGGGAGTGAGTGAGGTAGTAAATGGGTGGGCGGGTGGATGAGTGAAGGAGTGAGTGAGGTAGTAAATGAGTGGATGAGTGAGGGAGTGAGTGAGGTAGTAAATGGGTGGATGGATGAGTGAGTGAGGGAGTGAGTGAGGTAGTAAATGTGTGGGTGGGTGGATGAGTGAGGGAGTGAGTGAGGTAGTAAATGGGTGGATGGGTGAGTGAGTGAGTGAGGTAGTAAATGGGTGGGCGGGTGGATGAGTGAAGGAGTGAGTGAGGTAGTAAATGAGTGGATGAGTGAGGGAGTGAGTGAGGTAGTAAATGGGTGGATGGATGAGTGAGTGAGGGAGTGAGTGAGGTAGTAAATGTGTGGGTGGGTGGATGAGTGAGGGAGTGAGTGAGGTAGTAAATGGGTGGATGGGTGAGGGAGTGAGTGAGGTAGTAAATGGATGGATGGGTGAGGGAGTGAGTGAGGTAGTAAATGGATGGATGGGTGAGGGAGTGAGTGAGGTAGTAAATGGATGGGTGGGTGGATGAGTGAGGGAGTGAGTGAGGTAGTAAATGGATGGATGAGTCAGGGAGTGAGTGAGGTAGTAAATGGGTGGATGAGTGAGGGAGTGAGTGAGGTAGTAAATGGGCGGGTGGGTGGATGAGTGAGGGAGTGAGTGAGTGAGGTAGTAAATGGGTGGATGAGTGAGGGAGTGAGGGAGGTAGTAAATGGGTGGGTGGGTGGATGAGTGAGGGAGTGAGTGAGGTAG